>NC_092774.1:13771406-14080763 GCF_047496795.1 Chiloscyllium punctatum
ATTCCAAAATGTATAGTTAGGAACAGGCTTTCAAGAAAAGCAAGCATCAATTGATGAATTGTATTTGAGATTACAGGGAGCAAGAAAAATTGCAATATTTCTTGAAAAGAATCAAGGTCTAAACAAAACATTGGGTGATGAGGAATGGCCATGAGGTGTCCCTAAAGCTGTTCAGTTGGTTCAATCGGCTCAGCCATTGATCTGGCAACGTAACATGAGGAGCAGAAACAGAAAGCAAAAATAATGATAAGCCACGGTGAATGAGGTAATAAAGAAAAGGACAAAACTAAAAGGAGAAGGAAACCGGAATGGTGGCAGGCAGCATGTTGAAAATAAAGGGAGGAGAAAGGATCGGGGAGGAGATGTGAAGGGGTCTGGGAGACAGGAACAAGGATCAAAGTGGAAATCCCCACAGGCGGGATGTTATTACTGTGGAAAGACAGGTCACTTTAAGAGAGAGTGTCCTGACCTGACAAAGGAAGTAAAGGCAGTGCCATTTATGAGCCTTGATGAAAACTAGGGGTGTCAGGAGTTCCTGCCCCCGGGGACCCACCAGGAACCCTCGATAAATTTAAAGGTGGGACCTTACAAAGAGGACGTAGTTTTCCGAGACGATACGGGGGCAGCAAGGTCACCCTTCAATTTTCAGCCCAAGGGAGTGGGAACCAAAACAAAAGTTAATTGGATTATGGCAACAGTTTTGTGATGAGAGGCAGGAAGAATCAGTTTTGCGTTCATGACGAGATATTGCCATCAAATTGGGGATTTAATTAACTGCAAAAGGTGCTATGGAATCTGTCGAGGTTCTCAAAAATGAATGTGCTTGAGCAAAAATATATAATTAATAATTAATATTTATAATAATTCAAATGCGTTAGCCTGAATCAATATTAATTGGCAGGATTCCTTCATACATTCTCAGTGACCTGTCATTATTGATTCATGGTTAATTCAAAACATGACTGCATGAATTAATTGTTAATTAAAGAATGGAAAGCTACATTACTGACTTTTAAAGATCCAATTTGTGGCTAAATCATGGCAGGACGTACAAAAGAAGTGACAGAAGTTAGAAGGCTGGAGTGAAAAACAGATAGAAGATCTGTTATATGAGGCACAGAAAGTGTGTGTGAGAAGGGAAGAGGAGAAACAAAAACAAAAAGCTAAAATAATGGTTGCAGCAGTTGAAGAAATTACGATAGACAATGTCCAAGGTTAGGACAACAAAGAGAAGCGGTATCATTGATGATTTTTGATGAAGATTAGGGGAGTCAGGGGTTCCCTCCTCCTGAGACCCACCAGGAACCCTTGATAAAGTTAAAGGTGGCACCTGAAGGAGAGGAAACAGTATTTTTAGTGGATACGGGAGCAGCACGATCATCCCTAAGCTTTAGACCTAGCGGTGTTAAATTAACTAACAAAGATCTCAAGGCTTCTGGAGTAAAAGGCAAAGAATTCTTAAATCAGAATGCAGGACAATGGCTCACAGACTCTAGGATCTTGAAATATGAGACAATCTTAATAGAACAGGATGACCTTGTGTTAGTCACAGACAGTTGCTTGAATCCAGCTGCATTTCTGTGGCGGAGAGAGGGGGGTGACCCCGGTCAATCCAGAACATGACTGCCTTGATATTACCGAATATCAGACTAAAGTGCGAATGAACTTAAGAGACGTACCGTTGCATGTGAGAGCTCAGTTGTTTATCGACGGGTCCTCCCGGATGATTGAGGGTAAAAAGCACAATGAATATACTGTAGTAGACAGGATAGAGGGAAGCATTATCGAGGCTGAAAAACTGCCTAACGGCTGGTCAGAGTTCAATGATAAGTTTTTAACGAACTATATAGTGGCACTCAGCTCTTCTTTGTCTATTCTTAGGAATAAAGGCCTGTTGGTACAGACACTGCCACTCGAGTTTACAGTCCATCGAATACAACCGGGTGATTGGGTCCTGATCAAGACCTGGAAAGAGACCAAACTGTACCCGAGCTGGGAGGGACCATTCCTAACCCTCCTAACTAGTGAAACAGCTATTCGGACTGCTGAGGAAGGGTGGAGTCATCACACTCCCGCTAAAGGTCCTGTGAACGCCCCAAAGGCGGAGTGGCACGCTCATCCTACAGACAACCCTCTGAAAGTTAAGAAAGAAAGAATGAACTGAGACAAAAGACTCTTTTAACGTTTGCTGATATATATATATATTGTTATTGATTGTAAGGGCTGTGTGACATCTAAAATGTTAAGACAGGATGGTGGGCAGAGTTGAGAGATGGGTAGATACGTATAGTATTGTAATGTTAGTAGTACTAACTATTCAAGGAAGTGGGAAAAATCACTTCACTACGCTGTGCCAGAATTATACTAAACAAGACGGACTTACCGACTGTTGGGTCTGTGCAGAGGTCCCACACCATAGCGAATCTTGGAATCCCCACCTCAATAATACCGCTCACTAAAAAAAAATATGATGTACAATAATTTGATGTGGGTTCAAATAATACAAAGTGGAGATCTGAAAGGAGCAAATATAACTTTGCGGGATGGTTCCCAAGGCCAGCCCCAAAAAATCAGGGCGCTATTGACAGTCTTAGAATTTCCCCACCGAAAGGAGCAGTGAATACCACCTGTTTCTGTCATCAGAATGATGCTGCACCTTTCCAACTCGGAAAATCATCTTGTGTCCACACCAGTCAGGCCACTGCCACGACCACTCCCCGAATATTAAACGGAACGTGTTGGGGATGCGGTCTGAAGGCCTATCCATTTATTCCCGGGGAAAAATATGTTCGGGTGATCGAATGTGTCACGTTATGAAGTTGACGAATCACTTCCTCAAAACCAGAAAGGTTGGAGTGGCTGCTGTTCCCTTGCTTATATAGTCCCTCACCTCCAAATAGAAAAGCATGAGCCCAACCTGAGAAAGGAGGGAGGGGGGGGATAAGACGTAAGACCCGAGAGGTCTCTGAAGGAGACCGTCTACTGTGGACACTGCTCCCAAACTACGGCACTACAAGGGCAGGGGTGGAAATACAGAAATGGCGGCCGCCCTTGAAAATTTAATTAATGATAACACCGGCACGATGGGGAATCTCAATCCCAAATATCGGCCATAACCACTGAAATGATTGCCACGAGACCGACAGCTTTACAGAATCGAATGGCTTTAGACTATCTTTTGGCCGAAAAAGGGGGAACTTGTGCTCTGATTGGTAAAGAATGCTGCACCTTCATCCCAGACGCCTCTTCCATAGTGGAAGATAACGTGGAAATAGTAAAGAAAAAGATAAACGATATAAGACAAATTGGAGATGAACTCCGAAAAGATGAAGGATGGGGTAACTGGAGATTGACCGAGTGGGGAAAATGGTTCGTGAATTTAGGCATTTATGTGCTACTAATAATTGTAGGTTTACTGATAGGGTTTAATGTGTTAAAGTGGATAATAACTAAGCTGGTAATGTCTTTGGGAGGACAACAACCAATAATGGTCATGACAATAGCACAAGCGCAAGAAAGAGAGAGTAACAGATTACTCCTAGAGTTTAAAAAAAGACTAACTTAGAAGGACAGAAATGACTAGATTGGGAATCTCGACATCACAGGGTGAAAAGAGGGCAGAAAGTAAGATTGCAGAAACAACAAATGGTTAAAGAAAAGAAATGGGGGAATCGTGAGAAATGGGGTAAAGTGTTGTTTTTGCAGATATAGAAAAAGCATACAGAAAAGGGGTACAGCAAGAGAACTATTCACCCTGCTGGTTAAAGAAGAGTATCTTTACTTTTCAGTGTATAATTGTGGTTAAGTAAACACCAACTTTGGTGTGTAATTACTATAGCAAAAAGTCCTTCTTAAAAAATTGTGCTTTTAGCAAAAAAGCTGAGATAACCAAAATGATTGAGCGATACAAAACAATACAAGTTAATGAAATGTCCGAGGGATAGAATGTACCAGCAGAATTGATACAAAATGTTAAACCAGATCTTGACAAAATAGTGTTGAGTTCAGCACTTACAGAGAGGAAGGTTGCCAACTTGGGGAAGGGGGAAGTAATAAGGGTGGAGCGCAGCTGGGCAGTGGTCTGGTACAGTGAGAGAGATTGGGTCATTAGGAGTCTAGAGAGATCAGCTCACTCAGCTCAAAGGGTATAACTGTACACTAACCTGATTCTAATTTGCTCATTTGCTTCTGCATTTGAAGCCCTTACTTGCAAGTTCGTAATAAATTGTCTTGTTTCCAGTTGTGGTGGTCTCCTCTAAATTTTATTAAGTTTGTTTCTAACAATTGGGACGCAGACAGAATTCACACCTATTGTCTCTACTTATAAATAGGGCAATGTCTCTTTGAAATGTAGATTCATTTAGATATAACTGCGCCACTTTACATATGAAGATATCCCTTTGACTGTGCCCACATCCCTTTGAAATATAATCTTGTCCATTTAAACCTCTTTATTTACAGAAATACCCGTTAAAATGTCCACGTCCCTTTAAAATGCAGATTTCCCCCTTTAGATATGACGCCGTTCCGTTCGATGTCGGAATATCTGTTTAAATTGAGCCGTGAGCTTTCCCAATGTAGACAGGGCTCCTCGAAACGTGGCAGTGTCCCCGCCCCCCGCAGCTGCAGAGTGAGACAGGAGAGTTTGTTTTTGTGAATGAACAGTTGTAGCGCGAGGTGGCTGTGACTTGGTGACGGTGAGGCTCCCCCGGCCCCGCCCATCCCCCCCCGGCCCCGCCCATCCCTCCCCCGGCCCCGCCCATCCCTCCCCCGGCCCCGCCCATCACCACGTGCAGACGTCACGCGGGGGTGAAGGCGGTTGGGAGGAGAAGTCGCTCGAGCGAGGAAGCGGCGGGAGGGCGGCCGTTAGGAAAATCCCTGTTTAATCCTCGGGCTGTTTACCCCCCTCACTGTCTGTTTAATCCTTGGGCTGTTTACCCCCCTCACTGTCTGTTTAATCCTCGGGCTGTTTACCCCCCTCACTGTCTGTTTAATCCTCGGGCTGTTTACCCCCCTCACTGTCTGTTTAATCCTCGGGCTGTTTACCCCCCTCACTGTCTGTTTAATCCTTGGGCTGTTTACCCCCCTCACTGTCTGTTTAATCCTTGGGCTGTTTACCCCCCTCACTGTCTGTTTAATCCTCGGGCTGTTTACCCCCCTCACTGTCTGTTTAATCCTCGGGCTGTTTACCCCCCTCACTGTCTGTTTAATCCTCGGGCTGTTTACCCCCCTCACTGTCTGTTTAATCCTCGGGCTGTTTACCCCCCTCACTGTCTGTTTAATCCTCGGGCTGTTTACCCCCCTCACTGTCTGTTTAATCCTTGGGCTGTTTACCCCCCTCACTGTTACTTGTGCAATTGCTGAGGGTAGTGTGTAAATCCTAGTGAAGGAGATTATACACCAGCATGTATATGTTCCTCAGTCATTGAAGGGGCAGGACCTGTTGAGAATGGTTAGTAAATGTGGTGCACTAAGCCTTGTTAATATGGATATAGTTTATTATTTGGAAAAGTAGACTTTATTATTTAGAGTCACCGATGTACAGCACGGAGCCAGACCCATTCGGTCCAACCTGTCCATGCCAACCAGATATCCTAAATTAATCTAGTCCCATTTGCCAGCACTTGGCTCATATCCCTCTAATCCCTTCCTGTTCATATATCCATTCAGATGTGTTTTAAATGCTGTAATTATACCGGCCTCCACTACTTCCTCTGGCAGTTCATTCCATACATGCACCACCCTCTGTATGGAAAAGTTGCCCCTTCGGTACCTTTTCAATATCTTTCTGCTCTCACCCTAAACCTGTGCTCTCTAGTTGTGAACCTCACCCCTACACTGACAAAAAGACATTTTAAAAAAGAGTGAGCAGCCAGACAAAATGCAAAAGCTATAAAACGTTGAGCCACTTGGGGAAAAAAGAACTGTGGCTCTACCCTTTGTTTCTCCCATTGGCATTTGAACACTTAATATGTCAATAACACCAGCATCGCCACAGAGCATATTGTGTCTGCTCCTCGGTGTGAACAACAGCGCACCTGCTCGCTGGTGTCACCAACACATTGTCCATGCTCCTCGCTGTCGGCAGAAAAGGCGACATCGCTTATCTCTGTTCCTAAAGTTCTTCCCTTTATTCTTAAAGCTGTGTCCTCTGGTCCTAGTCTCTCCTACCAATGGAAACATCTTCCCAATGTCATTGCACTGTGGGGATGAAGCCCTACCCTGTCCGGTAATTTCTGCTGGTGGGTGAGACTAGGCCTCAAGGTTAGAGGGAGTAGCTTTCAGACAGAGATGAGGAACTGCTTTTCCCAGAGGGTCGTGAATCTTTGGAATAGTCTAGATTAGAGTGGTGCTGGAAAAGCACAGCAGGTCAGGCAGCATCCGGAGAGCAGGAAGATCGATGTTTCAGGCAATAGCCCTTCATCAAGATCTATGGAATACTCTGGCCAAGGAAGCAATAGAGGCAGCTTCATTAAGTATATTCAAGACACAGTTGGGTGGGTTTTTGCCTGGTAGTGGAATTAAGGGGTTCCTTGTGACAGTGCAGGGAGGAGGAGATGAGTCTATGGATAGATGAGCCATGATCTTAATGATTGCGGAGCAGGCTCACTTGTAGCAACCGGAGTGAATCCAGGGAGGGAGCAGACTTTGCGACCTCAGGTATGTGCCTTGGTGCCCTGGGTGAGGTTAGACAGAAGGACAGGTGGTTGGTACTGTTTTCCGTAGCTTGCCAGAGTCTGAGGAGTGACCTTATATGCTTTTATATCATCATAAGGGACATGGATAGGGTAAATAGACAAGGTATTTTTGTTTGGATGGGGCAGTCAGAACTAGAGGATAATAGGTTTAGGATCGAGAGTTTGGTGCTGCAGCAAATCAGGCAGTATCCAAGGAGCAGGGAAGTTGACGTTTCGGGGAAACTCCCTTCATCAGGGAAGTGTGTGTATGTGAGTTAGTGTATAAGACTGCGCGTGGGAGTGTGTGTATTTGCACATGTGCCTGCTTGATAAAGTGAGATTGTGATGTCTGACAACTGGCACAGAAGGATGCTGATGCCCCTCTGAACATCCACGCATCATTCCTGATGAAACTTCGACTGTCCTACTGCTCGGATGCTGCTTGACCTACTGTGCTTTTCATTGCCAGACTTTCCGACTCTGATCTCCAGTTCTCACTTTCTCCACATCCCAATACATCACCATTTAAACAATATACCTTTCTGCTTTTTTTCCACAGTAAAGGGTATAACTTCATATTATGGTACTGCACTTGCCACGTGTTTGCCAATTGTGGTCTTCTCTACATCGGGGAGACAGAGTGTAAACTTGGGAAATGGTTTGTTGAGCATTACGGCCGGGTCTGCAGCAACCGACCGGACCTCCCAGTCACCATCCATTTTAATTTCCCTTCCCACGCCCTTTCTGACATGACCATCTTAGGTCTTCTCCATTACCACAATGAAGCAAACCGTAAATTGGAGGAACACCACCTCATCTTCCACCTGGGCAGCCTACAGCTCAGAGGACTCGACATTGAGTTCTCCAATTTAAAATAACCTCCCTTCCCATCCCCCAACTCCTCCCCATCCCTTCCACTCCTCCCTGCCAACTTGATTCCTTCCTCCCATTGATCAACTAGGTCCTACCCTCTACCTGTCTTCACCTATCCCCACTTCACTATCCTCCCGCCCCCCCCAAGCACCCCCTTGTTCTGCAGCTCCCCCTACACCCACGCCCCATCCTGAAGGGGTACACCAGAAACGTCAACTTCTCCACCTCCTAATGCTGCCTGGCTTGCTGTAATCTCCCAGCCTCCTGCCTGTTTATTTTGCCAATTGAAACACAGACCTGGACCAATTTTTCCAGAGCCTGACACCTGCCTGGATTCACTCCCTATCCTTTCAGTTGCTACAAGTCAATAATTTCGAATTCCTGCAGTGTGGAAAGCCGCCTTTCGGCCTAACTAGTCCACACCAACTCTCTAAAGAGTAAACCATTCAGACCCATTCCCCTATCCTATTACTCTACATTTACCCCGGAGTAATGCACCTAACATACGCATCCCTGATTGCAATGGACAATTCACCTAACCTGGATTAGTGGTGCTGGAAGAGCACAGCAGTTCAGGCAGCATCCAACGAGCAGTGAAATCGACGTTTCGGGCAAAAGCCCTTCATCAGGAATAAAGGCAGTGAGCCTGAAGTGTGGAGAGATAAGCTAGAGGAGGGTGGGGGTGGGGAGAGAGTAGCACAGATTACAATGGGTGAGTGGGGGAGGAGATGAAGGTGATAGGTCAAGGAGGAGAGGGTGGAGTGGAGAGGTGGAAAAGGAGATAGGCAGGTCGGACAAGTCCGGACAAGTCAAGGAGACAGTTACTGAGCTGGAAGTTTGAAACTAGGATGAGGTGGGGGAAGGGGAAATGAGGAAGCTGTTGAAGTCCACATTGATGCCCTGGGGTTGAAGTGTTCCGAAGCGGAAGATGAGACGTTCTTCCTCCAGGCGTCTGGTGGTGAGGGAGCGGCGGTGAAGGAGGCCCAGGACCTCCATGTCCTCGGCAGAGTGGGAGGGGGAGTTGAAATGTTGGGCCACGGGGTGGTTTGGTTGATTGGTGCGTGTGTCTCGGAGATGTTCCCTAAAGCGCTCTGCTAGGAGGCGCCCAGTCTCCCCAATGTAGCACAACATGGTTGAAGAGCTTCAGAGCAGAGGAAATGTCCTGGGAGCCTGTCAGAATTGGGAACAGGAGTCGGCCATTTGGTCTTTTAAGCCTGCACCAGCAGTGCTTGGGAGCCTCCTGTGAAGCGCTTCTGTGATGTTTCCTCCGGCATTTATAGTGGCCTGTCTCTGCCGCTTCCGGTTGTCAGTTCCAGCTGTCCACTGTAGTGGCCGGTATATTGGGTCCAGGTCGATGTGGCCACACACGCAGAAGACAAGCAACATGAATTCGACTGGGACAACAGTACCATTATAGGGCAAGCCAAACAGAGAACAGCCAGGGAATTCCTAGAGGCATGGCACTCATCCACAGACTCTATCAACAAACACATCGACCTGGACCCAATATACCAGCTGCTACAGCGGACAGCTCGAACTGACAACCGGAAGCGGCAGAGACTGGCCACTATAAATGCCGGAGGAAACAGCACAGAAGCGCTTCACAGGAGGCTCCCGAGCACTGAGGATGTCACCTAGACAGGGGACGAAACGTTTGCGAGACAAATTCCCAGCTCGGCGAACAGAACCACAACAATGAGCACCCGAGCTACAAATCTTCTCCCAAACTTTGAACACCTGCACCAGCATTGAACAGATCACAAATGGATATGGATCTCCCTACATCAAGCAGAGGCTGGGACTTTATTCACTGGAGCATTGGACGTTAGAAGGTGACCTTAGACAGGTTTAAAAGATCATGAGGTGAATGGAAGGTGTCATTTCAAGATTAGGCAGCAAACGTTTAAGGTGAGAGTAGAACGATTTTAAAGACTTGAGGAGCTCCTTTCTTTTAAAAAAAAGGAGTGGTTTGTGTGTGGAATGAAGTCTAGAGGAAGTGGTAGGTGCAGGTACATTAATGTTTAAAAGATGTTTGGATAAGTACATGAAAAGGAAAGGTTCGGAGGGATAGGACCAAACACAGGCAGATGGGATTAGTTTAATTTGTGAATATAGTCAGCATGGACTAGTTGGACTGAAGGGTCTGTTTCTATGCTGTATGACTGTCACTGTTCTGTACTGGTCTTAAAACAACTTTCTGGGATTTCCATGTTAATGATAGCTGCAACCCAGTCTAAAAGCTGAAAGACTTGACAATCCAGGTTTGTTCAATATATCATTTCAAGGGCAGGACACTATAATGTTTTTCTATAAATTGTGTCTATGGTCTTATTCTCCATAACCACCTGATGAAGGATCAGCGCTCTGAAAGCAAGTGCTTCCAAATAAACCTGTTGAACACTCACCCGGTGTTGTGATTTTTAACTTTGTCCAGGTTAGGATGGATTGACCGTGCCCAGGGATGTGCAGGTTAGGTGCAATAATCAGGGGGTAAATGATGAGCAATTGGGGTAGGTCTGTTACCCTTCAGAGGGTCGGTGTGGATTTGTGGGGCCGGGTGGCCTGCTTCCACACTCTGAAGGGAAGAGATTGGCACAAACTCTTTTTTTTTGCTTCCCAAAATCAGACCTGCTCACCTCTCAGCAGTATCCCAATGTTGTGGAAGATATTAACTTTCAGGTGGAATTATCCAAAGTTCAGAGAGATGTCAGTCTTGATGTTTTTGCTTTTCAGCCCCTGTAAGATCCTGAATCAGCACCTTCAGGGGAATTAGTTAGAGCGGAGTGAGAACAGAGGGGAAGGGAGAGTGGGATGGTGCTTTCAATTTTGTGGAATAACAAAAGGAAAGGATATTCCACAGACAGTAGAATTCCTTGTTCAGAATTTCTACCCTGCACTGACAGTGATGACATTTTGTAATCTCTTTTTACATTTGAGGATCTGAAGACGGAAGTTTCAAAATCAACAGATGAAGGGCTTATGCCTGAAACGTTGACTCTCCTGCTCCTCGGATGCTGCCTGACCTGCTGTGCTTTTCCAGTGCCACACTTTTCGACTCTGACTTTCCAGTGTCTGCAGTCCTCACTTTGACGTCAATGTCTGACAGTCACTCAATCCATCGGGACCACAAAGATTTTCAACTATGATTCTGTGAGAAGGAGCAAAGCTTTTTGATTCCTGTTTGAGTACATTTTCAGCATCAGTGGGACTGGATGAGAGACCCTATCATTGCAGTGCACTGAGTGAGGAGCATGTAACAGCTATACGGTCTGGAAAGGGGAATTCACGGTGGAGAGAGGCTCCACATGCATTTGTGTGGGCTGAAGCTTCAGCCATGGAGAAACCATGAAAGTGTGGTGACTGCGGGAAAGGCTTCCGTTTCCCATCTGCCCTGGAGACTCATTGGTGCAGTCACACTGGGGAGAGTCCGTTCCCCTGCCCTGACTGCGGGAAGAGCTTCAGCGATTCCTCCAACCTCCAGACCCACCAGCGGATCCACACCGGGGAGAGGCCTTTTCAACTGCCCCAAGTGCAGGAAGGCCTTTACCCAGGCCGCCTCCTTGCTGACCCACCAGCGGGATCACGTGGTATTGCAGGGGGATTGAAAGAACGACGGCCGAGTGCCTTTATTAACTGGACTATCAACCCAGTTCCAGTGGCTCCCAAGTTCGATTCCCACTGTGACAGATGATGGAATTGGAATTTGGTCAAAAATCTGGAGTTCAGAATCTGACGTGAAACCATTGTTGGTGGGGTGGGGGTGGAAGAAAACCCCCATCTGATTCACTCAGTTCTTTTTTTTTTAGGGAAGACTTGAGCGGTTATTAGAGCAAGTCGTCCCAGCTGCATCCTTTACCCGGTCTGGCCGACACGTGACTCCAGCCCCACAGCAGTCAGGTTGACTCTATGCTGCTCATCCAACTTTCTTATATACAGGTTGAAATTGCTGAGTGAGGCAATACTTCCTCCAGGTTAAGGCTGTACCAAGGATGCAATTACTCAGTGGTGACCAATAATGAAGAAAGTGAGGGGTTGCACTTTGACCTTGAGCTGTTTTTAAAAAATTGCTACTTTTTCTACACCTTTCTGCTGGGAGATTCTGAAGCTGTAACAAAGTTGGGTCACAATAAAGATTACCTGAACTTCACGCTGAGCTCAGACTCTCAATGAGAGCTTTAAACTGCAACAGGTTTTTGTTTTAAGACTGCTCATTTCTTACAGGCGAAAGTGAGAACTGCTGATACTGGAGATCAGAGTCAAGATTAGAGTGGTGCTGGCAACGCACAGAAGGTCAGGCAGCGGCCGAGGAGCAGGAAAATCGACATTTCGGGTAAACGCTCTTCCTCAGATGCTGCCTGACCTGCTGTGCTCATTTCTGACAGTCTCCTGTACTATGTTTCCAATGTTGTGTATCGATTGCAGCAGTGAATGAGTAGCCAGTAGTGTTAGAAATTGTAAAGTTTTCAGGAGTGCAATGTCATCAGCATTGTCGTTTCCTGGCAGCACTGAGAAGGGTGGGCTTGGTTCATTGGAAATGATGTGGAGGTGCCCGTGTTGGACTGGGGTGGATAAAGTTCAAACTCAACACCAGGTTATCGTCCAACTGGCTTATTTGGAAGCACGAGCTTCTTCATGGGGTGTTTGTGGTACAGGATCATAAGACACAGCCACCTGATGAAGGAGCAGTACTCCAAAAGCTAGTGCTTACAAATGAGCCTGTTGGAGTATCAGCTGGTGTGGTGTGAATTTTAACTTCATACACCACAGTCCAACACCGGCATCTCCAAATCAGGTACATAGTTCTTTGAAAGTTGCATCATTGGGAGATAGGGTGGTGAAAGAGGCCAGTCAGGAGCCCTGGAGGACTGGAAGGTGACTGGTCCTCCTGCCAATCAGAGCCTTCCTATTGTCTGAATGCAGACGTTGGAACATGAGCTTCGGAAGCTGCTGCTGCTCTGTCTCTGAATGAAGATTGAGTTTGCTCCAGACTGCAACCTCTTTACTCTGTCAACCATCTGTGAGTAGGGTACCCTCTTCCCAACTCCTTTTCCATGTTTTTCATTCTGGCCTTCAATTTACGACTTGCAGCAACCGAAAGGAAAGGGAATGAATTCAAGGAGTGGACAGAATCAGGAAAAGTTTGTTTATAAACAGAGCGGTTCATGTGTGGAGTGAATGTAAAGAGGAAGTGGTGGATGCACATTCAGATGCAACGTTTAAAAGACATTTGGATAAGTATATGAAGAGGCACGGTGCACAGGGATATGGGCCAAGCACTGGCACGTGGCCCTAGTTTAGTTTGAGAACATAGTCAGCATGGACTAGTTGGACTGAAGGGTCCGTTTCTGTGCTGTCTAACAGTAACTGTTCTGTTGTGGTCTTAAAACCATTTTCTTGCCTTCCACTTTCAACGTGGATACTGTACCTGCATCCAACACATAAACCATTCAAAAGAAAAACCCACCTCCCGCGCACAAAAAAATCCACACTTTATTGTTCAAAAATCCGAGGAACTCAGCCTTAAATATATTCAATGACCCCCCTAACTGCAGGAAGACATCCCCACTTCTAATCTCAGTTCAACCTGCTAATATACCACTTACCTTGCTGAACCTGTCTGACAACTGGCATTGACTGATGTAAAAGGATGCTGCTAATCAAAGCACTGATCACAGGGTGGACTGGTGTCAGCTCGGGTTTCAGGCCCTGATTTCTCTGTCCTCTGTTGATCCTCCTATTCCCACAGACTAAGATGTCGGTCTGTTCTCAGCACGGCTGGATTTCTGCTAAAGCGTTGACCTCCCTCCCCCTCCCCCCTCTCCTTTATAACTTCGGGAACAATAAAATATTCAATCCAGACCCAACCCACAATCTCCCAGCCTGTCAACCATCCTGATAAAAGGTGCAGTCACAGCAGGGAATCAAATAAGAAAAATGAAACAATCATAAATAGGCGCACGTGCTTAATGTTTGTTCATGAGGAAGTAAACCAGGAATCTCTTAGGAATCTTACAGTGCCCTACTTGAGGAATTCTGTCACCCTTGCATCTATTAGTACCCAGCTATGAATTACAACAACATTTACACCATCAGAAATAAAGCATCTGTTATCAAATAGACATAGAGATATACAGCACGGGCATAGACTTTTTTCTGTCTCATACACACACAAGATAAATCATCCATGGGGGTGAGTTTGTATTTGCAGCATGATGTTTAGGGTGTAGGTTTGCTCGCTGAGCTGTAGGTTTGATATCCAGACGTTTTGTTACCTGGCTAGGTAACATCATCAGTGGCAACCTCCAAGTGAAGCAAAGCTGTTGTCTCCTGCTTTCTATTTATATGTTTGTCCTGGATAGGGTTCCTGGGGTTTGTGGTGATGTCATTTCCTGTTCATTTTCTGAGGGGTTGATAGATGGCATCTAGATCTATGTGTTTGTTTCTGGCGTTGTGGTTGGAGTGCCAGGCCTCTAGGAATTCTCTGGCATGTCTTTGCTTAGCTTGCCCCAGTCGAAATTGTGGGGTTATTTTCATCCGTACGTAGGGCTACGAGGGATAGAGGGTCGGGTCTTTTTGTGGCTAGCTGGTGTTAGTGTATCCTGGTGGCTAACTTTCTTCCTGTTTGTCTGACGTAGTGTTTGTGGCAGTCCTTGCAAACCCCCCCCGGAACCCCACCCAGGAGAAAGATATAAATAGAAAGTAGGAGACAACAGCTTCACTTCACTTGGAGGTCACCACTGATGATGTTACCTTGCCAGGTAATGAAATGTCTGGATATCAAACCTACAGCTCAGCGAGCAAACCTGCACCCTAAACATTCTACTTTGCTGAAAGACTGCACAATCTGCAGGCAGTCAATACATGTAATATATTGTAAATTCCACTTTGAAAATAGATAATGGGCCCACTACGTTTTGGATGTGAGCATAAGTGGTATAGTAAGTAAGTTTGCAGATGACACCAAAATCGGAGGTGTAGTGGACAGCGAAGGAGGTTACCTCAGATTACAATGGGATCTTGATCAGATGGGCCAATGGGCTGAGAAGTGGGAAATGGAGTTTAATTTAGGTAAATGAGAGGTGCTGCACTTTGGGAAAGCAAATCCTAGCAGGACTTATACATTTAATGGTAAAGTCTTAGGGAGTGTTGCTGAACAAAGGGACCTTGGAGTGCAAGTTCATAGCTCCTTGAAAGTGGAATTGCAGGTTGACAGGATAGTGAAGATGGGGTTTTGTATACTTTCCTTTATTGGTCAGAATATTGAGTACAGGAGTTGGGAGGTCATGTTACTCCTGTACAGTTGGAATATTGTGTGCAATTCTGGTTCCCTTCCTATCAGAAAGATGTTGTGAAACTTAAGGGTTCAGAAAAGATTTACAAGGATGTTGCCAAGGCTGGAGGATTTGAGCTATAGGGAGAGACAGAACAGGCTGGGGCTGTTTTCCCTGGAGCGTCAGAGACTGGGGGGTGACCTTCTATAGGATTATAAAATCATGAGGGGCATATATAGGATAGAGAGACAAAGTCTTTTCCCTGGGATGGGGGAGTCCAGAACTAGAGGGCATAGGTTTACGGTGAGAGGGGAAAGATACGAAAGAGACCTAAGAGGCAACCTTTTCATTTAGAGGGTGGTACGTGTATGGAATGAGCTGCCAGAAGAAGTGGTGGAGGCTGGTACAATTACAACATTTAAAAGGCAACTGGGGGGATATGGGCCCCCTGCTGGCAGGTGGGACAAGATTGGGTTGGGATATCGTGCACAGGGATGTGCAGGTTAGGTGCATTAGTCAGGGGTAAATGTTGAGCAATCGGGGTAGGGGAATTGTGTGGGTGGGTTACCCTTCGGAGGATCAGTGTGTAGTCTTTGGGCCGAGTGGCCTGCTCCCACACTGTGGGGAGTATCTGAAGGGGAAGGGATTTTTGTAAACTGTGCAAGGTAACGCAGGCGTAGTGCGGGGACCTGCTGTTGGCCTTGCCCCGCCCCTTGCTCCTCCCCCTGTTATTGAGCTGTCTTAAAAACAACAACTCTTTCTCTGCCTTTTTGCTGGGGGGATCTGAAGCTGTAACAATGTTGGGATGCAATAAAGGTGACCTGAACATTCTGCTAGACTCAGGCTCTCATTGAAAGCTCCAAGTTTTTGTTTTAAAGCTGCTCATTTCTTGCAGCCTCCTGCACTAAGTTTCCAATGTCCTGTTTCAGAGCAGTGAATGAGTAGCTGGTTTCGTTAATGTGTACATCCCAGAACTATTATTAAGTCATATTCTCGAGATCATTTAAGGTTTTTGTTTTGAAACTGGTGACAGCTCAGCCCAGACAATGCAGGAAAGGTGTGTCAGTATCCCAACCTTAAATCGGACTGGTTCTATTTCCAAACTAGGAATTTATAAGATATTACATGGATTGACTACCTGTGTGTTGTGTGCTTTTTGTGCAAAATTGAATATATTTGCAAATATAATTCTGCAAATGCATCCCATCGTTATGTGTGTGTGTGTGAGAGAGAGAATGTGTGCACATGCTTTGTAAAGGGAGTGTGACGGAGGAGAAGCCTGTGAGAGGGTGTTGGGGGTGTGTGTGTACATCTGAGAAAGAACGTGTGTATGAGAGAGGTATAGATAAGTGAGGGGTTGCATTTTCCTAAAATAAGGAAGGGCAGGGCTTGTACAGAGGGATATGGTGGGGGTGGGGGTGGGGGTGGGCGTGGGGGTGGGGGTGGGGGTGGGGGAGGTGGGGTGGGGGTGGGGGGGTTCAGGTACATACTTCATTGAAAGTTGCATCACTGGTTGGAAGGGTGGTTCAGAAGGCATTCAGCACACTTACCTTATTTGTTCACACCATTGAATAAAGGAGTTGGGACATCATTTAGAAGTTGTCCAGGATGTTGGTGAAGCCACTTGTAGAGTACTGAGAACGCTTCTGGTGGCCCTGTAATAGGAAGAATACTATTATAGAGGGTTCAGTAAAGACTTACCAGGATGTTGCCAGGACTGGAGGGTTTAAGTTATAAGGAGAGGCTGAGATTCTCTTCACTGGAGCACAGGAGGTTGAGGGGTGACCTCATTGAGATTAATATAATCACGAGGGTTCGAGGTAACATGAACATCAAAAATAGCGAGGAGCCTGCACGGTTATGTCAAGTGTGCCTTACTGAAGTCCATATAGATCACATTACTGCTCTACCTTCCTCAAAAAACTCAATCAAGTTTGTGAGACATGATTTCCCACACACAACCATGTTGACTATCCCTAATTAGTCTTTGCCTTTTCAAATACATGTACGTCCTCTCCCTCAGGATTCCCTCCAACAATGTGCCCACCACTGATGTCAGGCTCATTGGTCTATAGTTCCCTGGCTTGTCCTTACCACCCTTCTTAAACAGTGGCACCACGTTCGCCACTTCCTGATACTGCCTGGCTTGCTCTTCCAGTCTCCTGTCTGTCTATTTTGCCAATTGAGACACAGGCCTGGACTAACTTTTCCAGAGTCTGTCCCCTCGCTGGATTCACTCCCATTCCTTTCAGTTGCTCCAAGTCAACACTTGAACCCCAGAATGAAACGTAAATGGAAGAGGGGGTGAGAAAAGAGAGTGCTGTACTCACATGTTGGACGGAGGAAAGAAGTTGCAGTCTGAGGTGAAGCTCAATCTTCATTCAGAGAGAGGAGGAGCAGGACCTTAAGAAGCTCATGGTCCAACTTCCACATTCACCAATAGGGGAGCTCCGAATGGCAGAAGGACAAGTCTCCCCCGAGTCCTCCAGTGCTCCTTATTCGTCCATCAAAAGTAGGTTCCTTTTAAATCTCTCTCCTCACATTAAAAAAAGCCCCCTAGTTTTGATTTCCCCTTCGCTAAGCAAGAGCCATTTGCTATTCACCTTCCCTCCACTCTTCATGATTTTATCAATCTCAATGAGGTCCCCCCCAACTTCCTGTGCTCCTGTGAATAAAGTCCCAGCCTCTAAAGTTGCACGATACTGATCTTTTGATATACGTTCTGTGTCTGACGATGCTGCTCCACAGCTACCCGATAAAGGAGCAGCACTCTGAAAGCTAGTGCTTCCAAATAAACCTGTTGAACAATAACCTGGTATTGTGATTTTTTTTAAACTTTATCACCCCAGTCTAATACCAACCCCTCCATATCATTTCGACTGAACACAGCCCCCACCTCCTGGTGCTGCCAGGAAACTTGACAATGCTGATGAAACAACGCAGTACCTGAAAGATGTACAATTTCTAATGATACAAGCGACTCATTCACTGCTCCATCTGATACACGACATTGGAAACTCTGCAGGAGGCTGAAAGACAGGAGCAGCTTTAAAACAAAAACCTCTCGGAGCTCAAAGCTTTCAATGAGAGTCTGAGCCCGGCGGTAAGTTCAGGTAACCTTTATTGTGACCCGACTTTGTTACAGCTTCAGATTCCCCCAGCAAAAAGGCATAGACATAGTCGCAGCTTTTTAAACAGTTCAAGATCAAAGCCCACACACACCCCACTGTCTTTACTATTGGTCAGCACCAAGTTGTCCCTTTGTAATTGGATCCTTGGTACAGCCGTAACCCGGAGGAAGTATTGCCTCACTCAGCAATTTTAACCCATACCCTGTCTCCAAGTAAGTTTCTCCCTGCTCATTTGCCAGGAAGGGGCAGTGTAGAGTCAACCAGACTGCTGTGGGTCTGGAGTCAGGTGTAGGCCAGACCGGGTAAAGGATGCAGCTGGAACGACTGAGTGAATCCTTTCCCCCAATGGTGGTTCCCTTCCCTAACAAGGGAGAGAGGGAATCAGATGGGGGCTTTCTCCCCTGCACCACCCCCTCCCTGAAATGGTCTCATTGTTCGATTCCGAACTCCACATTTCTGACCGAATACCAATTCTGCCGTCTGTCTTGGCGGGATTCAAACCCGGGAGTCCCCGGAACCGGGCTGATAGTCCAATCAATAATGGCACTCGGCCGTCACTCCTTCAATCCCCCTGCGATGGCACGTGAACTCGCTGGTGCTTCTGCAGATGGAAGGAGCGGGTGAAGCCCTTCCCGCACTGAGAGCAGGTGAACGGCCTCTCCCCCGTGTGGATCCGTTGGTGCCTCAGTAGGGTGGAGACCTGGGTAAAGGCCTTCCCACACTCGGGGCAGCTGAAGGGCCTCTCCCCCGTGTGGACCCGCTGGTGGGTCTGGAGGTTGGAGTAATTGCTGAAGGCCTTCCCGCACTCAGGGCAGCTGAAGGGCCTCTCCCCTGAGTGAACCCGTTGGTGCCTCAGCAGGTCGGAGGTATAGTTGAAGGCCTTCCCACACTCAGAGCAGCTGAACGGCCTCTCCCCTGTGTGGATTCGCCGGTGGGCCAACAGGGCAGAGAAAAACATGAAGGCCTTCCCACAATCGGGACAGCGGAAGGGCCTCTCCCCCGTGTGGTCCCGCTGGTGGGCCAACAGGTGGGAGGAATGTCTGAAGGCCTTCCCACAGTCGGTGCAGGGGAATGGCCTCTCCCCGGTGTGACTGCGCCGATGGGTCTCCAGGGCAGATGGGAAATGAAAGCCTTTCCCACAGTCGCCACACTTCCACCGTTTCTCCATGGGGTGGGATTCCTCAGGTTTCTCCATGGCCGAAGCTTCAGCTGCACATAAACGCTTTTCCAGCCCCTCCCTGCCGTCAATTCCTCTTCCCAGGCCGTCCAACTGTTTCAGGCTCCACACTCAGTGGGTCAGACTGACGGTGAAAACATACTCAGTCAGGAACCAAAAAGCTTTGATCCCTCTCACAGAAATCACAGTCGAAAATCGTTGCGGTCCTGGTGGACTGAGTGACTGTCAGACGTTGAGGTTGAAGTGAGGACCGCAAATGCTGGAGAGTCAGTCGAAAAATGTGGCACTGGAAAAGCATGGGGATGTCAGACAGCATCTGAGGAGCAGGAGGGCCAATGTTTCTCATCTGTTGATTGAGAAACTTCCGCCATCAGATCTTCAAATACGCTGTAAAAATAGATTACAAAAGTCACCACTGTCAGTCCCAAGGTAGAAACTCTAAACAAGCAATTCTACTTTGTAGAATTTTCTTTTCTTTTGTTATTCTACAAAATTGAAAGCACCATCCCACTCTCTTTCCCCCCCCCCCCCCCCCCCCCCTCTGTTCTCACTCTGCTCTAACTAATTCTCCTGGAAGTGCTGATTCAGGATCTTACAAGGACAGAAAAAGCAAAAACGTCAAGACTGACATCTCAGAACAAGAGGGCATAGGTTTAGGGTGAGAAAGAAACAAAAGAGATCTGAGGGGCAGCCTTTTCACACAGAGGGTAGGACATGTAATGGAATGAGCTGTAGGAGGAAATGGTGGAGGCTGACACAAATACAACTTTTAAAGAGCAGCTGGATGGGTACGTGAATGGGTAGGGTTTAGAGGGATATGGGCTGCTCGTATCATACATTTGTAAATCCCAGAATTTCCTGAAAGACATCTTCTTGAGATAACTCAAGGTTTTATAACAAAATGTGACAGCTCAGCTCTGACAATGCATTAAAGGTGTGAGGTCAGAGTCTGTCTGTAACACAATCTTGAGTCAGACTGGTTCTATTTCCAAAGGGGAATTTACAAAATATTACATGGATCAGCCTGCAGATTGTGCATTTTTGAGAAAAATAGAATGTCTCTGCAAATATAATTCTGCAAATACAAATTCACCTCCATGGATGTATGTGTGTGAATGAGACAGAGAAAAGTCTATTTTGTGCTGTATATCCCGATGTCTACTTGATAACAGATGCTTTAATTCTGCTGGTGTAAATATTGTTGTAAATCATAGCTGGGTATGAATAGTTAGATGTTAGGGTGAGAGAGTGCCTCAAGAGGGGCACTATAAGAATCGTGGGAGAGCCCTATTTCTGGTTTACTTCCTCATGAACAAACATTAAGCACGAGCATTTATTTATTTCTAATTTTGTTCTGTTTTTCTTGTTTGATTCCCAGCTAGGACTACACTCCGTGTCTGGATGGTTGACAGGCTGGGAGACTGTGGCTTGAGTCTTGAATAACTGAATGTTTTAGTGTTCCAGAAGCTGTGGGGGGTGGGGGGGTCAAGGCTTCAGCAGAAATCCAGCAGAGCAGAGAACAGACCAATATCTTACTCTGTGGGAAACTGAAATCCGAGCTGATTGTGGCTGATATATCCATTGGCTCAGCTCTTTCTCCCTGCATTATCCCAACTACCCTTAACTCCCTGACCATGAAAACCCATCCAATTGTGTCTTGAATATACTTAATGAAGATGCCTCTACTGCTTCCTTGGGCAGAGAATTCCATAGAATGACTCTTCTCCAGGAAAAGCAGTTCCTCCTCATCTGTCCTAGGTGGCACAGTGAGTAGCACTGCTGCGTCACAGCGCCAGAGACCCAAGTTCAATTCCTGCCTCGGGCAACTGTCTGTGTGGGTTTCCTCCGGGTGCTCTGGTTTCCTCCCACAGTCCAAAGATGTGCAGGTTAGGTGAATTGGCCACGCTAAATTGCGTGTAGGGTCAGGTGAAGGGGTAAATGTTGGGGAGTGGGTCTGGGAGGGTTGCTCTTCAGAGGGTTGGTGAGGTCTTCTTGGGGGTAGTGCATCCACCACGACCTCTGGACATTCATCCCATACATGACCCGCTCTCTGTTTATGAAAACCTTTTCCCGAATCGGTCCACGCCGTGCATTCACTTGCAGCAACCGAAAGGAAATGGAAGTCAAAGATTGAATCCAAGAATGGGGGGGGGGGGGGTAAGGAAAAGGAGTTGGGAAGAGAGTACCCTACTCACAGATGGTTGACAGAGTAAGGAGGTTGCAGTCTGGAGCAAACTCAATCTTCATTCAGAGACAGAGCAGCAGCAGCTCCCGAAGCTCGTGTTCCAACTTCCGCATTGAGACAATAGGAAGGCTCTGATTGGCAGGAGGACCAGTCACCTTCCGGTCCTCCAAGGCTTCCGATTGGTCCACCAAAAGATAGTCGCGAGACGTGTGCCTTGCGTGCAGTGAGGAGCACGCGCAGTCTGCTCTCTGGTGATGAGGCTGTTACTGACAGGATTGAAGTGTCTGAATGTCAAGAGAAGTTAAAAAGGGGAGATGCATCATTTTTTCCCCCTGTGATATTTACCTTTCCTCCACGCCCCATGACTTTATAAATCGAAATAAGGTCACCCGACAACTTGTGGTTGTCGATAGGGCGACCAGAAGTGTACTCAGTACTCTACACATGGTCTCCCCAATATCCTGTCCAACCTCAACGTGATGTCCCAACTCCTGCACTGAAAGGTGTGAACAATGAAGGAGAGTGTGCTAAACGCCTCTTTCACCACCCTGTCTACCAATGATGCAACTTCCAAAGAACTATGTCCCCGACTTGGAGATGCCGGTGTTGGACTGGGGTGGATGAAGTTAAAATTCACACCACACCAGCTGATACTCCAACAGGCTCATTTGGAAGCATTAGCTTTTGGAGTACTGCTCCTTCATCAGGTGGTTGTGTCTTATGATCCTGTTCCACAAACACCCCATGAAGAAGCAGCGCTCCAAAAGCTTGTGTTTCCAAATAAACCAGTTGGACAATAACCTGGTGTTGAGAGATTTTTAACTTTATGTACCTGAACCCCTCCACATTCCCCCCCCCATGAATCTGTTCTAGAACACATTGCAGGGCCCTAGTATTATCTGTACAAGTCCTGCCCTTCCCTGTTTTAGCAAAATGCAACCCCTTGCCTTTATCTCTCGCTCTCTCAGACACACACACACCCTAACACTCACCCCATCTCACAGGCTGATACTCCATCTCACACACACTTCATTTGCATATATGCACACACTCTCATGCACACACAGTCACACAAGTCTATGGGGTGAATTTGCAATTGCAGAATTATATTTGCAGATATATTCAATTTTGCTCAAAAAGCAGACAAACTGCATGTAATATTTTATAAATTCCTACTTTGGTTAATAGAACCAATCTGATTCAAGATTGGGATACAGTCTCGAACCTCACAACTTTATGCAGTATCGGAGCTGAGATGCCACCTATTTTTATAAAACCTTAAACCATCTCAAGAAGGTGAATTAAAAGTAGTTCTGGGGTTTACTGACCTGAAACCTGCAACCCATGGTAAAAGATGAAAGACTAATCCGCAATCTAGATTTGTTCAATATCTTATCAGTTGCATGACACCGTCAGCTTTTGCTGTAAATTCTGTGTCTTATGATTCTGCTCCACAGCTACCTGATGAAGGAGCAGCACTCCAAAAGCCAGTGCTTCCAAATAAACCAGAAGGAAGATAACCTGGTGTTGTGTGATTTGTAACTTTATCCACCCCAGTCCGACACTGGCACCTCCACATCGTTTCCAATGGACACAGCCCACACCTCCCAGTGCTGCCAGGAAACTGTACAATGACAATGGGATGATGGAGTACCTGCACTCCTGAAAAATTCACAATTTCTAACAATACTGGCCACTCATTCACTGCTGCAACCGATACACAATATTGGAAACATAGTACAGGAGACTGTCAGAAATCAGCACAGGAGGTCAGGCAGCATCTGAGGAGCAGGAAAAATCAACATTGCCCAAAAAATGTCGATTTTCCTGCTCCTCGGATGCTGCCTGACCTTCTGTGCTTTGCCAGCACCACTTTAATCTTGACTCTGATCTCCAGCATCAGCAGTTCTCACTTTCACCTGTAAGAAATGAGCAGTTTTAGAACAAAATGCAATTCAAAGCTCTCAATGAGAGTCTGAGCTCGGCGTGAAGTACAGGTAATCTTTATTGCGACCCAACTTTGTTACAGCTTCAGAATCTCCCAGCAGGAAGGCGTAGAAAAAGTAGCAATGTTTTAAAAACAGCTCACAGTCAAAGTGCACACACTCCCTCCAACCCCTCACTTTCTTCATTATTGGTCATTACCCAGTTGCCCCTTTGTAATTGGATCCTTGGTACAGCCTTAACCCGGAGAAAGTACTGCCTCACTCAGCATTTTCAACCCATATCCTGTTTCCAAGTCAGTTGGATGGGCAGTGTAGAGTCAATCATACTGCTTTGGGTCTGGAGTCACGTGTAGGCCAGACCGGGTAAAGGATGCAGCTGGGACGATTGAGTGAATCCTCTTCCACAACGACAGTTTCTTTCCCTAAAAAAGAACTGAGTGAATCAGGTGGGAGTTTTCTTCCATCCCCACTCCACCGACAATGGTTTCACCGTTAGATTCTGAACTCCAGGTTTCTGACCAAATTCCAATTCCCCCATCTGCTGCGGTGGGAATCGAACCCGGGAGTCCCTGGAACCGGGTTGATCGTCCAGTCAATAAATGGTACTCGGCTGTCATTCCTTCAATCCCCCTGCGATGGTACATGAACTCGCTGGTGGCTCCGCAGGTAGGAGGAGCGGGTGAAGGCCTTCCCGCACTCGGGGCAGCTGAAGGGCCTCTCCCCGGTGTGGACCCGCTGGTGCCTCAGCAGGTTAGAGGAATTGCTGAAGGCCTTCCCACACTCGGGGCAGGGGAACGGCCTCTCCCCGGTGTGGACCCGCCGGTGGGTCAGCAGGTTAGTGGAATGCCTGAAGGCCTTCCCACACTCGGGGCAGCTGAAGGGCCTCTCCCCCGTGTGGACCCGCCAGTGGGTCAGCAAGTGAGAAGAATACCTGAAGGCCTTCCCACACTCTGTGCAAGGGAACAGCCTCTTCCCCGTGTGGACCTGCTGGTGGCTTAGCAGGTTAGAAGAATTGGTGAAGGCCTTCCCGCACTCAGGGCAGCTGAAGGGCCTCTCCCCCGTGTGGACCCGCTGGTGGGTCAGCAGGGTGGAGGAACTACTGAAGGCCTTCCCACACTCGGGGCAGCTGAAGGGCCTCTCCCCCGTGTGGACCCGCTGGTGCCTCAGTAGGTGGGAGGAATTGCTGAAGGCCGTCCCGCACTCGGAGCAGCTGAAGGGCCTCTCCCCCGTGTGGACCCACTGGTGGCTCCGCAGGTGGGAGGAATTGCTGAAGGCCTTCCCACATTCAGGGCAGCCGAAGGGCCTCTCCCCCGTGTGGACCCGCTGGTGGGTCAGCAAGTGGGAGGAATTCCTGAAGTCCTTCCCGCACTTGAGGCAGCTGAAGGGCCTCTCCCCCGTGTGGACTCGCTGGTGGGTCAGCAGGTGGGAGGAATTGCTGAAGGCCTGCCCGCACTCGGGGCAGCTGAAGGGCCTCTCCCCCGTGTGGACACGTTGGTGGGTCTGGAGGTTGGAGGCCTGGGAAAAGGCCTTCCCGCACTCTGGGCAGCTGAAGGGCCTCTCCCCTGTGTGGACACGCCGGTGGGTTTGGAGGTTGGAGGCCTGGGTAAAGGCCTTCCCACACTCGTGGCAGCTGAAGGGCCTTTCCCCCGTGTGGACCCGCTGGTGGGTGTGGAGGTTGGTGGAATCGCTGAAGGCCTTCCCACAGACAGGGCAGGGGAATCGCCTCTCCCCAGTGTGGCTGTGCCGATGAGTCTCCAGGGCAGACGGGAAACGGAAGCCTTTTTTGCAGTTACCACACTTCCACGGTTTCTCCACGGAGCGGGATTCCTCTGGTTTCTCCATGGCCGGAGCTTCAGCCACACACAAACGTGTGCAGAGCCTATCCCCACCGTGAATTCCCCTTCCGAGGCCGTATAACTGTTTCAGGCTCCACACTCAGTGCGCTGCGACAGTAGGGTCTCTCGTCCAGTCCCACTGATGCTGAAAACGTACTCAAACAGGAACCAAAACGCTTTGCTCCTTCTCACAGAAATCACAGTCAAAAACCGTTGCGGTCCCGATGGATTGAGTGACTGTCAGACATTGACGTCAAAGTGAGGACTGCAGACGCTGGAGAGTCAGAGTCAGAAAGTGTGGCGCTGGAAAAGCACAGCAGGTCGGGCAGCATCTGAGGAGCAGGAGAGTCAATGTTTTGGGCATAAGGCTTTCACCTGTTGATTTTGAAACTTCTGTCTTCATATCTTCAAATACTCTGTAAAAAGAGATTACAAAAGGCATCATTGTCAGTGCAGGGTAGAAATTCTTAACAAGGAATTCTACTTTCTGCGAAATATTCTTTTCTTTTGTTATTCCACAAAATTGAAAGCACCTTCCCACTTTCTCTCCCCCTCTGTTCTCACTCCACTCTAATTCCCTGAAGGTGCTGATTCAGGATCTTAAAGGGGCAGAAAAGCAAAAACGTCAAGACTGACACCTCTCTGCATTTTGGATAACCCCACAACACTGGGATACAGTTGACAGTGAGCAGGTCTGATTCTGGGAAGCAAACATAAGTGTGTCAATTCATGGGGTAACCTGCAATGCAGCTATTTGTGGAACAAAATGGTTAAGGTCCCCAGGAAGGTGGAAGCAAATTGAGACATCAAGGCATTAACACCGACACACTTCAGTCAAACTCTTCTGCTCCCAGTCAGGGCAAAACATCTTTGAAAGCTGCTCTGAAAGTCCATCTTCACAACCACACTTCTGCTTTCACCAAAGACAATTAGAGTCATAAAGCACGGAAGAAGACCCTTTGGCCCAACTTGTCCGAGCTGACCAGATATCCTAAATTAATCTAGCCACATTTGCCATCACTTGGCAATAGATCCACACACATCATCTATTGCGTCCGCTGCACCCGATGTGGCCTCCTCTATATTGGGGAGACAGGCCACCTACTTGCGGAACGTTTCAGAGAACACCTCTGGGACACCCAGACCAACCAACCCAACCACCCCGTAGCCCAACACTTCAACTCCCCCTCCCACTCCACCAAGGACATGCAGGTCCTTGGACTCCTCCATCGCCAGACCATGGCAACACGACGGTTGGAGGAAGAGCGCCTCATCTTCCGCCTGGGAACCCTCCAACCACAAGGGATGAACTCAGATTTCTCCAGTTTCCTCATTTCCCCTCCCCCCACCTTGCCTCAGTCAAATCCCTCGAACTCAGCACCGCCTTCCTAACCTGCAATCTTCTTCCTGACCTCTCTGCCCCCACCCCACTCCGGCCTATCACCCTCACCTTGACCTCCCTCCACCTATCGCATTCCCAACGCCCCTCCCCCAAGTCCCTCCTCCCTACCTTTTATCTTAGCCTGCTGGACACACTTTCCTCATTCCTGAAGAAGGGCTGATGCCTGAAACGTCGATTCTCCTGCTCCTTGGATGCTGCCTGACCTGCTGCGCTTTTCCAGCAACACATTTTCAGCTCTGATCTCCAGCATCTGCAGTCCTCACTTTCTCCACCAATTCAGACACATACCTGAGTTTGCAGAATCTGCTCCCTCCCTGGATTCACTCGAGCTGCTACAAGTGAACAGATTTCCACCCCTCCCCTCTCTCGCCTCCCCAGGATGAACAGTTGTCCAGAGGGAGGGAGTTTCACTCTGAAACTGACAGGGCCACTTCCGCGCTTTGTGACGCCATCGATGGGTCGGGGGTGGGGGAGGGTATGGGAGACTGGGCGAGAGAAAGGGGCGGGATGGGATGCGGGGCTCGGCCAGCAGCGGGACCCCGCAGTGCGCCTGCGCTGCCCTGCACAGTTTGCAGAAATTCCTTCCCTTCATAGAATCCCCAGTGTAGAAGCAGGCCACTCAGCCCAACGAGTCCACACCGACCCTCCAAAGGGTAACTCACCCTCAACCATTCCCCTAGCCGTATTGCTCAATACTGTTAGAAATGGGGTAAAGTGTTGTTTTTGCAGATATAGAAAAAGCAGAAAGAAAAGGGGTACAGCAAGAGAACTATTCACCCTGCAGGTATTTAGGGACTTTTCAGTGTTTAATTGTGGTTAATTAAATACTAACTTTGGTGTGTAATTACTATAACAAAAAATTATTTTTGTAAAATTATGCTTTCAGCAAAAAGCTGAGATAACCGAAATACTTGAGCGATACAAAACGATACAAGTTAATGAAATATCTGAGGATGGAATGTACCAGCAGAACTGATACAAAATGTTAAACCAGATCTTGACAAAATAAATGTATGTGTCAGCATTTACAGAGAGGAAGGTTGCCAACCTGGGGAAGGGGGAAGTAATAAGGGTGGAGCGCAGCTGGGCAGTGGTATGGTACAGTGAGAGAGATTGGGTCATTAGGAGTCTGGAGAGATGACCTCACTCAGCTCAAAGGGTATAACTGTCCACTAACCTGATTCTAATTTGCTCATTTGCTTCTGCATTTGATGCCCTTTCTTGCAAGATCGTAGAATAAATTGTCTTGTTTCCAGTTTCGGTGGTCTCCTCTAAATTTTATTAAACTTGTTTCTCAAGGATTTGGGGGCTCGTTCCTGGATCCCAAGCTCCGGTCGCTCGGCGTTCTTGGAGAAACGGAGAAGGTGCACCTCGCTGATTTCGGTGATCTCTAGTTTCCCCTTGTTGCCGAGGCGGCTCTGGGCGAGGGTGATCCAGACTGGGAGACCCTGGAGACAGGACGGGCAGAGGCGACGCAGCGGGTCCGGTCGGGTAACTCTTGTGCACAAGACCCGGGTAAGAAAAAGGTATTAAATAAGTATTGTCCGGGCGACGGGGGTAGGCAGCGGGTTTTGTTTTGTTGTCAGTCTTTGCCACGATCAAGGTGCACTAAGACCTGGCGGGTTGGTCAGGTAACACTTATGGACTTAAGACCCGCATTCGCGGGCGGCCGGGATTTGCAGCAGTACTTGCTGTTTCGCCGCGGCGCGAAGGACACTAAGATGTGGTGGTTCGGTTGGGTTACTCTTGTGTACATAAGACCCAGGTAAAGGTAAATTTCAGGCGACCTAGATGGACAACATATTTTGCTGTCTGGTATTGCCGCGGGAAGGGGTGCGCATTCGACCAGGTAACTTTTGTGCACAGACCAAAGTATGAAAATTGACCTTTAGGTATTACCTTGGTGGTCGGTTCCGTACGAGAAGTACGGGGGAATTGGCAACTTAAAAAATAGAGAATAGAGGTCTTTAATTGGGTAGATTAATCTAACAAGTAAGGTGTCTAACTGATTCGATCACCCAGCCTTAGACCGGTTATTAAGAAGGGAAACCCCCACGCGGAGTTTAGGACCCTGAAGTGGGTGTAGAAGAAGGTAACACCGAACTTCAGGGAGGTTAATTGAAATTACATAACGAAAACGGCCGAGTATTAAAATGGGAAATAAGAATAGCAATTTAGATGTAGAAGGGGACATGAGAGGAACGTCCGAGGACCACATCCCAACGGACAGTCCTTTAGGAAAAATGTTAAGAGATTGGAAGGACAATCCTCGGACACGAGGAAAGGATAAAAAACAAATGATAAAATGTCAAAGAAAAACAGCCTTATAGTCAGGAGGAATCAGATTATGCTTCGTGTCAGAAGGGCTAGTAGCTGAAGGGCTACTGGGGGTGCACTTCGGAACTAACTTATGGTCAGACGCCCAGAAAAATATTCAAAAGCTAGAGGAGTCATTGTGGGAAACTCAAGGTGTCCGTGAGACTGTGTGTGTGTGTGTGTGTGTGTGTGAGAGAGAGAGAGAGAGAAAAGAGCCGTACAGTTAGTAGAAAGTTTATCCCTGTGTGATTCAGTCTGAATGCACATTTGTTTGTTGGTGATTGAATGTTCCCTCAAGCTTGAGATCCAGGACTGTTTTGAATCTGATTTCTACTATGGAAATTTTAACATGATTTCTTTTAAGGTGAAGGATTTTGCAAGATTATGAAATAAAATGTTCTTTTTACAGGTCATGACTGCCTTACTATCAGTTACGAATTAATCTCTTTTATCCTTACATAAAAGCGATTTATGGAGGACAGTTGAAGTTTTAACTTGAATAGACAAATCCTTTTAAGGCAGCTCTGGTTATTTCACGACCTATAGCATTGTAATTGAGCAATGACTGGTCAGGACTACTTGGGAGGACTAGTTTTGGATTTGAATCAGGGGACTGGAACCGGGTGATTGTGGTGGATTTCAGAGTTGGGAACTGTGTGCATTTTGCATTTTGAATATTAAACACTGAATAAATGAATTTATAATAGATAAATATATATTTACAAGTAAGATTCCAAAATGTATAGTTAGGAACAGGCTTTCAAGAAAAGCAAGCATCAATTGATGAATTGTATTTGAGATTACAGGGAGCAAGAAAAATTGCAATATTTCTTGAAAAGAATCAAGGTCTAAACAAAACATTGGGTGATGAGGAATGGCCATGAGGTGGCCCTAAAGCTGTTCAGTTGGTTCAATCGGCTCAGCAATTGATCTGGCAACGTAACATGAGGAGCAGAAACAGAAAGCAAAAATAATGATAAGCCACGGTGAATGAGGTAATAAAGAAAAGGACAAAACTAAAAGGAGAAGGAAACTGGAATGGTGGCAGGCAGCATGTTGAAAATAAAGGGAGGAGAAAGGATCGGGGAGGAGATGTGAAGGGGTCTGGGAGACAGGAACAAGGATCAAAGTGGAAATCCCCACAGGCGGGATGTTATTACTGTGGAAAGACAGGTCACTTTAAGAGAGAGTGTCCTGACCCGACAAAGGAAGTAAAGGCAGTGCCGTTTATGAGCCTTGATGAAAACTAGGGGTTTCAGGGGTTCCTGCCCCCGGGGACCCACCAGGAACCCTCGATAAATTTAAAGGTGGGACCTTACAAAGAGGACGTAGTTTTCCGAGTCGATACGGGGGCAGGAAGGTCACCCTTCAATTTTAAGCCCAAGGGAGTGGGAACCAAAACAAAAGTTATTTGGATTATGGCAACAGTTTTGTGACGAGAGGCAGGAAGAATCAGTCTTGCGTTCATGACGAGATATTGCCACCAAATTGGGGATTTAATGAACTGCAAAAGGTGCTATGGAATCTGTCGAGGTTCTTAAACATGAATGTGCTTGAGCAAAAATATATAATTAATAATTAATATTTATAATAATTCAAATGCGTTAGCCTGAATCAATATTAATTGGCAGGATTCCTTCATACATTCTCAGTGACCTGTCATTATTGATTCATGGTTAATTCAAAACATGACTGCATTCATTCATTGTTAATTAAAGAATGGAAAGCTACATTACTGACTTTTAAAGGTCCAATTTGTGACTAAATCATGGCAGGACGTACAAAAGAAGTTACAGAGATTAGAAGGCTGGAGTGAAAAACAGATAGAAGATCTGTTATATGAGGCACAGAAAGTGTGTGTGAGAAGGGAAGAGGAGAAACAAAAACAAAAAGCTAAAATAATGGTTGCCGCAGTTGAAGAAATTACGATAGACGATGTCCAAGGTTATGACGACAAAGAGAAGCGGTATCATTGATGATTTTTGATGAAGATTAGGGGAGTCAGGGGTTCCCTCCTCCTGAGACCCACCGGGAACCCTTGATAAAGTTAAAGGTGGCACCTGAAGGAGAGGAAACTGTATTTTTAGTGGATACGGGAGCAGCACGATCATCCCTAAGCTTTAGACCTAGCGGTGTTAGATTAACTAACAAAGATCTCAAGGTTTCTGGAGTAAAAGGCAAAGAATTCTTAAATCAGAATGCAGGACAATGGCTCACAGACTCTAGGATCTTGAAATATGAGACAATCTTAATAGAACAGGATGACCTTGTGTTAGTCACAGACAGTTGCTTGAATCCAGCTGCATTTCTGTGGCGGAGAGAGGGGGGTGACCCCGGTCAATCCAGAACATGACTGCCTTGATATTACCGAATATCAGACTAAAGTGCGAATGAACTTAAGAGACGTACCGTTGCATGCGAGAGCTCGGTTGTTTATCGACGGGTCCTCCCGGATGATTGAGGGTAAAAAGCACAATGAATATACTGTTGTAGACAGGATAGAGGGAAGCATTATCGAGGCTGAAAGACTGCCTAACGGCTGGTCAGAGTTCAATGATACGTTTTTAACGAACTATATAGTGGCACTCAGCTCTTCTTTGTCTATTCTTAGGAATAAAGGCCTGTTGGTACAGACACTGCCACTCGAGTTTACAGTCCATCGAATACAACCGGGTGATTGGGTCCTGAACAAGACCTGGAAAGATACCAAACTGTACCCGAGCTGGCAGGGACCATTCCTAACCCTCCTAACTAGTGAAACAGCTATTCGGACTGCTGAGGAAGGGTGGAGTCATCACACTCCCGTTAAAGGTCCTGTGAACGCCCCAAAGGTGGAGTGGCACACTCATCCTACAGACAACCCTCTGAAAGTTAAGAAAGAAAGAATGAACTGAAACAAAAGACTCTTTTAACGTTTGCTGATATATATATATATTGTTATTGATTGTAAGGGCTGTGTGACATCTAAAATGTTAAGACAGGATGGTGGGCAGAGTTCAGAGATGGGTAGATACTGCTATAGTATTGTAATGTTAGTAGTACTAACTACTCAAGGAAGTGGGAAAAATCACTTCACTACGCTGTGCCAGAATTATGCTGAACAAGAGGGACTTACCGACTGTTGGGTCTGTGCAGAGATCCCACACCATCGAGAATCTGGAATCCCCACCTCAGTAATACCGCTCGCTAAAAAAAAAACGATGTACAATAATTTGATGTGGATTCAAATAATACAAAGTGGAGATCTGAAAGGAGCAAATATAACTTTGCGGGATGGTTCCCAAGGCCAGACCCGAAAGATCAGGGCGCTATTGACAGTCTTCGAATTGCCCCACTGAAAGGAGCAGTGAATACCACCTGTTTCTGTCATCAGAATGATGCTGCACCTTTCCAACTAGGAAAATCATCTTGTGTCCACACCAGTCAGGCCACTGCCACGACCACTCCCCGAATATTAAACGGAATGTGTTGGGGATGCGGTCTGAAGGCCTATCCATTTATTCCCGGGGAAAAAGATGTTCATGTGATCGAATGTGTCACGTTATGAAGTTGACGAAACACTTCCTCAAAACCAGAAAGGTTGGAGTGGCTGCTGTTCCCTCGCTTATATAGTCCCTCACCTCCGAATAGAAAAGCATGAGCCCAACCTGAGAAAGGAGGGAGGGGGGGGAATAAGACGTAAGACCCGAGAGGTCTCTGAAGGAGACCGTCTACTGTGGACACTGCTCCCAAACTACGGCACCACAAGGGCAGGGGTGGAAATACAGAAATGGCGGCCGCCCTTGAAAATTTAATTAATGATAACACCGGCACGATGGGGAATCTCAATCCCAAATATCGGCCATAACCACTGAAATGATTGCCACGAGACCGACAGCTTTACAGAATCGAATGGCTTTAGACTATCTTTTGGCCGAAAAAGGGGGAACTTGTGCTCTGATTGGTAAAGAATGCTGCACCTTCATCTCAGACACCTCTTCCATAGTGGAAGATAAGGTGGAAATAGTAAAGAAAAAGATAAACGATATAAGACAAATTGGAGATGAACTCCGAAAAGATGAAGGATGGGGATGGGGTAACTGGAGATTGACCGAGTGGGGAAAATGGTTCGTGAATTTAGGCATTTATGTGCTACTAATAATTGTAGGTTTACTGATAGGGTTTAATGAGTTAAAGTGGATAATGACTAAGCTCGTAATGTCTTTGGGAGGACAACAACCAATAACGGTCATGACAATAGCACAAGCGCAAGAAAGAGAGAGTTAAAAAAAAGACAAACTTAGAAGGACAGAAATTACTAGATTGAGAACCTCGACACCACAGGGTGAAAAGAGGGCAGAAAATAAGATTGCAGAAACAACAAATGGTTAAAGAAAAGAAATGGGGGAATCGTGAGAAATGGGGTAAAGTGTTGTTTTTGCAGATATAGAAAAAGCATACAGAAAAGGGGTACAGCAAGAGAACTATTAACCCTGCAGGTATTTAGAGAAGAGTATCTTTACTTTTCAGTGTATAATTGTGGTTAATTAAACACCAACTTTGGTGTGTAATTATTATAGCAAAAAGTCCTTCTTGAAAAATTGTGCTTTCAGCAAAAAAGCTGAGATAACCAAAATGCTTGAGCGATACAAAACGATACAAGTTAATGAAATGTCCGAGGATGGAATGTACCAGCAGAATTGATACAAAATGTTAAACCAGATCTTGACAAAATAGTGTGAGTTCAGCACTTACAGAGAGGAAGGTTGCCAACTTGGGGAAGGGGGAAGTAATAAGGGTGGAGTGCAGCTGGTCAGTGGTCTGGTACAGTAAGAGAGATTGGGTCATTAGGAGTCGAGAGAGATCAGCTCACTCAGCTCAAAGGGTATAACTGTACACTAACCTGATTCTAATTTGCTCATTTGCTTCTGCATTTGAAGCCCTTACTTGCAAGTTTGTAATAAATTGTCTTGTTTCCAGTTGTGGTAGTCTCGTCTAAATTTTATTAAATTTGTTTCTAACAATTGGGACGCAGACAGAATTCACACCTATTGTCTCGACTTATAAATAGGGCAATGTCTCTTTGAAATGTAGATTCATTTAGATATAACTGCGTCACTTTACATATGAAGATATCCCTTTGAATGTGCTCACATCCCTTTGAAATATAATCTTGTCCATTTAAACCTCTTTATTTGCAGAAATACCCGTTAAAATGTCCATGTCCCTTTAAAATGCAGATTTGCCCCTTTAGATATGACGCCGTCCCGTTCGATGTCGGAATATCTGTTTAAATTGAGCCGTGAGCTTTCCCAATGTAGACAGGGCTCCTCGAAACGTGGCAGTGCCCCCGCCCCCCGCAGCTGCAGAGTGAGACAGGAGAGTTTGTTTTTGTGAATGAACAGTTGTCGCGCGAGGTGGCTGTGACTTGGTGACGGTGAGGCTCCCCGGGCCCCGCCCATCGTCTCCCCACGGCCCCGCCCATCCCCACCCCCGGGCCCCGCCCATCCCCCCACGTGCAGACGTCACGCGGAGGCGAAGGCGGTTGGGAGGAGAAGTCGCTCGAGCGAGGAAGCGGCGGGAGGGCGGCCGTTAGGAAAATGGCGCCGTGCGGCCCCCCCCGGGGTCAGACACCCGTCACTGGGCACCGCCGCCTTCCTGGGGCAGCTGCTGGGTCACCGCCCCCCCCCCCCCCCCCTCGGGCTGTACAGCAGGTAGGAGCCGGTGGTCATTGTGGAGGAGGATGGGGGTTAAGGGTCTGTTTGGGAACATGGTCGGCCGCCTGGGGGGTGGAGTTCTCCTGGTCGGGGGGCGGGGCCTGTGACAACGATGGGGCCACGTGGCCTCACTTAATCCAAGTTATTAATACATTTAGTGCATTTTCAGGCTACAAAACGAATTTTTCAAAATCGGAGGCCATGCCTCACTGGTGTGTCCCACTTATTGGACGGATCCCACTTCCCCTTTCAGTGGTCTCTGGAGGGTTTCTTATACTTTGGCATTTTTATCACCCCAGTATTTGGCCAGCTATACAAGCTCAATTTTGTGCATCTATTGGAAAGGGTAAGACAAGGCCTTCAACGTTGGGGAGACCTTCCAATTTCCTGGCTAGGTAGAATAGCCCTAATTAAAATGAATGTCTTGCCCCGATCTCTTATACCCGATGAGAACGCTGCCGAGTACGGCACTGCGCAGATTGTATGGTTGGCTGGGTTCTTTCATCTGGAATCCTAGACGGCCCCTTATTAAGTTAAGGAAGCTACAGCTTCCACAGGCAAGGGGGGAGGGCTGGATTTTCCAGACTTTAGGAAGTATCAGTTAAGTTCCTTGTTAAGCTACATAGCCGATTGGGTCACGTCTGACCCGCAATCAATCTGGATGGACATCGAGGCTTCTCAAGTACAGTGCCCCCTTATTCACCTCTTATTTTTAGATCAGATGAAAATCATTACGGACCACTGTAGAAACCCTACAGTACTAAACACAATTAAAGCTTGGAATATAATGTGGTAAAAAGGGGGTTATTCACATAAAACATCCCCCTATACTCCTATAGTGGGGGCATGGGGTTTTCAACCAGGGCTTACAGATGCTGCATTCAAATCCTGGAGATCCAGGGGTATCTCCTGTTTAGGGGATCTGTTCGAGAACGGGGTCCTGATGTCTTTTGAACAGCTGCATCAGAAATTTGGATGACCTAATGGAGACCTCTTTCGATACTTCTACATTCGAGACTACATACTGGAGACGACTGCGTTATTAGATGTTCTCTATAAATCAGATAGAGAACGTCGTGTGTTGTGGCCAATGGGTGTACCCTCGGTCAGCACTCTTTATCATTTATTACGTGAAGTGTCGGAAGATATGGACCATCTGCTTAGAACATGGGATCAGGATTTGGGGCTGGAAATTTCTACAGAACAGTGGAATGACATCTGGGAAAATGCCAAAAAAAATCTCCATTTGTAACAGAACCCAGACCATTCAGTTAAAGATGCTTCATAGGGCCCATATGGCACTGGAAAGATTGGCAAAATTTAGGGCAGGAGTATCTCCAATGTGTCCCAAATGTAAAACAGAGGTGGGCATTCTTACACACCGCTTATGGACATGCCATAAGATCCTCAAATACTGGACCAAAGTAGTAAACACCCTGACAGAAATCTTGGGAACGGAAATTACAGTAGATCCAGTATCTCCTCTTCTGGGCTTCTCGAGCTTACCTTCTCTGGATGTGCACCGGAGGAAATTATTTTCCATTCTCTCCTTCTACGCAAGGAAAAGTATCTTAGTAAACTGGGTGGCTGAGGGCCCTCTAGGACTTCCGAATTGGCACAGATTAATCATGGAATGTATTCCCCTTGACTTCCTTACAAATATGGTGCACCAAAAAACTGAATTATCCTATAAAATATGGTAGCCCTTTTTTGAATTACATAGATACAGATATTTCGGCCATTCTTTCAAGGGCTTTCATCTAGTTAAGGTAACAGTTCTGGCTGGTCCGGGATCCCTTGGGAGAGGAATCCCGCGTGAATACGGGTTTAGTACGAATTATGTTAACTCATTCCGAGCATGTACTTCACTACTTAATTCCTATGTTCTCCTTTTTTCTTTTGAATAATGTAAGATATTTGATCATACACTCTGGTTAGTTATAGGTTAGATTAGTAGTTAGTTGAGTTTATCTTTATCTTCTCTGTATCTCTTCTCTTTGTTTGACAGGTTTTGGCTATTTATTTAAGATTTAATTGTATATTAGTGTTTGTACGTGTCTTTTTTTTATTTGCAAATTTGTAAAAACATGTTAAATTTTCAATAAAAATATCTGTAAAAAGAAAAAGTGCATCTGTACAGATGCATGAGTAGGTGGAGAGCAGAGGGATACAGATTCAGGAATTGCGCGATAGGTTTAGACAGGGGATTTGGATCAGCTTAGGCTTGACGGGCCGAAGGGCCTGTTCCTTAATTGTAAATTTTTTTTGTTCGATGTTGAGGTTGTACATGATGTTGGTGAGGCCATTTTGTTTAGAGTACTGAGTACAGTTCTGGTCACCCTGTAATAGGAAGAATATTATCAGAGGGGGTTCGGTAAAGATTTACTTGGACGTTGCCAGGAATGGAGGGTTTGAGTTATAGGGAGAGGCTGGGACTTTTTCACTGGAATGGAGGAGGTTGAGGGATGACCTTATTGAGATTTGAAAAATCACGAGGGGTGAGGGTAAGGAGAAAAGCAAGGAACATGCACGGTTATGTCGAGCCGGGGGGTGGGAAGCTGAACCAAAATTGTGGCTCTGCCCTTTTTTCTTCCTCCTTGACATTTGGCCAGTTGAATCGGCCAGTTACACCAGCATATCTACAGAGCCTACTGTGCGTGCTCCTCGGTGTCAGCAAGCACTGCACATGTTCATCGGTGTCTGCAAAAACCTGCACATGCTCCCATCTGTCTGTAAAAATGGTGCATGAACTTCATTTGCTGGCCCAATGAGGTGCAGTGGAACATCAGAAAGAGCCTGGTCCTCCTACCATTCAGAACAGCCCTATTGTCTGAATCGGAGACGTTGATTTTCCTGCTCCTCGGATGCTGCCTGGCCTGTGCTTTTCTAGCACCACTCTAATCTTGAGCCATGAGCTTCTGAAGCTGCTCCTGCTCTTCTCTCTCTCTCTCTCTCTCTCTCTCTCTTCCCTCCCTCTGAATGAAGATTGAGATTCATCCAAGACTGTAATTTCCTTCCTCTGCCCAACAGCACACTCTCTCCTCTCACTCCCTTTTCTATTTCTTTTATTTTCATGCTGGGATCCAATTGTTGACTTGCAGCAACTGAAAAGAAAGGGAGTGAATCCAGAAAGAGGACAGACTCTGGAAAAGCTGGTCCAGGTCTGTGCCTCAAACACCTGGCAAGTGCAGTACCACAGGGTGAAGTTATAGTCTTTGCTGTAAAAAAAAAAGGCAGAAATGAGGTGTATTGTTTAAATGGTGATATATTGGGAAGTGGAGAAAGTGAGGACTGCAAATGCTGGAGATCAGAGTAAATATGTGTGGTGCTGGAAAAGCACAGCAGGTAGACAGCATCCAAGGAGTAGGAAAGTTGACGTTTCGGGTAAGAGCCCTTCCTCAGGAATGATGTATGGATGTGCAAAGGAACCTCAGCGTCCTCCTACACCAGTCGCTGCCAGTTGTCAGACAGGTGCAGCAAGCAATCAGCAAGGCAAGTGGTATATTAGCAAGAGGAATTGAGTTCAGAAGAGGGGATGTCTTCCTGCAGTTAGGGGGTCATGGAATATTTTCAAGGCTGAGTTCATATAATTTTTGAACAGAGAAGTGGATGTTTATTGGGGAAGGCAAGAAAATAGTTTTGACGCCAGTACAGAAGAGTGACATACAGCACAGAAACACACCCTTCAGGTCAACTAATCCATGCTGACTATATTCACAAATTAAACTAATCCCATCTGCCTGTGTTTGGCCCATATCCCTCCGAACCTTTCCTGTTCATGTACTTATCCAAATGTATTTTAAACATTGTAACTGTACCTGCGTCCAACATTTCCTCTAGACATTCATTCCACAAACCAACCACACTTTTTTTAAAAACAGAAAGTGCTCCTTATGTCTTTAGACTCGTTCTACTCTCACTTTAAAAGTTTGCTCCCTAATCTTGAAATGACACCTGCCATTCACCTCACCGATACCCCTCATGATTTTTTAAACCTCTGTCAGGACACCTCTTAACCTCCGATGCTCCAGTGAAAAGAGTCCCAGCCTCTGCATCTCGATGTAGGGAGATCCATATCCATTTGTGATCTGTTCAATGCTGGTACAGGCTGAAAAGACCAAATGGCTGACTCCTGCTCCCAATTCTCAGTGTCCTGGACAGCAAGAGACTATAAGACATAGGAGCAGAAAGTAGGCTATTCAGCCCATCCCTCTTAGAATATGCACCTTGTTTGTTTACAAATTAAACACGCTTCAGATCTTTTCCTAGCTGCTTTCCCAAAATCTGGGTGCCACCAGGTTTGTGAGCGGGTACAATAATGTACATCATCAACTGAAATAGGCAGCAGCAAAGAGTGAACACAAACCAGTCCAGCAGGGGCACCCATGTTTTGGTTTGAGTATTGAGGGAGTGCCCTTTTTGAGGCCCCTGTGATATCAGTACCATACCCAGGCTAATGTGCATTGAAACCAGATTATGAAGTGTTAACTTTCCTGCAAACTTCTGCCTGTGTGTGTCTCTCTGTAACATTTTCCAACTTGCTTCATATCTCAGTTTGTCAGCTCTTGTTTATTTCTTCCAAGGCTAATGAAGCACTCACATTCCAGAACAGACCAAATTAGGGAGTTGAGCCTCATAAATCCTGGCTATGACACATAGCTGCTTAACCAAGTGTGCAAACTCTCAATATCGGTCAGCCGTTCCATTTGCAAATCGAATACTGTTATCAAAGTTGTTCTTGTCTCTGCATGAGTCCACAACCCAGTGAAATACAACGGATTCTTTAATAGTTGCCCAATGTGTCCTGTGCCAAATTCATTCAAGTCTGGACATCCTGAAGCGAGCAATTATACTTCAGATTTCTACAACCCAATTAAAACTCTAATGGATCGGGGGCATTTTATATGAATAATTATTCCCTCCGGTGTGGAAACGGGCCCTTCAGCCCAAAAACTCCACATCGACGCTCCGAAGAGCAACCCACCCAGATCCATTCCCCTACATTCACCCCTGACGAATGCACCTACACTACAGGGCAATTAAGCATGGCAAATTCACCTAACCTGCAATTCTTTGGACTGTGGGAGGAAAACCGCTCAGACACTGGGAGAACGTGCAAATGCCGCACAGTTGCCCGAAGCGGGAATTGAACCCAAATCACTCCAAAAGTTACTGCTTCCAAAAATAGATTAAGTCTTTTCCCTGGGGTCGGGGAGTCCAGAACTAGAGGGCATAGGTTTAGGGTGAGAGGGGAAAGATATAAAAGAGACCTAAGGGGAAACTTTTTCATGCAGAGGGTGGTACGTGTATGGAATGAGCTACCAGAGGAAGTGGTGGAGGCTGGTACAATTGCAACATTTAAAAGGCATTTGGATGAGTACATGAATAGGAAGGGTTTGGAGGGATATGGGCCAGGTGCTGGCAGGTGGGATTGGGTTGGGATATCTGGTCGGCATGGACAGGTTGGACCGAAGGGTCTGTTTCCATGCTTATGTCTCCAGACACTCCAAAAGGTACTGATTCCAGAGAAGCCTGTTGGATTACAACCTGGAGTTGTAATTTTAACCTTTATCCAAGTTAAAGTGGATTGGCAATGCTAAATTTCCCATAGTGCCCAGGGATGTGCAGGTTAGGATGGATTGGCCATGCTAAATTAGGCATAATGTGCAGGTAAGGTGCATGACTCAGGGTTAAATGTAGAGCAATGGGGATAGGGGTGTGGGTGAGGGAGGGTCGGTGAGGCCGAGTGGCCTGCTTCCACACTGTGGGGATTCTCTGAAGGGAGGGGGGTTTGGAAAGTGTGTTCTCCTGCCCTACTGCTGCAGGGGCCGCGCATGCGCAGTGCGGCGTCCCGCTGTCGCTCATGCCCCGCCCCCTCAACTTTCACGTTTCCTCGCCCCGCCCCTCGGTGCTTTTTGACGTCACAACGCGGAAGTGGTTCTGTCAAAGTGAATCTCCCTCCCTCTGGGCAACTCTTCATCCTGGGAGGGAGACAGAGATGGGAGGAGGGGAAATTGGTCACTTGTAGCAACTGGAGTGAATCCAGGGAGGGAGCAGACTCCGCAAACTCAGGTATGTGTCTTAGTTACCCGGGTGAGGAGGGACTGAAAGATAGAGATTGGGAAGGGGGAGGGCTGGATATCTTTTCTGTTTTGATGTTTAAAATGCACCCGATTCCCACCAGTAACTGCAACAGGTACAAGTCCAGCACATGCAATATTCCTCATTGCAGCTTCAAGCCGGTTTTGCATCCTCTGTTCTTCCTCCACCTTGGCTCCAGCACATTTAGCCTCTTTCCCTCATTCACATTTCCCCCCGCCCTGATGTTCCAAGCTCCATTCTTTCCCGATGGCGCCCATTACTCTTGTCTATTTCTTGCCTTATCCGGCCTTGTGTGTGAACAAAGTGTTAGCGTATATCCTCTTTCACTGCCAGCTGCTTCCTTGTTTGCGAAAGCAACGTTTCCTCCCATTTTTCGCCGACACTGAGCTCTCTGACCTCCTTGATTGTGTGTTTTTTGTTTTTGCAGAAGCAGGAAATAGATGGTTATAACTGTTCGTACGAGCACATCTAGTTTAATCTAAACCCCCTCCCCTCACAGCACCTTTATCTGTTTGTCTGTAACATTGTTTGCAGGCACATTTCATGTATGCACATTGTAGCTAATACAAAAGCAATTATATATTTCCTTCACATAGCTTTCATTCTTGTTAACTCCACTGTTGGCTGAAACAATTATACTCTGGTGTTAGTTCATTTACTTTGCAGAAGCAATTATGGTTGCAGAAGTAACAGTGCTTTACCTATATCCCACAGGGGTGACCCTACAACCTTGTATAAATAATGTGGGGCATGGTGAGGGTAAATAGACAAGATCTTTGATCTGGGGTTGCTCATAGGTTTAGGGTGAGATTTAAAAGAAACCTAAGGAGCAACTCCTATGTACAGAGGGTGGTGTGTGTAAATGTTGGGAAGCATTTAGAGGGACATGGGCCAAGTGCTGGCAAATGGGACTAGATTGATTTAGGATATCTGGTCAGCATGGACTGAAGGGACTGTTTCTGTGCTGTACATCTGTGATTCTGGCTTGCCACTAATGTTTGTCACGTCTGTATGTTCAGGTTCCCCCTGGTGTAGGTGTTAACGCCTTGGTGTCTTATTTTGCTCCCCACATCCTGGGGACATTAACCATTTCCTATCTGGTTGTTCTGATCTGGACTGCTGTCCGGATCTTTGGATTTCTGGGATTGGTCAATAAACACACCTGGAAATGACTCTTTGTCAATCACACAAGCAATAGTTTATTCTTTGATACGGCCGGGTCGGTAGACTCTGATCAGCCCAGAAGGATTAGATTAGATTCCCAACAGTGTGGAAACAGGCCCTTCGGCCCAACCAGTCCACACCGACCCTCTGAAGAGTAGCCCACCCAGACCCATCTCTGTCTAACTAATTCACCTAACATTACGGGCAGTTGAGCATGGCCAATTCACCAAACCTGCACATCTTTGGATTGTGGGAGGAAACCCACACAGACACGGGGAGAATGTGCAAACTCCACACAGCCAGCCCCCCGAGGCTGGAATCGAACCTGGGACCCTGGTGTTGTGAGGCAGCAGTGCTAACCACTGGGCCACCGATGAGTACTCCTAGAGTGCCAAAAGAATCCGCCGACTTTTACAGAGTTTGGATAGAACTTATGTACATTGTTCAGAGTCAGACATTGAGCATGATCACATAGTAACAACCAATCAGATCCCGCAAGGTCCTCGTGCATTTTTGACTTAGCCGAGGGCGGCACGGTGGCTCAGTGGTTAGCTACTGCTGCCTCACAGCACCAGGGTCCCAGGTTCGATTCCAGCCTCAGGTGACCGTCTGTGTGGAGTTTGCACATTCTCCCCGTGTCTGCGTGGGTTTCCTCCGGGTGCTCCAGTTTCCTCCCAGAGTCCAAAGATGTACAGGTCAGGTGGATTGGCCATGCTAAATTGCCCACAGTGTTAGGTGCATTAGTCAGAGGGAAAATTGTCCTGGGTGGGTTACTCTTCAGAGGGTCAGTGTGGACTGGTTGGGCCGAAGGGACTGTTTCCAAACTGTAGGGAATCTAATCTAATCTATCATAATTTCTTGTAGACAACCTGTTCTTGGAATAGTACTTGTCCTGTCTGGTGGTTAGGATTAAATGTTACTTCTGCGATTGATGGTTAGGTTCAGATTTGTTACTTCTGCATTTGCAATTTTTTTCACTAGATTTACATCTGTCTGTGGATTCTTGTTTGTTCTGAGTCGTATCTGCCTGACTCACTCCCACCGAGTTAGCCAAGCAGAAGCTATTTTGTCCTACCTCCCATGTTAAAGTGGAGATTTGAGGTGGCCCAGGGTATCCTTTGAGAACTCAGACTTGTAACGCCTCACTCTTGGTTTGTCCTGGAAATCATACTCTTTGGAAGCCTGGAATAAAAATCTCTCATCATAAAGCCCCAAAATGCAATTCAATTCAATCCATTGCAGATAAGCTCTAAGAGTTAATTCTCTACGGGATTCATCTCTCTCTCTCTCTCTCTCTCTCTCTCTCTCTCTCTCTCTCTCTCTCTCTCTCTCTCTCTCTCTCTCTCTCTCTCTCTCTCTCTCTCTCTCTCTCTCTCTCTCCTGAAGACAGCAAAGATTTATTTTGTGAATGCACTGCTTGCAAGGGGTAGTAAGAATCCATTATACTGGACAAGATCCAACCATTAATTACAAAGCTATGGATAGTACCCAGTCTTGTTTCAGGGTCAGATTCAAAGACTATCATTAATTTCACAAGGGAACAGCTATGAATGTTATCACTTGGTGTCCTGTTCACAGATTCACCGATGCTGAGGCAAACCTTCTTAATTGCCTGACAGCATCCTGTTATCACTTGGTGAGCCCAGGTGTCCCTATCTTTAAGTTCTCTCCTCATTCTGAGCCTTCCTGCCTGTTTATTTTCTAGTGCAGTAAATGTATTTAATAATTCAGCATTACATTTTAGTCTGAATGTTTAAAGACAAGTTTTAAGGCTATATACTTCATCACCCAGATGCCCACACCCTCATTCCTCCCTTTGATTGCACCGCGATCACTGAAAGAGAAGGCTAGTCCAAACGAATGCCCTTCAAGGTGGTCCAGCCATCAACATCCTGTAGAGAGGCACCACCATCTTCGCAGCTCATCTGGTCATATTTATCATCGCCATCGACACTTGTGGATGAGCCATCAGATCGCGAAAGGAACATCTTCTGGGGCAAATCTATATCACTAAGGGCCCTCATAAGCCTAGCAATTAAATACCTAACAATACTAATACCGACAAACAGACATAGCTAAATTGATAAGCCAATTGTACCATCGGCCCGATCTGCAGTTTCCCCAACTGGTCCCTTCAGTCATTCTGTCACGGAATACCTGAATCTCTTCTTGTATCTCAGTTAATATTGCCAGTGAGATCAGGAATACCCATAGTGCATTTATCTTGGACAATGGTGCAGACCTCACCCTCCCGGGCGAGTATATAGTCTAAGGCATATCGATTCTGCACAGAGTAAAGACACAGGTCTGATAATCCCAGTTTACTCTGTTCCAGAGCCTCTTTACTCTTATTTCCTCAAATGGTCAGGCCGCAAAAGAGGGAACTGCGGTTCTGTTGACTTGTCAACCCTGCCGATCCTTCCAACCTCAGGGTACTCTGGATTCCCCAGCCTATCGGGTGTCCTGTATTGTCACCCAGTCCATTGGGATCCTTCCAGTTGGAGCAAGGTTGGCTGAGACCGACCGCTGCATCCTCCTCAGATGGAGGTTCCATCGACTTGTCCACTGGCCTGGACAAGGTACTGTTGTGGGAACAAGGGCTCCGATACTGACCTTATGAGGGACATCTTTGCCATCCAGGACAAGGAAATTGGTAGCTTTCCCTTAGCTGAAGAAATAATAGTCTGGTTTGGTGTATATTAGGGAGAGTTTATCAAAATAGGTTACTGAAATGTTACAGCAGGGGGTCTGGTCAGATCTACAGGAGTATAGGGTCAACGTTTTGCAAGGGGAGTCGCTTGAGCGCTGTAATAAAATGGGCCAAATGACTCGAGCACTCGCAGTGTATGGGAGACAATGGTCCTCAGAATGCTGTTCCCATTGGGCTCTCCCTTCGCTCTATTGTACATGGTCTTGGTGACAGTATCTGGTTCTGAAAAGAGAAAAGGCCTATAAATGCACAAGGGAAGGGTTCCGTTCCAGGTCCATGTGCCACATCAGGCCTGCTGTACCCCAGGCAGTGTTACACCGGCTGTTTGTATACACAGACCGGAGGTATTGGAAAGTGATATTTCTCTTCACAGGATCGGCAGTAGGAAGTCTGGGGGCGGGGCAAGTAAGTCATCTCCCGCTAGAGAGGAGTAACATACTACTGCCTCTGGGGTGAAGAGCGTTCTGTGGGCCTGTATAAATAAGTTCCTTGTGGATTGAGGAGTTTCCCCTATCAGGCTTCCCTTTTCTCGAGTCGGCCCGTCCTACAAAAAGGGATGGTGTTCCTGGGCGTCCTTAAAATATTTACCATAATGACGGGGTTGATCATTTTTATCCTCACTAGGCTTGCGTCTGCAGGTAAAATCAAAAAGACAGGTTCGGTAACGCCATGGTAACTCCCCCTGATTTCTACTGTCCAGATGGACCATCTGGTCTTTCTGATGGAAGAGTCCATTCCAATAATCAATCTTCATCACGTTCCACATGTCAAAGGCGTCTGGTCCGGTGCACTGGACGACATCTCCTCAGTATGGGTGGTGATAACCTCTGATCATTCCCGGTCCCATCCATACTTAGTGGCTTTCCCCATCAGGATGTTGTACGTGATCAGAGAGGTGAGGAGATAAGTGATCCCCCACATGTCCCTCCTCTTAGTTCAAGTATCTGTAATAAGATTAACATTAGAACAACAGCAAGATTCAAAAACCCAAATGGACAGGGTCCACTCCTTTTGTTGGGATTCCAGAATTCTCTCCTCGTCTTTCCCCCTTTTGATTGGTGCGGTCAATCAATTTACAATGGTGCCGTTGGACCCAAGCTGAGCGCCCAGCGACTGTGACCGCCGTAGGGGTGGGAAGTAGAACCTGGAAGGGGCATCCCAACGAGGGTGGAGACCTTTGCCAGTCCAGTTCTTGACGAGCACCAATGAACCAGGGTCTACCCGTGACGAGGCTGAAAGGGAGGGAACATCGCTGTAGGTCGTACGCTCCTGGGAGTGAACGGCACACATAACATTAGATAGAGCAAGAACATAACCAATCATTGCTTCGGTCATGTGGTGGACGTGGACTGAGAAGGGAGCCAAATCGTTCCAAGGGGTACGGAGGGGGTGACCAGAGAGACTCTCAGCTGGAGACAGTCGTGTCTTGCCCGCAGACATGGATCACATCTGGAATAAGGCCACAGGGATTAGCATAACCAGGAGGGGCCAGACTCTGCCATTAATTTGGCAAGTTTAGTCTTATGTCTGGTTAAAACATTCAACAAGGCCGGTCACCTGAGGATGATAAATACCATGCAGTTGCCGACAAATACAAAGCTGGGAACAGAGTTCTCCGTTAATATTACCCACAAAGTGTGGTCCATTGTCTGAGCTAATGCACGCAGGTATACTGAAGCGGGGAATTATTTCCTTAAACAAACTCTTCACCACACTCTCAGCAGTAGCGTTAGGAGGAGGGTAGGCTTCAATCCACTTCGAAAAGACATCAACAATAAGCAAAACATATTTATAGCAACTCAACTCATTTCTCCAACTCAATGAAGTCCAGTTGAAGTGTCTCCAAGGGACCCTCCAGCAAGGGAGTTCTCGTAGAGATACTTGAACTAAGAGGTGGGGGATCGCCTACCCACTGACCTGTTTGATCACGTACAACATCCTGATCGGGAAAGTCACTGACTGAGTATCGATGCGATCTGAAAATGATCTGAGATTATCCTGGTGTCATCTGGTGCACCAGACCAGACGCTTTCAACATGGAGTCACTTGAGCGATGGAGTGAGCTGCCAGAGGAAGTGGTGGATGCTGGTACGATGACAAGTTAAAAGGCTCTTGGATGGGCATATGAATATGATGGGTCAGGGCCAAGTGATGGCAAATGTGACTGGAGTCATAGAGATGTACAGCACAGAAACAGACCCTTCGGTCCAACTCCGTCCTTGCTGACAAAAGAGCCAACCCAATTTAGTCCCAGCTGTCAGCACCCAGCCCATATAGGGGCCAAGTGATGGCAAACATGACTAGATTAATTTAGGATATCTGGGCAGGTTGGACCAAAGGGTCTGTTTTCGTGCTGTGTGACTCTAATTGTCTTCAGTGAAAGCAGAAGTATGGTTGTGAAGGCTGGACTTTCAGAGCATGTTTTGCCCTGACTGGGAGCAGAAGGGTTTGACTGAAGTGTGTCGGTGTTAATGGCTTGATGTCTCATTTTGCTCCCACCTTCCCGGGGTCATTAACCATTTTGTCTCTGGTCCTTCCTCAAGAAGCTGCATTGCAGGTTCACCCTGAATTGACACTTTTTTTATGCTTCCCAAAATCAGACCTGCTCACTCTCAGCAGGATCCCAGTGTTGTGAAAGATATTAACTTTCAGGTGGAGGTATCCAAAATTCAGAGAGATGTCAGTCTTGATGTTTTTGCTTTTTCTGCCCCTGTAAGATCCTGAATCAGCACCTTCAGGAGAATTAGTTAGAGTGGAGTGAGAACAGAGGGGAAGGGAGAGTGGGATGGTGCTTTCAATTTTGTGGAACAACAAAAGAATATTCCACAGAAAGTAGAATTGCTTGTTCTGAATTTCTACCCTGTACTGATAGTGATGACTTTTGTAATCTCTTTTTGCAGAGTATATGAAAATCTGACGACTTGAAGTTTCAAAATCAACGGATGAAGGGCTTATTCCCGAAACATTGACTCTCCTGTTCCTCGGATGCTGCCTGACCTGCTGTGCTTTTCCAGCGCCACATTTTTTGTCTGACTTTCCAGTGTCTGCAGTCCTCACTTTGATGTCATTGTCTGACAGTCTCTGAATCCATCGGGACCGCAACGATTTTTGACTGTGATTTCTGTGAGAGGGATCTACACTTTTTGGTTCCTGTTTGAGGACGTTTTCAGCATCAGTGGGACTGGACGAGAGACCCCACTGTTGCAGCGAACTGTGTGTGGAGTCCGAAACAGTTATACGGCCTGAGAAGGGGACTTCACGGCAGGGAGGGGCTCTACACGTGTTTGTGTGCAGCTGAAGCTGTGGCCATGGAGAAAGCAGAGGAATCCCGCCCTGTGGAGGAACCGTGGAAGTGTGGTGACTGTGGGAAAGGCTTCCGTTTCCCGTCTGCCCTGGAGACTCATCGGCGCAGTTACACCGGGGAGAGGCCATTCCCCTGCACCGACTGCGGAAAGGCCTTCAGACATTCCTCTAACCTGCAGGCCCACCAGCGGATCCACACGGGAGAGAGGCCATTCACCTGCTCTCAGTGCGGGAAGGGCTTCAGGTATACCTCCCACCTGCTGATCCACCAGCGAGTCCACACGGGGGAGAGACCGTTCACCTGCTCTCAGTGCGGGAAGGGCTTCACCTGCTCCTCCACCCTGCTGATCCACCAGCGTATCCACACGGGAGAGAGACCCTTCAGCTGCCCCGAGTGCGGGAAGGCCTTCAGCAGTTCCTCCACCCTGCTGACCCACCAGCGTATCCACACGGGGGAGAGACCCTTCAGCTGCCCCAAGTGCGGGAAGGCCTTCAGCAGTTCCTCCCACATGCTGACCCACCAGCGTATCCACACGGGGGAGAGACCCTTCAGCTGCCCCGAGTGTGGGAAGGCCTTTACCCAGGTCTCCTCCCTGCTGACCCACCAGTGGGTCCACACCGGGGAGAGGCCGTTCACCTGCTCTCAGTGCGGGAAGGGCTTCATCAGTTCCTCCAACCTGCTGATCCACCGACGCGTCCACACGGGGGAGAGACCCTTCAGCTGCCCCGAGTGTGGGAAGGCCTTCAGCAGTTCCTCCCACCTGCTGACCCACCAGCGTATCCACACGGGGGAGAGGCCGTTCAGCTGCCCCAAGTGCGGGAAGGCCTTCAGCAGTTCCTCCAACCTGCTGACCCACCAGCGTATCCACACGGGGGAGAGACCCTTCAGCTGCCCCGAGTGTGGGAAGGCCTTTACCCAGGTCTCCTCCCTGCTGAGACACCAGCGGATCCACACGGGGGAGAGACCATTCACCTGCTCTCAGTGCGGGAAGGGCTTCACCTACTCCTCCCACCTGTGGAAGCACCAGCGAGTTCAGTGCCATCGCAGGGGCATTGAAGGAGTGACGGCCGAGTGACCATATCAGTTGGACTGTCGACCTGTTTCCGGGGACTCCCGGGTTCAAATCCCGCCCCGACAGATGTCAGAATTGGTATTCGGTCAGAAATGTGGAGTTCGGAATCTAACGGTGAGACCGTTTCAGGGAGGGGGAGGTCGGTGGGGGGAGAAAGCCCCCATCTGATTTCCCCCCCTCCCTTGTTAGGGAAGGGAACCGCCATTGTGGGAAAGGATTCACTCAGCCGTTCCAGCTGCATCCTTTACCCGGTCTGGCTTACACCTGACTCCAGACCCACAGCAGTCTGGTTGACTCTACATTGCCCCTTCCTGACAAATGAGCAGGGAGACACTTACTTGGAGACGGGGTACGGGTTAAAATTGCTGAGTGAGGCAATACTTCCTCCGGGTTACGGATGTACCAAGGATCCAATTACAAAGGGACAACTTGGTGCTGGCTAATAGTGAAGACAGTGAGGGGGGGGCGGTGGGACAGGGGAGGTGTGGTGTGTGCAGGCAGTCAATACATGTAATAGCTTGTAACTTTGACTTTGGAAACAGAACCAGTCTGACTCAAGATTGGGATGCAGGCAGACTCTGACCTCACACCTTTAATGCATTGTCTGAGCTGAGATGTGAGCTTTTGCTATCAAACCTTGTTATCTCGAGAAGGTGACAACAAGAAGTTCTGGGATTCACATTGTAATGAGACCTGCAACCTATTTGAAAAGGTGGAAGACTTAACAATCCAGGTTTGTTGAATATACCATTTCAGTGGCAGGACGCTGGAATGTTTTGCTCTAAATTGTGTCTCAGGATCTTATCCTCCACAACCACCTGATGATGAGGCAGCACTCCAAAAGTTACTGCTTCCAAAGAAGCCTGTTGGACTCCAACCTGGAGTTGTGTGATTCTAGAATCTGGTCTCCAGCATCTGCAGTCCTTGTTTTTACCTTGTTGATTTTAACCCTACTGCGAATCCTCTTGCAAGGATGCCTGCCTTGAAGAAGTTTTCCTCCTCTGTCTACAAGAATCTCAGGGAGTCCCTCTCCGACTGCAACTCCCAGGTTTTTTAGATAACTTTACAGTGTGGAAACAGGCCCTTCGGCCCAACAAGTCCACACCGCCCCGCCGCAGCGTAACCCACCCATACCCCTACATTTACCCCTTACCTAACACTACAGGCAATTTAGCATGGCCAATTCACCTGACCTGCACATCTTTTGGACTGTGGGAGGAAACCGGAGCACCCGGAGGAAACCCACGCAGACACGGGGAGAACGTGCAAACTCCACACAGTCAGTCGCCTGAGGCGGGAATTGAACCCGGGTCTCTGGCGCTGTGAGGCAGCAGTGCTAACCACTGTGCCACCGTGCCGCCCACTGCCACCGTGCCGCCCACGGTGCCGCCCAGGTCATTTCCTCTGCCCTGATGCTCTTCAACCATGTCCTGAAACAGACTCGCTACCACAGCCCCATTCGCTTCCTCAGTGCCTGCCTCCGTAACCAACTCATCCTACACAGACTCCGGACCACTTTTAAACCAGCACAGTTCGGATCCGAACAGGACAAACAGTACAGACTACAGATTCAAAAAACACCAGGAACGGTTCTCCTTCAAGATCCTCCGCTCCACGCTTGCAGCAATGCGCCGTCACCTAACCTCTCTCCAGTCAGCCCTGCCTCAGCTGAGGGCCACACTCTCTCAGAATTACAAAGGACCCCCTCTGTACTACATCCTCAGGAGAATTCATACTCTCAACAAACAGTATTTCAACTCCATCTTAAACATCAAAAACTGTAAGTACAACAAACTTTTATCCACCCACCTCCATAACCAGCGCTCCTCAAACATTCCAGAAGATTCTCCCGGCCTCTGAAATTGCTCGGACGCCATTAGCCATGCGGCTGGTGCAGCTGCCGCCCCCACGCTGATTGATGTCACTTCCGCCCCCATCATGGCTACTCCCACAGCCACTTCCGCCCCTCACAATTCCTCGTGCATCACATGTGACATCATTTCTGCCCCTCACATCATTGCTGATGTCACACGCTCAGTGACTTCCGCCACCTCTCCTGCTGTGGTCACCCCCACTTCCGCCCCCACCAACGCCACTCACCTGCATTCTGCTGACATGCCCCCCACAGATCCCACTGTCCCCATTCCTGGCCTACAGAACCCTGAGGGGAACACCACCCCAGCTCATGACTCCACCCCCCATTCCCCCCCACCATCACACCCACTCCAGTTAGCGGCTCCGCCCCCACTCCCAGCTCCACACCCACACCAGATCCCAGCTCCCAGCCATGCTGCGTTTTCACCATCCCCCCAGACCTGCCCCTCACCTGAGGACGAACGATTAGTCCTCAGCAAAGGACTCATCTTCATCCCCCTCCGTCCACGCATCAATGAATTTAATACACGCCGTGATGTCGAACACTTCCTCCGCCTCCGAGCTTACTTTCACAATCTGGACTCCCGCCCACCTTCCGAGGACCCCTTCGCCCACCTCCAACACACTGCATCCACCTGGACACCCCGCGCTGGCCTATTACCTGCCCTCGACCTCTTCATTTCCAACTGCCGCCGGGACATTAACCGCCTCAACCTGTCTACCCCCCCCCTCCCCCACTCCAACCTCTCACCCTCACAACGCGCAGCCCTCCAATCCCTCTGCTCCAATCCCGACCTCACCATCAAGCCAGCGGATAAAGGGGGCGCAGTGGGAGTCTGGCGCACTGACCTCTACACCGCTGAAGCCAAACGCCAACTCGAAGACACCTTTTCCTACTGCCCCCTCGACCATGACCCAACCACCCATCACCAACCCATCATCTCCCAGACCATACAGAACCCCATCACCTCAGGAGATCTCCCAACCACAGCTTCCAACCTCATAGTCCGGGAACCCCGCACTGCCTGGTTCAACCTCCTTCCCAAGATCCACAAGCCTGGCCACCCTGGCTGACCCATTGTCTCAGCATGCTCCTGCCCCACTGAACTCATCTCTACCTACCTCAACACTGTCCTATCCCCCGAGTCCAGGAACTCCCCACATCTGTTCGAGACACCACCACGCCCTCCACCTCCTCCAAGACTTCCGATTCCCCGGCCCCCAACGCCTTATCTTCACCATGGATATCCAATCCCTCTACACCTCCATCCGCCATGTCCAGGGCCTCCAAGCCCTCTGTTTTTTCCTCTCCAGACGTCCCCAACAGTACCCTTCCACCGACACACTCATTCGTTTGGCCGAACTGGTCCTCACCCTTAACAATTTCTCCTTCGAATCCTCCCACTTCCTCCAGACCAAAGGGGTAGCCCATGGGCACACGTATGGGCCCCAGCTATGCCTGTCTCTTTGTTAGCTATGTAGAACAGTTGATCTTCTGTAATTACACCGGCACCACTCCCCACCTCTTCTTCCGCTACATTGATGACTGCATTGGCGCCACCTCGTGCTCCCGCGAGGAGGTTGAGCAATTCAGCAACTTCACCAACACATTCCACCCTGACCTTAAAGTTAACTGGACCATCTCTGACACCTCCCTCCCCTTCCTCGACCTCTCCATCTCCATTAATGATGACCGACTTGACACCGACATTTTCTACAAACCCACCGACTCCCACAGCTACCTGGATTACACCTCTTCCCACCCTACCTCTTGCAAAAATGTCATCCCGTATTCCCAATTCCTCTGCCTCCGCCAGATCTGCTCCCAGGAGGACCAGTTCCACCACAGAACACACCAGATGCCCCCCTTCTTTAGAGACTGCAATTTCCCTTCCCACGTGGTTAAAGGTGCCCTCCAACGCATCTCGTCCAGATCCCGCACTCCTGCCCTCAGACCCCACCCCTCCAACCGTATAAAGGACAGAACGCCCCTGGTGCTCGCCTTCCACCCTACCAACCTTCGCATAAACCAAATCGTCTGCTGACATTTCCGCCACCTCCAAGAAGACCCCACCACCAGGGATATATTTCCCTCCCCACCCCTTTTCCGCCTTCCGTATCTACTTGGTTAGGTCCACGCCCCCCCACAACCCACCCTCCCATCCTGGCACCTTCCCCTGCCACCGTAGGAATTGCAAAACGTGTGCCCGCACCTCCTCCCTCACCTCCATCCAAGGCCCGAAAGGAGCCCTCCACATCCATCAAAGTTTCACCTGCACATCCACCAATATCATTTTATTGTATCCGTTGCTCCCGATGCGGTCTCCTCTACATTGGGGAGACTGGATGCCTCCTACCAGAGCACTTTAGGGAACATCTCCGTGACACCCGCACCAATCAACCACACCGTCCTATGGCCCAACATTTCAACCGCCGCTCCCTCACCACCAGACGCCTGGAGGAAGAACGCCTCATCTTCTGCCTCGGAACACTTCAACCCCAAGGCATCGATGTGGACTTCAACAGTTTCTTCATTTTCCTCTTCCCCCACCTCACCCTAGTTCCAAACTTCCAGCTCAGCACTGTCCCCCTGACTTGTCCTAACTTTCTATTTTCTTTTCCACCTATCCACTCCACCCTCCACCTTGACCTATCACCTTCATCCCCTCCCCCACTCGCCTATTGTACTCTCTGCTACTTTCTCCACTCCCCCACCCTCCTCTCACTAGTCTCTCCACGCTTCAGGCTCTCTCCCTTTATTCCTGATGAAGGGCTTTTGCCCGAAACGTTGATTTCGAAGCTACTTGGATGCTGCCTGAACTGCTGTGCTCTTCCAGCACCACTAATCCCGAATCTGGTTTCCAGCATCTGCAGTCATTGTTTTTACCCAATAGTAAAGACAGGGTGGGGGTGGTGAGGGGGAGGGGAGGTGTGGTGGGGGGGGGGGTGAGGAGGTGGGGAGTTGTGGTGTGTGGGGGGAGCGGGTGAGGAGGAGGGGAGGTGTGTGTGGGGGGGGGGGGGTGAGGAGGAGGGGAGGTGTGGTGTGTGCAACCTTCGTTTTGACCTTGAGCTGTTCAAAAAGCAACTGCTGTTTCTCTGCCTTTTTGCTGGGGGGATCTGAAGCTGTAACAAAGTTGGGTTGCAATAAAGGTTACCTGAACTTACTGCCGGGCTCAGACTCTCATTGAAAGCTTTCAGCTCCAAGAGGTTTTTGTTTTAAAGCTGCTCATTTCTTTCAGCCTCCTGCACTAAGTTTAGAACAGAGAACAATCCAGCGCTGGGGAACTCAAAACTAGGGGGGGGCATTTTTATTTAAATATAAGGAGAGAGATTTAAAAGGAACCGGAGGGGCAACATTTTGAAAGAGGGTGATTTGCATGTGGAATGAACTTGCTGAGGATGTGGTAGATGCAGGTACAGTGACAACATTGAAACAGCATTCAGATGGATACATGAGTAGAAAGGTTTAGAGGGATATGGGCCAAATGCAGGCAAGTGGGACTGGTTTAGATTGGGATTCCTGGTCAACATGGACAAATTGGACCGAAGTGTCTGTTTCTGTGCTGTATACCTTTATTGAAACCAGTAGATTTCTGAAAGGGGCTTGACAGGATAGATGCAGATAAAATGCTCCTTTGTGGGGAGGGTCATCGAATTCCGACAAGGTGGAAGCGGGCCATTCAGCCCATCTATTTCACTCTGGCCCTCTGAACAGTATCCCACCCATAACCCAACCCCTGACTCCGTATTTCCCATGGCCAAGCCACCCTAACCTGTACATCCCTGGTCACTAGGGGTAACTTAGCACGGCCAATTCTCCCTAACCTCTACACCCTAATCTATAAATTACCTTCTCAAGAATGTAATTTAAATGCAGAGCTTTTCTAAGACTCAACATTGGGACACAGACAGAATTCACACCTATTGTCTCTACTTATAAATAGGGCAATGTCTCTTTGAAATGTAGATTCATTTAGATATAACTGCGTCACTTTACATATGAAGATATCCCTTTGAATGTGCTCACATCCCCTTGAAATATAATCTTGTCCATTTAAACCTCTTTATTTGCAGAAATACCCGTTAAAATGTCCACGTCCCTTTAAAATGCAGATTTCCCCCTTTAGATATGACGCCGTTCCGTTCGATGTCGGAATATCTGTTTAAATTGAGCCGTGAGCTTTCCCAATGTAGACAGGGCTCCTCGAAACGTGGCAGTGTCCCCGCCCCCCGCAGCTGCAGAGTGAGACAGGAGAGTTTGTTTTTGTGAATGAACAGTTGGAGCGCGAGGGGGCTGTGACTTGGTGACGGTGAGGCTCCCCGGGCCCCGCCCATCCCCTCCCCGGGCCCCGCCCATCCCCTCCCCGGGCCCCGCCCATCCCCCACGTGCAGACGTCACGCGGGGGTGATGGCGGTTGGGAGGAGAAGTCGCTCGAGCGAGGAAGCGGCGGGAGGGCGGCCGTTAGGAAAATCCAGATATCCTGAATTAATCTAGTCCCCTTTGCCAGCGCTATATCCCTCTAAACCCTTCCTATTCATATACACATCCAGATACCTTTTAAAGGCTGTAATTATACCAGCCTCCTCCACTTCCTCTGGCAGCTCATTCCATACCTGCACCACCCTCCACATGGAAACGTTGCCCCTTCAGGAACCTTTTATATCTTTGTGGCCTCACCCTAAACCTATTCCCTCTAGTTGTGAGTCTCACCCCCAACACTGAGGAAAAGGCTTAAAAACATTGCTTTTGTATTTTTCTGGCTGCTCAATCAAATATGGAGCCACATTGAGGGGGAATTATGGCTCTGCCCTTTTTGTTCTCCGATAGGTATTTGGAAACTTAAAATCTGTCAATAACATCAGCATTGCTACAGAGCACGTTGTGTACACTCCTCAGTGTCAACAAGCAGGGCACGTGTTTGCCAATGTCACCAAAACATTGGGCATGTTCCTCACCGTCGGCAGAAAAGTTGCGAAACCTACTTTTGATGGACGAATAAGGAGCACTGGAGGACCGGGGGGAGACTTGTCCTTCTGCCATTCGGAGCTCCCCTATTGGTGAATGTGGAAGTTGGACCATGAGCTTCTTAAGGTCCTGCTCCTCCTCTCTCTGAATGAAGATGGAGCTTCACCTCAGACTGCAACTTCTTTCCTCCGTCCAACATGTGAGTACAGCACTCTCTTTTCTCACCCCCTTTTCCATTTACGTTTCATCTGGGGTTCAAGTGTTGACTTGGAGCAACTGAAAGGAATGGGAGTGAATCCAGCGAGGGGACAGACTCTGGAAAAGCTAGTCCAGGCCTGTGTCTCAATTGGCAAAATAGACAGACGGGAGACTGGAAGAGCAAGCCAGGCAGTATCAGGAGGTGAAGTCGAGGTATCTGGTGTAACCCTTGTTCAGGACTGGGCGTGGGTATAGGGAGACCTGTGGAACAAGGGTGTGCTGGGGGCAGGGTATTGAAGTGGGGATAGGTGGAGACAGGTAGAGGGTACAATAGACAATAGGTGCAGGAGTAGGCTGTTCTGCCCTTCGAGTCAGCACCACCATTCATTGTGATAATGGCTGATCATCCTCAATCAGTATCCTGTTGCTGCCTTATCGTCATAACCTGGTATGACCTGGTTGGTGAATGGGAGGAAGGAATCTAGTTGGCAGGGAAGAGTGGAAGGGAATGGGATGGGAGATTATTTGAAATTGGAGAATTGTGTTGAGTCCTCCGGGCTGTTGACTGCTCAGACAAGATGAGGTTTTGTTCCTCCAATTTGTGGTTTGGTTTGTTGTGGTAATGGAGGAAGCCAAAGATGGTCATGTCAGAAGGGGAGTGGGAAGGGGCATTAAAATGGGTGGAGACTGGGAAGTCCGCTCAGCCTCTGCGGACCCGGCTGTGATGCTCAGCAAACCGTTCCCCAAGTTTACGCTCGGTTTCCCCGATGTAGAGAAGACCACAATTGACAAAGCACAGCTGGTCAAGCAGCATCTGAGCAGTAGGACAGTCGAAGTTTGGGGCACGAGCTCTTCATCAGGAATGATGCGTGGGTGTTCAGAGGGGCATCAGTGTCCTTCTGTGCCAGTTGTCAGACAGGTGCAGCAGGCAATGAGCAAGGCAAGTGGTGTATTAGCAAGAGGAATTGAGTTCAGAAGTGGGGATGTCTTCCTGCAGTTAGGGGGTCATTGAATATATTCAAGGCTGAGTTCATCTGATTTTTATGTGAATGTTTATGGGGAAGGCAAGAAAATAGTTTTAAGACCAGTATAGAACCAAGTTACAGAGCCATACCGCACAGAAACAGATCCTTCAGTCCAACTAGTCCATGCTGACTATGTTTTCAAACTAAACCAGTCCCACCTGCCAGTGTTTTGGCCCAAATCCCTCCAAACCTTTCCTATTCATGAACTTATCCAAATGTCTTTTGAAGGTCGTTACTGTATCTGCATCCACCACTTCCTCTAGACATTTAGTCCACACGTGAACCACTCTATAAAAAAAATTGTGCCCTTCAAGTCTTTTTAAAATCTCTTTCTCCTGTCACCATCAAAATTTGCTCCCTAATCTTGAAACCCCAACCCTAGGGGAAGGACACCTGTCGTTCACCTCCTCTCTCTCCTCATGATTTTATAAACCTTGATAAGGTTACATCTCCTCCTCCTCTGCTCCAGTGAAAGTCCCAGCCCATCCACCTAGATGCAGGTAGATCCATATCCAGTCATGATTGGTTCAGTGCTGGTCCCAATTCTCTCTCTCGGTGTCCAGGACAGCAAGAGATCACAAGACACAGGAGCAGAAATTAGGCCACCAGGTCTGCTCATTCCATTCAATCATGGCTGATATGTTTCTCAGTTACATTCTTCTGCTATAAGCAAAGTGAAAATGGAGGGAGTGAGTGTGGGATGGAGATTTTTGGTTTCCAGGGAATAAGAGAGGAAAGAGTTCACTATAAATTAGAATTTATGGGATCGGCTGATGAGCCGAGGAGTGTCAGTTGGAGTTTAATTTAGAGAAATCAGAGGTTTGTATTTTGGTCAAGCAATCCAGGCACGACTGACACAGTTAAGGGGAGTGTTGCAGAATAAAGAGACCTTGGAGTGCGAGAGTCTCAGGTGGATAGAGGAGTGAAGGCGGCGTTTGGTTTGCTTTCCTTCATTGGTCATAGCATTGAGGATAGAAGTTGTGAGATTATGTTATACACACTTCCCACTCGAATGTGTTATCTAACTGCTTAACTGTTTTTAGTGAATATAATCCACACCTCCCGCTGCTGCCATAACATGGTTTGTTTGGAAGCCCTAGCTTTCGGAGTGATTAGATTTATTTTAGACTTTATTACTTACAGTGTGGAAACAGGCCCTTCAGCCCAAACCGACCCTTCGAAGAGCTACCCACCCAGACCCTTTCCCCAACATTTACCCCTTCACCTAACACTACAGGCAAATTAGCGTGGCCACTTCACCTAACCTGCACATCTTTGGACTGTGGGAGGAAACCCACGCAGACACGGGGAGAATTTGCAAACTCCACACTGACAGTTGCCCGAGGTGGGAATTGAACCCGGATCTCTGGCACTCTGAAGTGCTGCTGCTGCTTCAGGTGGTTGTGGAGAATAAGGTCATGATTAGACTATTTATAGCCAACGGAGTCCAGTTCATGGAGATGTGATACATTAAACAATTTAGATTAAATCTTCCATCTTTTAGAATGGAGTTCTGTTCTTTGGTATGTTAATTCCAGAACCTGTTTTCAGTAACTTTCTCAAGAACGTAATTTAAATGCATAGCTTTTCTATCAAAAATGTCAGGCTGACTCGACAGAATTCGCACCTATTGGTGGGTAGGCTGGGACTTTTTTCACTGGAGCACAGGAGGTTGAAAGGTGAAGGTATCGGGTGCCTCATTAGCAAGTTTGCAGATGACATTCAGATTGATGGAAAATCAGATAGTGAAGGGGACTGTCAGACGCTTCAGCAGAATATAGATCGGAGAGTTGGGAAGAGAAATGACAGATGGAGTTCAACCCAGACAAATGTGAGGTGATGCATTTTGGAAGATGCAATTCAAGAGCGAGCTATACAGTAAATGGAAAGGTCCTGGGGGAAATTGATGTACAGAGAGAGCTGGGTGTTCAGGTCTATTGTTCTCTGAAGGTGGCAAATGCATGTCAGTAGAGTGGTCAAGGCAGCATACAACACACGTTCCATCATCGGACGGATTGAGGAAAAGAGCTGGCAGGTCATGTTAAAGTTATATAAGATTTTGGTTTGGCGCATTTGGAATACTGCATACAATTCCGGTCACCAGATTTCCAAAAGGATGTGGATACGTTTGGAGAGAGTGCAGAGGGGGTTCACCAGGATGTTGCCTGTTATGGAGAGCGCTAGCTATGAGGAGAGGTTGAGTAAATTAGGATTATTTTCACTGGAAATAAGGAGGTCGAGGCGGGGTGGGGGGGGTTCCTGATCGAGGCCGAAAAACCATGAGGGGTGTAAACGGGGTGGATAGGAAGAATTATTTTCCCAGAGGAGAAGACTTAATTACTCAGGGTTACGAGTTCAAAGTGAGAGGGGAAAGGTTTGAGGGAGATATACATGGAAAGTTCTTTACAGAGAGGGTGGTGGGCGCCTCGAATGCATCACCAGCAGAGGCAGTAGGGGTGGGATCAATAGTGTCATTTAAGATGTATCTAGACAGATACATGAATGGGCAAGGAGCAGAGGGATACAGATCCTTAGAAAATAGGCGGCAGGTTTAGATAGAGTATCTCGATCAGCATAACCTTGGAGGGCTGAAGGGCCTGTTCCTGTGCTGTAGGGTTCTTTATTCTCTTTATAGAGGTTTCCAAAACCATGAGGGGCCTAGATAAGGTGAACGGCATGTGTCCTTTCAAGATTAGGCTGCAAATTAAGGGGAGAGGAGAAAGATTTGAAAAACACATGAGGAGCAAACACATGCAGGAAGCTGCAAGAAACAAAAACCGTTTGAAGCTCTAAGCTTTCAATGAGAGCCTGAGCCCGGCAGAACGTTCAGGTAACCTTTATTGTGTCCCAACATTGTTACAGCTTCAGATGCCCCCAGCAAAAAGGCAGAGAAAGAGTAGCTGTTTTTTTGACAGCTCAACAACAGGGGGAGGAGCAAGAGGCGGGGCAAGGCCAACAGCAGGTCCCCGCACTACGCTTGCGTTACCTTGCACAGTTTACAAAAATCCCTTCCCCTTCAGAGACTCCCCACAGTGTGGGAGCAGGCCACTCGGCCCAAAGACTACACACTGATCCTCCGAAGGGTAACCCACCCATACAATTCCGCTACCCCTATTGCTCAACATTTACCCCTGACTAATGCACCTAACCTGCACATCCCTGTGCACGATATCCCAACCCAATCTTGTCCCATCTGCCAGCAGGGGGCCCATATCCCTCCAGTTGCCTTTTAAATGTTGTAATTGTACCAGCCTCCACCACTTCCTCTGGCAGCTCATTCCATACACGTACCACCCTCTAAATGAAAAGGTTGCCTCTTAGGTCTCTTTCGTATATTTCCCCTCTCGGTGTAAACCTATGCCCTCTAGTTCTAGACTCTCCCACCCCAGGGAAAAGACTTTGTCTCTCTATCCTATCCATGCCCCTCATGATTTTATAATCCTATAGAAGGTCACCCCCCCCAGTCTCTGACGCTCCAGGGAAAACAGCCCCAGCCTGTTCTGTCTCTCCCTATAGCTCAAATCTTCCAGTCTTGGCAACATCCTTGTAAATCTTTTCTGAACCCTTAAGTTTCACAACATCTTTCTGATTGGAAGGGAACCAGAATTGCACGCAATATTCCAACTGTACAGTAGTAACATGACCTCCCAACTCCTGTACTCAATATTCTGACCAATAAAGGAAAGCATACAAAACCCCATCTTCACTATCCTGTCAACCTGCAATTCCACTTTCAAGGAGTTATGAACTTGCACTCCAAGGTCCCTTTGTTCAGCAACACTCCCTAAGACTTTACCATTAAATGTATAAGTCCTGCTAGGATTTGCTTTCCCAAAGTGCAGCACCTCTCATTTACCTAAATTAAATTCCATTTCCCACTTCTCAGCCCATTGGCCCATCTGATCAAGATCCCATTGTAATCTGAGGTAACCTCCTTCGCTGTCCACTACACCTCCGATTTTGGTGTCATCAGCAAACTTACTTACTATACCACTTTATGCTCAAATCCAAAACGTAGTGGGCCCATTATCTATTTTCAAAGTGGAATTTACAATATATTACATGTATTGACTGCCTGCAGATTGTGCAGTCTTTCAGCAAAGTAGAATGTTTAGGGTGCAAGTTTGCTCGCTGAGCTGTAGGTTTGATATCCAGACATTTCATTACCTGGCTAGGTAACATCATCAGTGGTGACCTCCAAGTGAAGCGAAGCTGTTGTCTCCTACTTTCTATTTATACGTTTGTCCTGGATGGGGTTCCTAGGATTTGTGGTGATATCAAAGTTATGAAGAGAGATACATGTTTTGTTTAACCAACTGCAATGGCAGTGCAGAGAATTTCAGAAAAGTGCAATAAATATTTACTTTTTACCCCTTATTCAACTCATTCAAGAATTTCAAATTGAATCTGAGCTAACTTGAGAGCAAATGGCAACATTCGTTTGTTAATAGACTCACCATATATTATGAAAGATCACTTTTAGCAAAGTCACAATGTTTAATCCCAAACAGAGCAATTAAGTGCAAAGTTACTTTCAACCATTTAATAAAACACTGCAAATTTCATTTCATATGAAAATACAATCATTTTATAATTTGGATAAGATCTTTACAAAGGAAATATATTAAACAAAATAGCTTTCCTGGGTATCAATATTGACAACAGTTATGCAGCTATTATTTGGCAATTGACCAACTAATTGAAATAGTTTCAGAATAAATGAGCTGCTTCATTATTATACATTGAGGTATTGCATATCTTGGCTCTCACCCAAGTATTGTCCGAAGAAAAAAATGTATCTGGATGGAGACATGAATAGGAAGCATTCAGAGGGATATGGGCCAAATGCTGGCAAATGGGTCACTAGATTAATTTAGGATATCTGGTTGGCCTGGACTGAAGGGTTTGTTTCTGTGTGTCATTACAGACGCCCCTCTTCTGGGATCCCCATACCAGCTGTTATTTTCATGAAATAATCTGACAATTGTTGACTTCCATCAACCTCTTCCATCCGGAGAAATTTCCTCTCTCTGCCAAGTGTGGTTCACGTTGGCAAGTTCAATCCTCCTCAGCAAAAAGGCAGAGAGAAAGTCGCTGCTTTTTAAACAGCTCAAGATCAAAGCGCACCCCACCGTTCCCCCCCTCCCTCCAACCCACCTCACTTCTATACTATTGGTCACCACCAAGTTGTCCCTTTGTAATTGGATCCTTGGTACAGCCTTAACCTGGAGGAAGTATTGCCTCACTCAGCAATTTCAACCCATACACTGTATCGCACCATCTGCTGCAGTGGGATTCAAACCCGGGAGCCCCTGGAACTGGGTTGATAGTCCAGTCGATAATGGCACTCAGCCATCGCGCCTTCAATCCACCTGCGATGGTACATGAACTCCCTGGTGCCTCCGGAGGTTGGTAGAGCTGGTGAAAGCCTTCCCGCACTCTGGGCAGCTGAAGGGCCTCTCTCCTGTGTGGATCTGCAGGTGAGTCAGCAGGTTGGAGGCCTGGGTAAATCTCTACCTGCACTCGGGGCAGCTGAAGGGCCTCTTCCCCCGTGTGGACCCACTGGTGCCTCAGCAGGATGGAGGAATCACTGAAGGCCTTCCTGCACACTGGCCAGCTGAAGGGTGTCTCCCCAGTGTGGATCCGCTGGTGGGTTAGCAGGGTGGAGGAAGTGCTGAAGCCCTTCCCGCAGACGGGACAGGAGAACGGGCGCTCCCTGGTGTGGCTGCGCCGATGATTCTTCAGGACAGAGGGTACACGGAAGCTTTTCCTGCAGTCGCCACACTTCCACCATTTCTCCATGGGGTGGGATTCCTCGGGTTACTCCATGGCCGAACCTTCAGTTACACACAAACGCGTGAGGAGCCCCTCCCCACCCTGAATTCCATGGCCCAGGCCGTAGACATGTTTCAGGCTCCACACTCAGTGCGCTGCAACAGTGGGGTCTCTCATCCAGTCCCACTGATGCTGAAAACATCCTCAAACAGGAACCAAAACACTTTGCTCCTTCTCTCAGACTCAGTTGAAAATTGTTTCCTGTCCCGATGGATTGAGCGACTGTCAGACATTGACGTTAAAGTGAGGTCTGCAGACGCTGGAGAGTCAGTGTCAAAATGTGTGGTACTGGAAAAGCACAGCAGGTCAGGCAGCATCCGAATCAAAGGAGAGTCAATGTTTCGGGCGTAAGGCCTTCATCTGTTGGTTTTGAAGCTTCCGTCTTCAGATCTTCAAATACACTGTTAAAAACAGATTACAAAAGTCATCACTATCCGTGCAGGGTAGAAATTCAGAACAAGCAATTCTACTTTCTGTGGAATATTCTTTTCTTTTGCTGTTCCACAAAATTAAAAGCACCATCCCACTGTCCCTTCCCCTCTGTTCTCACTCTGCTCTAATTAACTCACTCTCCTGAAGATGCTGAAAAGCAAAAACATCAAGACTGACATCTCTCTGAATTTTGGATACCTCCACCTGAAAGTTAATAACTTTCACAACACTGGGATCCTGCTGAGAGTGAGCAGGTCTGATTTTGGGAAGCAAAAAAAAAGTGTCAATTCAGGGCGAACCTGCAATGCAGTTTCCTGAGGAAGGACCAGACACAAAATGGTTAATGACCCCGAGAAAGTGGGAGCAAAATGAGACATCAAGGCATTAACACCGACACACTTCAGACAAACTCTTCTGCTTCCAGTCAGGGCAAAACATGCTCTGAAAGTCCAGCCTTCACAACAACACTTCTGCTTTCACTGAAGACAATTAGAGTCACACAGCGCAGAAACAGAACCTTTGGCCCAATCTGCCCAGATATCCTAAATTAATCTAGTCAGATTTGCCATCACTTGGCCCCTATATGGGCCGGGTGCTGACAGCTGGCACTAAATTGGGTTGGCTCTCTTGTCAGCAAGGACGAGTTGGACCGAAGGGTCTGTTTCTGTGCTGCACATCTCTATGACTCCAGTCACATTTGCCATCACTTGGCCCTGACCCATCTGAACCCTTCATATTCAGATGCCCGTCCAGGAGCCTTTTAACTTGTCATCGTACCAGCACCCACCACTTCCTCTGGCAGCTCACTCCATCGCTCAAGCGACTCCACGTTGAAAGCGTCTGGTCTGGTGCACCAGATGACATCAGGATAATCTCAGATCGTTCCAGATCGCATCGATACTCAGTCAGTGGCTTTCCCGATCAGGATGTTGTACGTGATCAAACAGGTCAGTGAGTAGGCGATCCCCCACCTATTAGTTCAAGTATCTCTACGAGAGCTCCCTTGCTGGAGGATCCCTTGGAGACACTTCAACTGGACTTCATTGAGTTGGAGAAATGAGTTGAGTTGCTATAAATATGTTTTGCTTATTGCTGATGTCTTTTCGAAGTGGATTGAAGTCTACCCTCCTCCTAACGCTACTGCTGAGACTGTGGTGAAGGTTTTGTTTAAGGAAATAATTCCCCCCTTCAGTATACCTGCGTGCATTAGCTCTGACAATGGACCACACTTTGTAGGTAATATTAACGGAGAACTCTGTTCCCAGCTTTGTATTTGTCAGCAACTGCACGGTGCTTATCATCCTCAGGTGACCGGCCTTGTTGAATGTTTTAACCAGACTCAAGACTAAACTTGCCAAATAAGTGGCAGAGTCTGGCCTCTCCTGGTTATGCTAATCCCTGTGGCCTTATTCCAGATGTGATCCATGTCTGCGGGCAAGACACGACTGTCTCCAGCTGAGAGTCTCTCTGGTCACCCCCTCCGTACCCCTTGGAACGATTCGGCTCCCTTCTCAGTCCACGTCCATCACATGACCGAAGCAATGATTGGTTATGTTCTTGCTTTAACCAATGTTATGTGTGCCTTTCACTCCCAGGAGCGTGCGGCCTAGAGCGATGTTCCCTCCCTTTCAGCCTCGTCACGGGTAGACCCTGGTTCATTGGTGCTCATCAAGAACTGGACTGGCAAAGGTCTCCAACCTCGTTGGGATGGCCCCTTCCAGGTTTTACTTCCCACCCCTACGGCGGTCACAGTCACTGGGCGCTCAGCTTGGGTCCAACTGCACCATTGAGAATTGATTGACCGCACCAATCAAAAGTGGGGAAAGACGAGGAGAGAATCCTGGAATCTCATGAAAAGGAGTGGACCCTGTCCAGTTGGGTTTTTGAATCCTGCTGTTGTTCTAATGTTAATCTTATTACAGATACTTGAACTAAGAGGAGCGAGTGGTGGTTTATGGAAAATATTCAGCCTGTTGTCTGGTTACTAGTGGTGTGCCACAAGGATCTGTTTTGGGACTACTGCGGTTTGTCATTTTTATAAATGACTTAGATACAGGCATAGGTGGATGGATTAGCAGAATTGGACAGAGAGGAGGCAAATGGAGTTCAATGCAGCTAAATGTGAGGTGATTCACTTTGGGAAGAATAACAGGAAGGCAGTGATCTTGGAGTCCATGTGCACAGATCCCTGAAAGTTGCCACTCAGGTAAATAGTGCTGTGAAGAAGGCATACGGTGTGTTAGGTTTCATTCGTAGAGGGATTGAGTTCTGGAACCGCAATATCACACTGCAACAAAACCAAACACGGGTGCGGCCACATTTGGAATATCCTGTATAGTTCTGGCCCCCATATTTCAGGAAGGATGTGGGAAGCATTGGAAACGGTGCAGAGGAGATTTACCAGGTTGTTGCCTGGTCTGGAGGGAGGGTCTTATGAGGAAAGGCTGAGAGAGGGTCTGTTCTCATTGGAAAGAAGGCGGATAAGGGGGGATTTGATAGAGACATATAAGATATAGATAGGGTAGACAGTGAAAGACTCTTTCCTAGGATGGTGACGTCAGCTTGTACGAGGGGGCATAACTACAAATTGAGGGGTGATAGATTTAAGACAGATGTCAGAGGCAAGTTCTTTATGCAGAGAGTGGTAAGGGCATGGAATGCCCTCCCTGCTAAGGTAGTCAACTCAGCCACATTAGGGAGATGTAAACAATCCTTAGATAAGCACATGGTTGATTTTGGGATAGTGTAGGGGGACAAGCTGAGAATAGTTCACAGGTCAGCGCAACATCGAGGGCTGAAGGGCCTGTTCTGCACTGTACTGTTCTATGTTCCATGTTCTAAACTTAGTGCAGGAGGCTGAAAGAAATGAGCAGCTTTAAAACAAAAACCTCTTGGAGCTCAAAGCTTTCAATGAGAGTCTGAGCCCGGCAGTAAGTTCAGGTAACCTTTATTGCAACCCAACTTTGTTACAGCTTCAGATTCCCCCAGCAAAAAGGCAGAGAAAAAGAAGTTGCTTTTTGAACAGCTCAAGGTCAAAGTGCACACACCACACCTCCCCTGTCCCACCTCCCCCTCACTGTCTTTACTATTGGTCAGCACCAAGTTGTCCCTTTGCAATTGGATCCTTGTTACAGCCGTAACCCGGAGGAAGTATTGCCTCACTCAGCAATTTTAACCCATACCCTGTCTCCAAGTAAGTGGCTCCCTGCTCATTTGCCAGGAAGGGGCAGTGTAGAGTCAACCAGACTGCTGTGGGTCTGGAGTCACGTGTAGACCAGACCGGGTAAAGGATGCAGCTGGAACGATTGAGTGAATCCTTTCCCCCAATGGTGGTTCCCTTCCCTAACAAGGGAAAGAGTGAATCAGATGGGGGCTTTCTCCCCCGCACCACCCCCTCCCTGAAACGGTCTCATTGTTAGATTCCGAACTCCACATTTCTGACCGAATACCGATTCAGCCATCTGTCGTGGCAGGATTTGAACCCGGCGGACCCCGGAACCTGGTTGATAGTCCAATCGATAATGGCACTCGGCCGTCACTCCTTAAATCCCCCTGCGATGGCACGTGAACTCGCTGGTGCTTCCACAGGTTGCAGGAGTAGGTGAAGCCCTTCCCGCACTGAGAGCAGGTGAACGGCCTCTCCCCCGTGTGGATCCGCTGGTGTCTCAGCAGGGTGGAAGATGTGCTGAAAGCCTTCCCACACTCGGGGCAGCTGAAGGGCCTCTCTCCCGTGTGGACCCGCCAGTGGGTCAGCAGATGGGAGGTATACCTGAAGCCCTTCCTGCACTGAGAGCAGGTGAATGGCCTCTCCCCCGTGTGGACCCGCTGGTGGATCAGCAGGGTGGAGGAATTGCTGAAGGCCTTCCCGCACTCGGCGCAGCTGAAGGGCCTCTCCCCCGTGTGGACACGTTGGTGCCTCAGCAGAGTGGAAACCTGGGTAAAGGCCTTCCCACACTCGGGGCAGCTAAAGGGCCTCTCCCCCGTGTGGACCCGCTGGTGGGTCTGCAGGTTGAAGGAGCAGGTGAAGCCCTTCCCGCACTGAGAGCAGGTGAACGGCCTCTCCCCCGTGTGGATACGCTGGTGGGTCATCAGGGAGGAGACGTGGGTAAAGGCCTTCCCGCACTGAGAGCAGCTGAAGGGTTTCTCCCCCGTGTGGATACGCTGGTGACTCTGCAGGGTGGAGGAGCAGGTGAAGCCCTTCCCGCACAGAGAGCAGGTGAATGGCCTCTCCCCCGTGTGGACATGTTGGTGCCTCAACAGGGCGGAGGAATTACTGAAGGCCTTCCTGCATTCAGGGCAGCTGAAGGGCCTCTCCCCCGTGTGGATACGCTGGTGGCTCCGCAGGTTGGAGGAGCAGGTGAAGCCCTTTCCGCACTGAGAGCAGGTGAACGGCCTCTCCCCATTGTGGACACGCTGGTGACTCCGCAGGGTGGAGGAATCGCTGAAGGCCTTCCCGCACTCAGGACAGCTGAAGGGCCTCTCCCCCGTGTGGACACGCTGGTGCCTCAGTAGGGTGGAGACCTGGGTAAAGGCCTTCCCACACTCTGGGCAGCTGAATGGCCTCTCCCCCGTGTGGACCCGCTGGTGGGTCAGCAGGGTGGAGGAATTACTGAAGGCCTTCCCACACTCGGGGCAGCTGAAGGGCCTCTCCCCTGTGTGGACACGCTGGTGCCTCAGCAGGGTGGAGACCTGGGTAAAGGCCTTCCCACACTCTGGGCATCTGAACGGCCTCTCCCCCGTGTGGATACGCCGGTGACTCTGCAGTGTGGAGGCCTGGGTAAAGGCCTTCCCGCACTCGGGGCAGCTGAAGGGCCTTTCCCCCGTTTGGTCCTGCTGGTGGGCCAACAGGTGAGAGGAATGTCTGAAGGCCTTCCCGCAGTCGGTACAGGGGAATGGCCTCTCCCCCGTGTGACTGCGCCGATGAGTCTCCAGGGCAGACGGGAAATGGTAGCCTTTCCCACAGTCACCACACTTCCACGGTTCCTCCACAGGGCGGGATTCCTCAGGTTTCTCCATGGCCACAGCTTCAGCTGCACACAAACACGTGTAGAGCCCCTCCCTGCCGTGAAGTCCCCTTCCCAGGCTGTATAACTGTTTCAGGCTCCACACACAGTTCGCTGCAACAGTGGGATCTCTCGTCCAGTCCCACTGATGCTGAAAACGTCCTCAAACAGGAACCAAAAAGTGTAGATCCCTCTCACAGAAATCACAGTCAAAAATCGTTGTGGTCCCGATGGATTCAGAGACTGTCAGACATTGACATCAAAGTGAGGACTGCAGACACTGGAGAGTCAGTCAAAAAATGTGGCGCTGGAAAAGCACAGCAGGTCAGGCAGCATCCGAGGAACAGGAGAGTCAATGTTTCGGGAATAAGCCCTTCGTCCGTTGATTTTGAAACTTCAGTCTTCAGATTTTCATATACTCTGCAAAAAGAGATGACAAAAGTCATCACTATCAGTGTAGGGTAGAAATTCAGAACAAGCAATTCTACTTTCTGTGGAATATTCTTTTGCTGTTCCACAATGTTGAAAGCACCTTCCCACTCTCCCTTCCCCTCTGTTCTCAGCCCGCTGTAACTAATTCCCCTGAAGGTGCTGATTCAGGATCTTACAGGGGCAGAAAAAGCAAAAACATCAAGACTGACATCTCTCTGAATTTTGGATACCTCCACCTGAAAGTTAATATCTTTCACAACACTGGGATCCTGCTGAGAGTGAGCAGGTCTGATTTTGGGAAGCAATAAAAAAGTGTCAATTCAGCTACAATGCAGCTTCTTGAGGAAGGACCAGACACAAAATGATTAATGACCCCGGGAAGGTGGAAGCAAAATGAGATATCAAGGCATTAACACCGACACACTTCAGTCAAACTCTTCTGCTCCCAGTCAGGGCAGAACATGCTCTCTACGAGAACTCCCTTGCTGGCGGGTCCCTTGGAGACACTTCAACTGGACTTCATTGAGTTGGAGAAATGAGTTGAGTTGCTATAAATATGTTTTGCTTATTGTTGATACCTTTTTGAAGTGGATTGAAGTCTACCCTCCTCCTAACACTACTGCTGAGACTGTGATGAAGATTTTGTTTAAGGAAATAATTCCCCGCTTCAGTATACCTGCGTGCATTCGCTCAGACAATGGACGACACTTTGCATGTAATATTAACGGAGAACGGAGAAACCTTCCAGGTTTTACTTCCCACCCCTACGACGGTCACAGTTGCTGGGCGCTCAGCTTGCGTCCAACTGCACCGTTGTCAATTGAATAGCCGCACCAATCAGTCCCCGATTCCATTCTATTTGTCAGACTCCCTACTGCCGATCCTGTGAAGAGAAATATCACTTTCCAATACCTCCGGTCTGTGTATACAAACAGCCGGTGTAACACTGCCTGGGGTACAGCAGGCCTTATGTGGCACATGGACCTGGAACGGAACCCTTCCCTTGTGCATTTGTAGGCCTTTTCTCTTTTCAGAACCAGATACTGTCACCAAGACCATGAACAATAGAGCTAAGGGAGAGCCCAATGGGAACAGCATTCTGAGGACCATTGTCTCCCATACAGTGCGAGTGCTCGAGTCACTTGGCCCATTTTGTACAGTGCTAAAGCGACTCCTCTTGCAAAACGTTGACCCTATACTCCTGTAGACCTGACCAGACCCCCTGCTGTAACATTTCGGTAACCTATTTTGACAAACTCTCCCTAATATACACCAAACCAGACAATTATTTCTTCAGCTAAGGTATAGCTACCAATTTCCTTGTCCTGGATGGCAAAGATGTCCCTCATAAGGTCACTATCGGAGCCCTTGTTCCCACAACAGTACCTTGTCCAGGCCAGTGGACAAGTCGATGGAACCTCAGCCAACCTTGCTCCAACTGAAAGGATCTCAAGGGACTGGGTGACAATACAGGACACCCGATAGGCTGGGGAATCCAGAGTACCCTGAGGTTGGAAGGATCGGCAGGGGTGACAAGTCAACAGAACCTCAATTCCCTCTTTTGTGGCCTGACCATTTGAGGAATTAAGAGTAAAGAGGCTCTGAATCAGAGTAGACTGGGATTATCAGACCTGTGTCTTTACTCTGTGCAGAATCGGTGTGCCTTAGACTATATACTCGCCTGGGAGGGTGAGGTCAGCACCATTGTCCAAGATAAACGCACTATGGGCATTCCCAATCTCACTGGCAATATTAACTAAGATACAAGAAGTGATCCAGGTATTCCGTGACAGAATGACTGAAGGGACCAGTTGGGGAAACTGCAGATTGGGCCGATGGTACAATTGGCTTATCGGTTTAGCTATGTCTGTTTGTTGGTATTGGTATTGTTAGCTATTTAATTGCTAGGCTTATGAGGTCCCTTAGCGATATAGATTTGCCCCAGAAGATGTTCCTTTCGCGATCTGATGGCTCACCCACACGTGTCGATGGTGATGATAAATATGACCAGATGAGCTGTGAAGATGGTGGTACTGCTCTACAGGATGTTGACGGCTGGACCACCTTGAAGGGCATTCGTTTGGACTAGCCTTCTCTTTCAGTGATCGCGGTGCAATCAAAGGGAGGAATGAGAGTGTGGGCATCTGGGTGATAAAGTCTATAGCCTTAAAACTTGTCTTTAAACATTCAGACTAAAATGTAATGCTGAATTATTGAATACATTTACTGCACTAGAAAATAAACAGGCAGGAAGGCTCAGAAAGAGGAGAGAACTTAAAGATAGGGACACCTGGGCTCACCAAGTGATAACAGGATGCTGTAAGGCAATGAAGAACGTTTGCCTCAGCATCGGTGAATCTGTGTGAACAGGACACCAAGTGATAACATTCACAGCCGTTCCCTTGTGAGACCATTTTAGTGCTGAGACTGTTAAATCCTGTAGAAAATTAACTCTTAGTGCTTATCTGCAATGGATTGAAATGAATTGCATTTTGGGACTTTATGATGATATTGAGTATCCATTACTGGTTATTAAATACAAACTCTGTAAAAGGAAATATTGATAAAGCTTTACCTTACTTGCTGCAGGCGAGGCTCCAGCAGAGGAAACAGGCCGCGGGCACACTTCCGGCTTCGGGATGGCCACGCCCACTGATCCAGGTCCTGGTCCCGCCCTCTCCTCCGCCAACTTCACACGTCAACCCCGCCCCTTCCGAACGCAGCTCGTAGACCCCGCCCCTTCCTGAAGCAGGTCATATGCCCCGCCGCTTCGGGACAAAGCCCCGCCTCTGGGAACCAAACCTCTTTCCCCCTCCTGCACTAAACCCCACCCCTTCGCCGCGAACCCGCGCGAGTCAAAACCACGCCCCCCTTTCTCACGCGCAACCGCCCACAAAGCCGCGCGCGTCCAGGCTGGACGCGCCGCATCGTCCGCTGAGCCCCGCCCCGCCTACAAGCGCGCGAAACCTCACGAGACACGCCCCGCCCATGAGCACCGCCCTCCCGCTAAAACCCGTCCCCCAGGCTAAACCCCGCCCCTCCTGGTAAACCCCGCCCACCCAGGTGTATTTGGAAGCACTAGCTTCTGCAGCGCTGCTCCTTCTGCGGGTCGCTGTGCTGCAGGATCATAAGACACAGAATTAATAGCAAAACATCACAGTGTCTTGCAACCGATGCAATGTTTTGCACAAACCTGGACCGCTGCTGAATCCTTCATCTTTTAGAAGGGGTTGCAGGTTTCAGTTCATCAATATATAAATTCCAGAACTTTAGATCAGATTCCCTACAGTGTGGAAACAGGCCCTTCGGCCCAACAAGTCCACACCGACCCGTCGAAGAGCAAAACACCCAGTCCCATTCCCCGTCACCTAATACAATGGTGCAATTTAGCGTGGCCAATTCACCCTAACCCACACATCTTGGGACTGTGGGAGGATATCCGCGCAGACGTGGGAGGGGAATTGAACCCGGGGCTCTGGTGCTGTGAGGCAGCAGTGCTAACCACAAAAAAAAAACAGGTGACATTTTCTATTCTTCAGCGGCAGCAGCAACCCAGGAGTGGGGAGTCACTGAGTTGAGGTTTTACATTTGAAGTTGGAGAGCAGAGGTTCCTGGGAGAGGAGGGACGACTTATTTTTATTTTCTTCCTGCTGTATAAGTCAGAGGGTACTGTTGAGGGGGGAAAACGTCCTACTAGGGGTATGCACTGGGGCCCAGGTCTCTTGCACCAGAAGGAAAGGAGGGAAAGCAGGAGAGTATTAGTCATTGGGGAGTCGATACTTAGAGGGTCAGATAGAAGGTTTGTTGGGAACGAACAAGACTCGCGGTTGGTGTGTTGCCTCTCAGGTGCCAGGGTGCGTGATGTCTTGGATCATATCTTTGGGGTCCTGAAGGGAGAGGGTGTCCTGCCCCAAACCATGGTCCACGTAGGTACCAACAACATAGGTAGAAAGAGGGATAGGGATGTACGGCAGGATTTCAGGGAGCTAGGGTGGAAGCTGAGGGCTAGAACAAACAGAGTGGTTATCTCTGGTTTGTTACCCATGCCACGTGATAGCAAAGCAAGGAATAGGGAGAGATATTATCTGAACACGTGGCTGTAAGGATGGTGCAGGAGGGAGGGTTTCAGGTTTTTGGATAATTGGGGAAAGTGGGACTTGTACAAACAGGACAGTCTTCACTTGAACCAGGGTGGGAAATTTGCTGGTGCTATTCGGGTGGGTTTAAACTAGCTCAGCAGGGGGATGGGAACCAGGGGTGTAGCTGCAATGCACAGGAGGATGAGAATAGGGAGGACAGGGACAGGATTTCAGGGTCACAGGAATGTGCTGGCAGACAGCGAAGTGGTTTGAAGTGTGTCTACATCAATGCCAGAGTATCCCCAATAAGGTAGGTGAGCTTGCAGCACAGATAGGTACCTGGGACTTGGATGTTGTGGCCATTTTGGAGACATGGATAGAGCAGGGTGAGGAATGGATGTTGCAGGTTCCAGGGTTTTGATCTTTCATTGAGAACAGCCAAGACGGTAAAAGAGGGAGAGGTGTGGCCTTGTTAGTCAAGGATACTATAACGGTGGCTGACAGAACGTTTGATGAGGACTCGTCTACTGAGGTAATGTGGGCTGAGGTTAGAAACAGGAGAGGAGACGTTACACTGCTTGGAGTTTTTGTATAGGCCTCCGCAGAGTTCCAGGGAGGTGGAAGAGAGGATTAGCAAAAATTATTCTGGGTAGGAGTGAAAGGAACAGGATGGTCATTAGGGGGGACTTTACCTTCCCCAACATTGACAGGAAATGCTTTCACTCTAGTACATCGTATGGATCAGTTTTTGTCCAGTGTGTGCAAGAGGGTTTTCTGACACAGTATGTTGAAGGGCCAACAAGAGGGGAGGTCACACTGGATCTGGTGCTTGGTAATGAACCAGGCCAGATGTTTGATTTAGTGGAAGGTGAACACTTTGGAGAGAGTGACCATAATTCAGTTAGGTTTCATTTAGCGATGTAAAGGGATAGGAACATGCCACAGGTCAAGAGTTATCGATGGGGGAAGGACAATTATAATGCAATTAGGCAAGACTTAGGATGCATAAAATAGGGAAGCAAAATGCAGGGGATAAGGACAATTGAAATGTGGAGCTGGTTTAAGGAACAGATATTGTGTGTCCTTGATAGGTATGTCCCTGTCAGGCAGGGAGGAAGTGATAAGGTAAGGGAACCGTGGTTTACAATAGAAATTGCATCTCTTGTTACAAAGAAGGAGACGGCTTATGTGTTGATGAGCCAAGATGGTTCAGATGAGGCGATGGAGAATTATAGATCAGCGAGGAAGGATCTAAAGAGAGAGTTAAGAGCAAAGAGAGGACATGAGCAGTCTTTAACAAATAGAATACAGGAGAACTCTAAAGCTTTCTATAGGGATGTGAGGAATAAGAGGATGATTAGGATAGGAATAGGGCCAGTCAAAGACAGAAGTGGGAAGTTGAGTGTGGGCCCTGTGGAGATTGGAGAGGTGTTAATGAATATCTCTCATCGGTCTTCACTCAGGAAAAAGAGAATATTGCAGAGGAGAAGAATGAGGTACGAGATATTAGACTCGAAAGGATCGAGGTTAGTTGCACACAGGTGTTATCAATTCTGGAAGGAGTGAAAGTAGACAAGTGCCCTTGGCCAGGTGGGATTTTTCCAAGGATTCTTTGGGAAGCAAGTGAGGAGATAGTAGAGCCTTTGGCTTTGATATTTGAGTTGTCATTGTCGACAGGTTTAGTACCAGAGTGGAGGATTGCAAATGTTGTGCCCTTGTTCAAGAAGGGCAGCAGAGATGACCCAGGTAATTATAGACCAGTGAGCCTTACTTCTGTTGTCGGAAAGCTTTTGGAAAGGAATATTAGAGATAGGATTTATAATCATCTAGCAAGCAACAATTTGATTTCAGATAGTCAACATAGTTTCATCAAGGGCAGATCGTGTCTCACAAACCTCATTGGGTTTATTGAGAAGGTGACCAAGCATGGAGATGAGGGTAGGGCAGTTGACGTGGTGTACATGGACCTCAGTAAAGGTTCCACATGGCAGGCTGGTGGAGAAATTGCAGAGGCATGGGTTGTTGTGGGCTCACCCAGTGATAACAGAATGCTGTAAGGCAATTAAGAATGTTTACCTTAGCGTTGGTGAATCTGTGTGAACAGGACACCAAGTGATAACATTCACAGCCGTTCCCTTGTGAAATTAATGATAGTCTTTGAATCTGACCCTGAAACAAGATTGGGTACTATCCATAGCTTTGTAATTAATGGTTGGATCTTGTCCATTATAATGGATTCTTACTTCCCCTTGCAAGCGGGGCATTCACAAAATACATCTTTGCTGTCTTCAGCGTTCAAAAGAGAGAGACAGAGACAGAGACAGAGACCTGCAATGGATTGAATTGAATTGCATTTTGGGGCTTTATGATGAGAGATTTTTATTCCAGGCTTCCAAAGAGTATGATTTCCAGGACAAACCAAGAGTGAGGCTTTACAGGTCTGAGTTCTCAAAGGATTCCCTGGGCCACCTCAAATCTCCACTTTAACATGGGAGGTAGGACAAAATGGCTTCTGCTTGGCTAACTCGGTGGGACTGAGTCAGGCAGATACGACTCAGAACAAACAAGAAACCTCAGACGGATGTAAGTCCAGTGAAAAAAATTGCAAATGCAGAAGTAACAAATCTGAACCTAACCATCAATCACAGAAGTAACGTTTAATCCTAACCACCAGACAGGACAAATACGATTCCAAGAACAGGTTGTCTACAAGAAATTATGCTAGATTAGATTAGATTCCCTACAGTTTGAAACAGGCCCTTCGGCCCAACCAGTCCACACTGACCCTCCGAAGAGTAACCCACCCAGAATCGTTTTCCCTCTGACTAATGCACCTAACACTGTGGGCAATTTAGCATGGCCAATCCACCTGACCTGCACATCTTTGGACTCTGGGAGGAAACCGGAGCACCCGGAGGAAACCCACGCAGACACAGTGAGAATGTGCAAACTTCACACAGACGGTCACCCAAGGCTGGAATCGAACCTGGGACCCTGGTGCTGTGAGGCAGCAGTAGCTAACCACTGAGCCACTGTGCTGCCCTAAATGCATGTCTACAAAACTGAATGTTATCTTATACTGCAGGATCTGATTGGTTGTTACTATGTGATCATGCTCAATGTCTGACTCTGAACAATGTACATAACTTCTATCCAAACTCTGTAAAAGTCGGCGGATTCTTTTGGCACTCTAGGAGTACTCATCGGTGGCTCAGTGGTTAGCACTGCTGCCTCACAACACCAGGGTCCCAGGTTCGATTCCAGCCTCGGGGGGCTGGCTGTGTGGAGTTTGCACATTCTCCCCGTGTCTGCGTGGGTTTCCTCCCACAATCCAAAGATGTGCAGGTTTGGTGAATTGGCCATGGTAAACTGCCCGTAATGTTAGGTGAATTAGTTAGACAGAGATGGGTCTGGGTGGGCTACTCTTCAGAGTGTCGGTGTGGACTGGTTGGGCCGAAGGGCCTGTTTCCACACTGTTGGGAATCTAATCTAATCCTTCTGGGCTGATCAGAGTCTACCGACCCGGTCGTACCATAGAATAAACTATTGCTTGTATGATTGACAAAGAGTCATTTCCAGGTGTGTTTATTGACCAATCCCAGAAATCCAAAGATCCGGACAGCAGTCCAGATCAGAACAACCAGACAGGAAATGGTTAATGTCCCCAGGATGTGGGGAGCAAAATAAGACACCAAGGCGTTAACACCAACACCAGGGAGAACCTGAACATACAGACGTGACAAACATTCGTGGCAAGCCAGAATCACAGATGTACAGCACAGAAACAGTCCCTTCAGTCCATGCTGACCAGATATCCTAAATCAATCTAGTCCCATTTGCCAGCACTTGGCCCATGTCCCTCTAAATGTTTCCCAACATATACCCATCCAGATACCTTTTAAAGGTTATAATTGTAGCCACCACTTCCTCTGGCAGCTCATTCTTTACACACACCACCCTCTGTACATAGGAGTTTCTCCTTAGGTTTCTTTTAAATCTCACCCTAAACCTATGAGCAATCCCAGATCAAGATCCAAAAATGTGCAGGTTAGGTGAATTGGCCATGCTAAATTGCCCGTAGTGTTAGGTGAAGGGGTAAATGTAGGAGTATGGGTTTGGGTGGTATACGCTTCGGCGGGTCGGTATGGACTTGTTGGGCCGAAGGGCCTGTTTCCACACTGTAAGTAATCTAATCTAATCTAATCTAAAAAAGATCTTGTCTGTTTACCCTCGCCATGCCCCACATTATTTATACAAGGTTGTGGGGTCATCCCTGTGGGATATAGGTAAAGCAGTGTTACTTCTGCAACCATAATTGCTTCTGCGGGGGGAGAGGGGCGGGGGGAGAGGGGCGGGGGGAGAGGGGCGGGGGGGAGAGGGGCGGGGGGAGAGGGGTGGGGGGGAGAGGGGCAGGGGGGAGAGGGGCGGGGGAGAGAGGGGCGGGGGGAGAGGGGCAGCGGGGCGCTGGGGCGGGGCGGGGAAGGGGCGGGGCAGGGGGGGGAGGGATTGAGAGATAAATTTCAGGTTATCCGGTATATGGTGATTTTAAAGAATATCAAGGGTCTTTTAAGAAATTACTTGTAGCTGACCACAAAAAAGGGCAGCGGGGCATTTCGTAATAAGCTCATAGTTTGTAGGTCTGGTTTTTCCACTATCAAGATAGTAAAGGATAATCTCAGAAGTCAGACGGTTAGATAAGATAAGAGGAACTGGATAAAATAACAGGAAGGCTGTAACGAACAAGGACAGCCAAATAAGGCAGATTTAAAGAAAAACAAGCCAGATAATTAATAAGTATGATAGGCTTAGGCTTGGGTGCAGGGAATTACCAAATGAAGGTATAACGGGCACAAGTAATAACTAAAGAAAGGGATAGAATGAAATAAACACTTATGATAGGTTTATTGCTCAGTGTAAGGGTGCCGAGAGACCCCTCAGAAAAGTATGAAAAGCTCTGTATTTTACTGTCGGATATGTTTCTCTTCATACAGACACCCATCTTGCAAGATGTTCGAATAAATGTGCTGCTTCAGAACTCTTTGACTCAGACTGAAAATTATTGATTAAGTGGGGTTCGTTTCTCAGTGCACTATGGATAATTTAGCATGGCCAATCCACCCTAACCTGCACATCCCTGGGCACTATGGGTAATCTAGCATAGCCAATCCATCACAACCTGCGCATCCCTGGGCACTATGGGTAATTTAGCATGGCCAATCCACCCTAACCTACACATCCCTGGGCACTATGGGTAATTCAACATGGCCAATCCACCACAACCTGCACATCCCTGGGCACTATGGGTAATTCTACATGGCCACTCCACTTTTGATTAGAGTGGTGCTGGAAAATCACAGCAGTTCAGGCAGCATCCGAGGAGCAGGAAAATGGACGTTTCGGGCAAAAGCCCTTCATCAGGAATAGAGCCGGCAGGGTGGTGAGATAAATGAGGGGAGGGTGGGGGTGGGGAGAAAGTAGCATCGAGTACAATAGGTGAATGGGGGTGGGGATAGGTCAGTGAGGGGGGTGGGGAAGGTAGCAAAGAGTATTGAAGAGTAAGGAATTCTGTTTTGAAAGCCTGACCTTGCAGCTGCAGGCTGTCTCTACTCCTCAGGCCATCATACTGTGCTGCTTCATAGAATGATGGATTGGTTCTCTCTGTCCCTTATCGGTAATTAGAGCCTAGCTGAACCTGCAGTATAAGATAACATTCAGTTTTGTAGACATTAAGAAATGTAGGTCTGGACAATGTATGTGAACCTTACGACTGCCCCTCAGTTGCATAATTAATGGAGAGTGGGGCTTGTGTTTTACATAAAACTTGTAACATTCTGTATTTTATTGGATTACGTCAGACTTTATTTTGAACTCAGAGGTATTCCCCAATGGCAACGAATAAAGCTAGTTAATTGCTCAAGGTCTCCTCTCCTGACTACTTTAGTTTAAACAATTTGACACACGAGTTACTTTGCTCCAACAGTACTAATAGTTACATCGAAGGGAGAGAGAATTCCTCAACTAGGGCACTCTCAGAATCCTGGAAGAGCCCTATTTCTGGTAGATTGTGGGTTGGCTTTCGATTGACTGAATGTTTTCTTGTTCTGGAAGCTGTAAAAGAGGCGTGAAAGCTTCAGCAGAAGTCCAGCAAAGGTGAGGATAGACCAGCATCTTACTCTGTGGGAACAGGGAGATCAGAGGACAGAGAAATCAGGCCCTGAAACCCAAGCTGACACCAGACTACCCTGTGATCAGTGCTTTGATTAGCAGTGCCAATCCTCTGCCTTTACCTCGCTTCCTATCTGACTCCCCCCTCAATATTCAGGATCCAATCCTTGCCATCCTGAAGCCATGTCTCTGTAAGGAGTCTCAGACCATAATTATTCATTTCAGTGTGTGCAGTTAATTCATTCACTTTTGTTACAATGCGGCACACATTCAGACACACCATGTATTGTTTCAATTTTTGTGATCTTTAGAATCCAGTTTTGATTGCTGGTATATTTACTCTCCTTGTCCCTTTCTATTGTTCTCTGATGTTCATTTGCCACATCACTACATTACTCACTGGCCTTGATTTGGATTGGCTATGCTAAATTGCCCACAGTGCCCAGGGATGTGCAGGTTAGGTGGGTTAACCATGGGAAATGCAGGGTTATAGTTTCATAGTAATAGAAGCAGGAGTAGGCCATTTGGCCCTTCCAGCCTACATTAAGATCATGGCTGATCTATCCACTGTCTGAGCTCCTCCTCCCTGCATTGTCCCAACTACCCTTAATTCCCAGACTCAACAGAGACACCCGGTCTTGCAGCTGTACTGTTACTTGATAAACAAATTCTTTCCGTGCATGGGATTATCTTTCTCTTTGTCAGGACCTATTGTACACATCAGCTACTAACCAACACTATCCAGACACTACGTGACTGGGCAAAGTGCCTCAGTTTGCTCAATATCCTGCAATTAACAGTTTGCTAATTGTTAAATGATTGTAACCTATATAATCATACAACTCTCTGTTTCTCGTCGGAGTGACTTGTGACCATGAGGTCGACTTGGCTCTCCCCGTGAGCTCCGAATAAACAGTTAAAAGCCCAAGGTTTGTGTGTCATGATTACTTATCTAATACTTATTGGACTACTACGAGCAAGTCACCCACAACATAATCCACTTCCATCCCCAACATGGATCAAGACACCATCCTTTTTTTCCAGACAAGTAAATGTCTCAAGCTCAGGAAACAAAGCCTGTCAAACATTAACAGGCACAGATCTAGACCAACCTTTTCCAGAGTCTGTCCCTTCACCTCGATTGACTTTCTTTTTCCCCTCAGCTCCTACAAACCAACAGCTGAACCCAAGGATGAGAAAAGAAATGGGAAAGAGGGCGAGAAAAGAGAGTGCGGTCCTCCCAGATGTTAAACAGAGGAAGGAAGTTACAGTCTGGACTGAAGCTCAATGTTCATTCAGAGAGAGAGGAGCAACAGCAACTTCAGAAGCTCATGGTCGACCTTCCGCATTCAGACAGTGGCGGAGGTTCTGATTGGCAGGAGGACCAGGCCCCTTCCGGTCCGAGAGGGTTTCCCAAAGATTGGTCTCCCCGTCCATCAGAACGACGAGGGGCGGGGTCCCATTCCAATCTCACACATGCGCATTATGAACACTGTTCACGCCCAATAGAGCGGTGTCTGGATCGCATGGGCTTGTGGGTAATATATCAGCCATTAAAGAGATGAAAGCCAGAGTCCCATATGCCTTCTTAACCGTCCTTTTTTATGTGTTAATGACGAACACGTCAAGAGCTAATCTTGAATCGATTTTCAATTGATAGACTGAGTGAAATACTACAGGTGTTTAACTCTCTATTTCCAGTTCAGTGTCAGTATATCGCTCTTTATCTGTCCTCAAATAAGGACCGAATCAAAGCCCGACGTCTGTTCCACCTGAACCTCGATTTTTGTTCAGGTTGCGGTTTCCAACCCTCCGTTTCAATCATTTATTAAAAGTTATTCGTGTTACATGGGCTTCGCTGGCTGGCCAGCATTTAGTTCCCCTTGAGAAGGTGGTGGTGACCTGCCTTCTTCAACTGCTGTAGTCCACACGCTGTCCGGTGACCCACAATGTCCTGAGGGAGAGAATTCCAGGATTTAGACCCAGCAACACTGAAGGAACAGCAATGTGTTTCCAAGTCAAGATGGTGAGTGGATTGGAGGGGTACTTGCAAGAGGTTGTGTTCCCAAGTATCTTTTGCCCTGGTCGTTCCAGAGGTAGTGGTTGTTGGTTTGGAAGATATTTTCTAAGTATCTTTGGTGAATTTCTGTGTTGCATCTTGTACACCGTACACATTCCTGCTTCTGAACAGTGGGACAGAGGGAATGGATGTATGTGGAGATGGTGCCAATCAAGCAGGCGACTTTGTCCTGGATGGTATCAAGCTTTTTGGATGCTGTTGAAGCTGCACCCATCCAAGCTGGTGCGAGAGTATTCCATTACACTGCTGACTTGTGCCTTGTAGAAGATGGACAGAGTTTGGGGAGTCAGGAGGCGAGTTACTCGCCATAGTATTCCTGACCTGTTGCCTGCTCTTATTGCCATTGTGTCTGTGATTAGTCTAGTTGAGTTTCTGGTCAATGGTAAACCCCAAGGATGTTGATAGTGGGGTGTTTAGTGACAGTAACACTGTTGAATATCACGAGGTAGTGGTCAGATTATCTCTTTTGGGGATGAGTCATTGTTTGTCATTGGCATGGCATATATGTTACTTGCCACTCCTGAGCCCATTGGATATTGTTAAGATCTTGTTGCATTTCAAACTGAACTGCTTCAGTTTGTGAGGAGTTGTGAATCGTGCCGAACATTGTGCAATTATTGGTGAATATCACCACCTCTGACCTTATGATGGAGGAAGGTCACTGATGAAGATGGTTGAGCCTAAGAAGACACGACCCTATGAATTCCTGCAGAGACGTCCTGGAACTGAGATGACTGACCTCCAACAACCAAAGCCATCTCTCTCTGTCCCAGGTATCCCTGAACAATTCAGATACACAACAATATTTCAAAACTAATTGAAGGAATACAGATGAAACACCCCTCTTCTGGGAGTCTCCAGTGCAAGGTTTTCTGTTCGGGAAACCATCTGATAAGTGTTGACTGTCATCAACCTTTTTGATCTTGGCCACACACAGCGCCCCCTGTCCATTAGCCCCCGCCACTCCAGCGCTCCCTGTCCATTTCTACCCCGGCACTCCAGCGCCCCCTATCCATTCTCCCTCACCACTCACAGCACCCCCGTTCTTTCCTCCCACCACCCACAGCTCCCACTGTCCATTCCACCGCCAACCACAGCGCCCCTTGTCCATTCTCTCTCCATCCCCAGGTTCTTGCCCATTCTCCCTCTATACTCCAAACACCCTGTCCATTCTCTCTCACGCCACCCTCTGTACCCCTGTCGTTTCATTCCTCAGGCCCTGTCCAGTCCATCTCCCCACCTTCTACACCCATCTATTCTCTCTCACCCCACCCTCTGTCCCATGTCCATTCTTCCAGCCCCCACCATCCATTCTCTCTCTCTCTCCCCTCCCCCCACCATCTGCCACCCGCCCCATTCTCTCTCCCCTGAAATACACCAGGCTCGGAGTCAGAATTGGGGTTCAATGACAGAGTTTATTGCACAAGGAAATACCGGGGCTCCGGGGAGAGAAAGACACCAACAGCACAGTGTCAGCTCCGAGACTTCTCTCGACCCGGAGCACACGTCAAGAAACTTTTCTACATTTTGTGATACAATCGGTCAGGGATGAGATTATTGTCTTTGTAACATGATTTGTTTATGGTAATCCTTGCAGAATCGTTGATAGTTGATACAATCATTGTCAGTTCCCACACAACCTTTGTTAATTTCCGCACAGTCGTTGTCAGTTTCAGTGCAGACATTGTCCATTTCAATGTCTCCATGGAAACCCATTGTTGTTGTAATGGGCGCTAATTGCTCTCCCTGAGAAGGAGGATTCCTGCAGCCCTGGCTATTAGCATTTGGTATTGAGTCTGTATCATGCTGTTGGCACTTCTATAAGAGGTGTTGGCTGGACCCAGACACTTCGGCGGGCAGTGTTCATTACTCATGAATATTCTCTCCCCCACCCGCCTTAAACTAATCACCTGGGTTGTGAGTCCATTGTGCTAACATTCTGGTGGCCCCAGGCATGTCTGTATCTGCTCTGCTGTTTCTCTCCATATTGTGATCCAGCGGCCATCTTGTGTGTCAAGTTGGCCAACTGATGGCTCAGTGACCATCTTGTGTGTCTGTGTGCCTAGTATCACCCTGCCCTGTGCCATCTCCCACTTCTCCGCCACGCCCACTCTCTCTCCCCCGCTCAATCTCTCCATCAACCCCATTCATTCTCTCTCTCTCTACCCCCACCCTTTGCCCCCTCGTCCATTTTCTCTCTCTGTCCCCCATCCATTCTGTCTCTTTTCTTCCCAGCCCCCACCACACCGTCCTTTCTCGAGCCTCGAACCATCTTTGACCTCTGTATCAAACCCTTCAAAGGACAGAGAGAGAGAGAGCGGGAGATAATGGATGGTGATGACTCTACCTGGGAGTCGGGAGGGGTGAGAAATGGCTGATCTTCAAAATTGAGAATACCTAAAATGATATCTTCAGAAACATCGTTAAAGCCAGAAAAACGCATTCAAGTTTTTTTTAAAAGAACTGCTGAAATCTATCTGATTCTTTCACTGAAATAAACACAGTCAGGCCACCGCTCAGGACAGGCTGGAAGGGATGAGTGGGCGAAAGTGAGCACTGCAGATGCAGGAGATTAGAGTCAAGATTAGAGTGGTGCTGGAAAAGCACAGCCGGTCAGGCAGCATTCGAGACTTTTGTCTGAAACGTCAATGTTCCTGCTCCTTGGATGCTGCCTGACCTGCTGTCATTTCCAACACCACTCTGATCTTGAATGTAAGGGGTGAATGGCCTAGTCCTAGTCTTGTGAAGTTGGTTCCAACTATCTAGAAATAGCATCACAGAGCACAGAAACATACCCTTCGGTCTATGCCGACCGGATATCCTAAATTAATCTAGTGACCCATTTGCCAGTATTTGGCCCCTTATCCCTCTGAATCTGTCCTATTCATCTCCCCATCCAGATGCATTTTAAATATTATCATTGTACTAGCCTCCATCACTCCATCTGGCTGACACACACCAGCGTCTGTGCAAAAAGGTTGCCCCTCAGAAACCTTTCCCCCCTCACCCTAAACCCATGCCCTCCAGTTCTGGACTCGGGGAAAAGCTGGGTACAAGCCAGACAGAATGCAATGTCGAATCACAGGGAAAAACAAATTGTGGCTCTACCCCTTTTTTTCCTCTTGGCATTTGGACTCTTAACATCTGACAGAAACACCAGCATTGAAAAATGTGGTGCTGGAAAAACACAGCAGGCCAGGCAGCATCCGATGAGCAGGAGAATCGACGTTTCGCGCATAAGCCCTTCTTCAGGAATCTTATGCCAGAATTTTCAACTCTGGTCTCCAGCATCTGCAGTCCTCCCTTTCTCCAAGAAACACCACCATCCTCCAGTGAGCATACTGCGCATGTTTTCCGGTGTCATCAACGCAGTGCACATGCCCACCGGTGTCAGCAAAACTCTGGGCATGCTCATTGCTTTCCGCAAAAAAAAGGCGCGCGACCTTCCTTTGATGGCCCAATAGGGAACCTTGGAGGACCAGAACAAAACTGGTCCTCCTGTCAATCAGAGCCACCCCATTGCCTGAATGCGGAAGTTGGACCATGAGTTTCTGAAGCTGCTCCTCCTGTTCCTCTCTTTCTGAATCAACATTGAGCTTCACTCAGACCGCAAATTCCTTCCTCTGTCTCAGATCTGTGAGTACGGCACTCTCTTTTCTCGCCCCCTTTGCCATTTCTATTTCTTTCCGGAGTTCAATTTGTTGACTTGCTGCAACTGAAAGGAAAGGGAGTGATACAGACTCTGGAAACGTGGTCCAGGTCTGTGTCTCAATTGGCAAAATAGACAGGCAGGAGGCTGGAAGGACACAGCAAATCAGGCAGCATCAAGAGGTGTAGAAGTCGATATTTCGGGTGTAACCCTTCTTCAGGACTGGGGATGGGGGCTGGGGGCTAAAGTGGGGATAGGTGAAGATAGGGATAGGGAGAGGGTCCGGCCTGATTAATCATTGGGTGGAAGAAATCAGGTTGGTGACAGGAAGGAGTGGTAGTGAGAGGCACGGGGCTGAGAAGGGAGTCGGGGGATGGAAAGGGAGGTTATTTGAAATTGGAGAACTCGATGTTGGGTCCGGCAGGCTGTAGGCTGCCCGGGCCGAAGATGGGGTTTGTTCCCTAATTTGCAGTTTGGTTCGTTGTGGCAATAAAGGAAGGCTAAGATGTTCTTGTCAGAAAGGGAGTGGGAAGGGGAATTAAAATCGATGGTGACTGGGAGGTCTGGTCAGCCTCTCGGACCCGGCTGTGATCCTCACCAATCCGTTCCCCAAGTTTACGCTCAGTCTCCCCGAAGTAGAGAAGACCACAATTTACAAACACGTGGCAAATGCAGTATCTCAATGTGAACTTATAGTCTTTGCTATGGAAAAAAAAGCAGAAAGACGGTTTATTATTTAAATGGTGATACTTTGGGATGTGGAGAAAGTGAGAACTGCAGATGCTGGAGATCAGAGGCAAAGTGTGGTGCTAGAAAAAGGCAGTAGGTCAGGCAACATCTGAGGACCTTGAGAGTTGACATTTCGGTCCCGAGCACTTCATCAGGAATGATGTGTGGATGGACAAAGGGTCTGATTCTGTGCTGTATGACTCTAATCATCTTCGGGGAGAGCAGAAGGGTGATTGTGAAGGTTGGAGTTTAAGAGGAGCTTTCAAAGATGTTTGCCCTTCATGGGAGCAGAAGAAGTTACAATGAAATCTTGCATTTGTGAGACAGCAACTGAGTGAGTGAGTAAATCCGAGGTTTTGGTGCAAAGTGGGAATTCATTGCACTGTGAGGATGAAGCCCTACCTATTGAGTCATTTCTGCTGGTGAATGAAACCAGGCAGAAGATTAGGAGGAGTAAATTTAGGACAGGGATGAGGAGGAACTGCTTTTCCTGGAGTCGAGTGAATCTATGGAATTCTCTGCCCCAGGAAGCAGTGGAGGCAGCTTCATTAAGTATATTCAAGACACAGTTGGATGGGTTTTTGCATGGTAGGGGAATTAAAGGTAGTTGGGACAATGCAGGGAGGAGGATCCCAGATGATGAATAGATCAGCCATGATCTTAATGAATGGCGGAGCAGGTTGGATGGGCCAAATGGCCTTCTCCTGCTTCTATTACAGTGTAATGTAACCCTGCATTTCCCACGTTTAACCCACCTAACCTGCACATCCGTCATCATTATAGGCAATTTAGCATGGCCAATCCAAATCAAGGCCGGTGAGCAGTGAGGTGATGTGGGAAATGAACATCAGAGAAAGGGACAAGGAGAGTAAATGTACCAGCAATCAAAACTGGATTCTAAAGATCACAAAAACTGAAACGGTGAGTCTGAATGTGTGCTGCATTGTAACAAAATTGAATGAATTAACTGCACACATTGAAGTGAATAATTATGGTCTGAGACTCCTTACAGAGACATGGCTTTAGGATGGCAAGGATTAGATTCTGTATATTGAGGGTGTTCTCTAATGGGAAGCTTGGTAAAGGTAGAGGGTTGGCACTGCTCATCAAAGCACTGATCACATGGTAGTCTGATGTCAGCTCGGGTTTTAGGGTCTGGTTTCTCTGTCCTCTGTTGATCTCCCTGTCCCCAAGGAGTATGATGTCGGTCTGTGCTCAGCTCTGCTGGATTTCTGCTGAAGCTTTGTCCCCTTTTTCACCTTCTGGAACAATAAAGCATTCAGTCAATCAAGCCCCAACCCACCATCTCCCAGTCTGTCAGCCACCCAGGCACAGTGTAATCACAGCAGGGGATCTCACAAGAAAAAGGAAACCAAATTCGAAATGACGAGGTGCTCGTGTTTAATGTTTGTTCATGAGAAAGTAAACCACAAATGGGGCTCTCCCAGGATTCTTATACTATCCTACTTGAGGAATTCTCTCTCCCTTACATCTAACTCTAAGAACCCAGCTATGATTTACAACAATATTTACACCAACAGAAGTAAGGCACCTGTTCTCAAATAGACAGAGAGATATGCAAGATGCGCACATACAAGATCTCTCATGCACACACACACACACACACACACACACACACACGTTCACGGGAGTGAATGCACATTTGCAGAGCTGAGCTCAATGTCACTTTTTGTTATAAAACTTTAAGTTCGTTTGATAAGGTGCTTTCCAGGAAGTTCTGGGATTTGCATATTAATGATACCTGCAACCCATTTGTAAAGATGAAAGCCTTAACAATCCAGGTTTGTTCAATGGATCATTTCAGTGACAGGACACTGTCATGTTTTTCTATAAATTCTGTGTCTTATGATCTTATTCTCCATAACCACCTGATGAAGGAACAGTGCTCCAAAAGCTCGTGCTTCTAAATAAACCTCTTGGACTATAATGTGGTGTTGTGATTTTTAACTTTGTCCAGGTTAGGGGGGAAAATTGCTATGCTAAATTACCCATAGTGCCCAGGGATGTGCAGGTTAGGGTGTGATAGTCAGGGAGTACAGCAACAGGTGAAGGGGAATGGATGTGGGTGGGTTACCCTTCGGAGGGTCAGTGTAGACTCGTCGGGCCGAGTGGCCTGCTTCCACACTGTGGGGATTCTGTGAAGGGAAGGAATTCCTGCAAACTGTGCAGGGCAGTGCAGGCTAGCCAGCCGGCCGGCCGCGCCCGACCCCTTCCTCTCTCCCCTTTTCCCATTCCCTACCCCACCCCTAACCCATTGAAGGCGTCACAACGCGGTAGTGGCCCTGTCAGTTTGCATGAGACTCCCTCCCTCTGGGCAATTCTTCGTCCTGGGAGTGTGTGGGGGGAATCTGTTCACTTGTGCCAACTGGAGTGAATCCAAGAAGGCAGCAGACTCTGCAAACTCAGGTATGTGTCTTAATTACCCGGGAGAGGAGGGACAGAAGGATAGGGTGGAGCTGTTTTCCCCATCGCGCCAGAGTCTGAGACTTTTATAAAATCATGAGGGGTATGGATAGGGTAAATAGACAAGGTCTTTCCATTGGGATGGGAGAGTTCCAAACTGGAGGGTCAAAGGTTCTTGGTGAGGGCAGTGGGGAGATGTCAAAGAGACCTCGGGGGCAACTTTATCATGAAGAGGGTGATGCGTATATGGAATGAGCTGCCAGAGGAAGTGGTGGGGGCTGGTACAATTCCTGCAGTTAAAAGGCATCTGGATGGGCGGATGAATACAAAGGGTTCAGTGGATCGGGGCCAAGTGATGGTAAATGCGACTGGAGTCATAGAGATGTACAGCACAGAAACAGACCCTTCGGTCCAACTCGTCCTTGCTGACAAGATAGCCAACCCAATTTAGTCCCAGCTGTCAGCACCCGGCCCATATAGGGGCCAAGTGATGGCAAACGTGATTAAATTAATTTAGGATATCTGGGCAGGTTGGACCAAAGGGTCTGTTTCCATGCTGTGACCCTAATTGTGCTCGGTGAAAGCAGAAGTGTGGTTGTGAAGGCTGGACTTTCAGAACATGTTTTGCCCTGACTGGGAGCAGAAGAGTTTGACTGAAGTGTGTTGGTGTTAATGCCTTGATGTCTCATTTTGCTCCCACCTTCTCGGGGTCGTTAACCATTTTGTGTCTGGTCCTTCCTCAAGAAGCTGCATTGCAGGTTCACCCTGAATTGACACTTTATTTTTGCTTCCCAAAATCAGACCTGCTCACTCTCAGCAGGATCCCAGTGTTGTGAAAGATATTAACTTTCAGGTGGAGGTATCTAAAATTCAGAGAGATGTCAGTCTTGATGTTTTTGCTTTTTCTGCCCCTGTAAGATCCTGAATCAGCACCTTCAGGGAAATTAGTTAGAGTGGAGTGAGAACAGAGGGGAAGGGAGAGTGGGATGGTGCTTTCAATTTTGTGGAACAACAAAAGAATATTCCACAGAAAGTAGAATTGCCTGTTTTGAATTTCTACCCTACACTGATAGTGATGACATTTGTAATCTCTTTTTTTGCAGAGTATTTGAAAATCTGAAGTCAGAAGATTCAAAATCAACAAATGAAGGGCTTATGCCCGAAACGTTGACTCTCCCGTTCCTCGGATGCTGCCTGACCTGCTGTGCTTTTCCAGCGCCACACATTTCGACACTGACTCTCCAGCGTCTGCAGTCCTCACTTTGAGTCAATGTCTGACAGTCACTCAGTGCAGTCGGACCGCAACAATTTTCAACTAAGATTCTGTGAGAAGGAGCAAAGCTTTTTGGTTCCTGTTTGGGTACATTTTCAGTGTCAGTGGGACTGGATGAGAGACCCTACTGTTGCAGCGCACTGAGTGTGGAGCATGTAACCGCTATACAGCCTGGAAAGAGGAATTGACGGCAGGGTGGGGCTGTATGCGTGTTTGTGTGTAACTGAAGCATTGGCCATGGAGAAACCCGAGGAATCCCACCTTTTGGAGAAACGATGGAAGTGTGATGACTACAGGAAAAGCTTCTGTTTCCCATCTACCCTGGACTCTCATCGGCGCAGCCACACGGGGAGAGGCCGTTCCCCTGCCCCGAGTGTGGGAAGGCCTTCAGCAATTCCTCCGCCCTGCTGACCCACCAACAGGTTCACACGGGGGAGAGGCCCTTCAGCTGCCCAGAGTGCAGGAAGTGCTTTACCCAGGTCTCCACCCTGCTGACCCACCGGCGGGTCCACACAGGGGAGAGGCCGTTCACCTGCTGTCAGTGCAAGAAGGCTTACACCTGCTCCTCCGGCCTGCGGAGGCACCAGCGAGTTCACCTGGAGGGGAATTGAAACTGTGATGGCCAAGTTGCATCCTTTCCCCGGTCTGGCCTACACATGACTCCAGGTCTACAGCAGTGTGGTTGACTCTACACTGCCCCACCCCTCCTCACTCGGCAAATGAGAGGGGAGAAACTTACTTGGAGACAGAGTATGGATTGAAATTGCTGAGTGAGGAGGCAACACATCCTCCTGGTTATAGCTGTACCAAGGATCCAATTACAAAGGGACGACTGGGTGCTAACCAATAGTAAAGAACGTGGGGGTGGGGGGTGGAGTGTATGTACTTTGACCTTGAGCTGTTTAAAAAGCAGCGACTTTTTCTCTGCCTTTTTGCAGGAGGGGGTCTGAAGATGTAACAAAGTTGGGTTGCAATAAAGGTTACCTGAATTTACCCCCTGGCTCAGACTCTCATTGAAAGCTTTGAGCTCCAAGAGGTTTTTGTTTTAAAGCTGATCAGTTCTTTCAGCCTCCTGCACTAAGCTTCCAATGTTGTCTGTCAGATGGAGCAGTGAATGAGGAGCCAGTACCATTTGAAATTGTAAGTTTTTCAGGATTGTAGAGTGCATCATTTCATCGTCATTGTAAAGTTTCCTGGCAGCATCGGGAGGTGTGGGCTGTGTTCAGTGGAAACGAGGTGGAGGAGCCGGTGGGGGACTGGCCTGGATGAAGTTAAAAATCGCACAACACCAGGTTATAGTCCAACAGGTTTATTTGGAAGCACTAGCTTTCGGAGCGCTGCTCCTTCACCGGGTAGCTGTGGAGCCCGATCAAAAGACACAGAATTGATAGCAAAAGCTCACAGTGTCATGCAACTGATAGGATATATTGAACAAACCTAGATTGCTGTTAAGTCTTCCATCTTTGAGAATGGATTGCAGGTTTTGGTTCATTAATATGTAAATCCCAGAACATCTTTTAAGTTACGTTCTTGAGATGACTTAAGGTTTTATTTTAAAAAAGGCTTACAGCTCAGACAATGCATTAAAGGTGTGAGATTCGAGTCTGTCATACCCCAATCTTGGATCAGACTGGTTCTATTTCCAAAGTAGGAATTCATAAAATATTACACAGATTGACTGCCTGCAGTTTCCGCACTTTTTGAGCAAAGTAGAATGTATCTGTAAATAATTCAGCCAATTCAAATTCACTTCTTAGAGTTATTTGTGTGTGTGCATGTGAGTTTGTGTGCATGCTTGGTAAAGAGCATAAGCCTGTGAGAGTGTTGGGGGGTGTATGTGTGTGTGTATATGTATGAGAGAGGTATGAATAAAAGCAAGGGGTTGCATTTTGCTGAAACAAGGAAGGGTGGACCTATTCAGGTAGTGGTAGGGCCTTGAGTCTTGTTGGAGAACAGAGACATGGGAGGATTCAGGTGCATAGCTGCATCACTGGGAGACAGGGTGGTCAAGAAGGTGTTTAACACACTTGCCTTCATTGTTCACCCCATTGAGTATCGGGGATGGGACATCATGTTGAGGTTATACAGGATGTTGGTGAGGCCACTTGGAGAGGACTGAGTACAGTTCTGGTGGCCCTGTAATAGGAAGAATACTATTAGAGAGGGTTTAATAAAGATTTACCAGGACATTGCCAGGACTGGAGGGTTTGAGTTATAAGGAGAGACTGGGACACTTTTCACTGAAGTGCAGGAGGTTGAGTGGTGATGTCATTGAGATTTATAAAATCATGAAGAGTGGAGGTAAGGTGAATAGCAAAGGGCTCTTCCTTAGTGTAGAGGTGCTCAAAACGAGGAGGTATTTTTTTTAAAGTGAGGGGAGAGAGATTTAAAAGGAGCCTGAGGGACAAACATTTTGGTACAGGGTGGTTTGCATATGGAATTAACTTGCTGAGGAAGTGGTAGATGCAGGGACAGTTACAACATTGAAACGACATTCAGATGGGTACATGAATATAAAGGTTTAGAGGGATATGGGCCAAATGTAAGTAAGTGGGACTAGTTTAGTTTGGGAATCCTGGTCGGCATGGACGAGTTGAACCGAAGGGTCTGTTTCTGTGCTGTCTACCTCTCTGAACCAGAAGTGATCTTATTGAAACCAGTAGAATTCTGAAAGGGGCTTGACAGGATAGATGCCGATAAAATGCTCCTTTGTGGTGGGAGTCATAGAATCCCAACAATGTGGAAGCAGGCCACTCAGCCCATCTATTCCACACTGGCCCTCTGAAGAGCATCCCACCCATACCTAACCCATTTCTCTGTATTTCCCATGGCTAATCTATCCTAACTTGCACATCCCAGGACACTATGGGTAATTTAGCACTGCCAATCCACCCTAAGCTACACCCTAAAATACAGAAGAGGAAGTGTTGGATGTCTTGAAACATAAAGGTGGATAAATCCCCAGGACCTGATCCGGTGTAGCCTAGAGCTCCGTGGGAAGCTAGAGAAGTGATTGCTGGGCCTCTTGCTGAGATATTATCATCAATAGTCACAGGTGAGGTGCCGGAAGACTGGAGCTTGGCCAACATGGTTCCACTGTTTAAGAAGGGTGGGAGTCCAGTAAGCCTGGTGTCATTGGTGGGCAAGTTGTTGGAGGGAGTCCTGAGGGACAGGATGTACATGTATTTGGAAAGGCAAGGACTGATTAGGGATAGTCAACATGACACTGTGTGTGGGATATCATGTCTCACAAACTTGATTGAGTTTTTCTGAAGAAGTAACAAAGAGGATAGATGAGGGCAGAGCTGTCGATGTGATCTATATGGACTTCAGTAAGGCATTCAACAACGTTCCCCATGGGAGACTGATTAGCATGGTTAGATCTCATTGAATACAGGGAGAACTAGCCATTTGGATACAGAACTGGCTCAAAGGTAGAAGACAGAGGGTGATGGTGGAGGGTTGTTTTCAGACTGGAGGCCTGTGACCAGTGGAGTGCCACAAGGATCGGTGCTGGGCCCTCTACTTTTTGTCATTTACATTAATGATTTGGATGCGAGCATAAGAGGTACGGTTCGTAAATTTGCAGATGACACCAAAATTGGAGGTGTCGTGGACAGCGAAGAGGGTTACCTCAGATTACAACAGGATCTTGACCCGATGGGCTAATGGGCTGAGAAGTGGCAGATGGAGTTTAATTCAGATAAATGCGAGGTGCTGCATTTTGGGAAAACAAATCTTAACAGGACTTATACACTAAATGGTAAGGTCCTCGGGAGTGTTGTTGAACAAAGAGACCTTGGAGTGCAGGTTCATAGCTCCTTGAAAGTGGAGTCGCAGGTCGATAGGATAGTGAAGAAGGCGTTTGGTATGCTTTCCTTTATTGGTCAGAGTATTGAATACAGGAGTTGGGAGGTCATGTTGTGGCTGTACAGGACATTGGTAGGCCACTGTTGGAATATTGCATGCAATTCTGGTCTCCTTCCTATCGGAAAGATGTTGTGAAACTTGAAAGGGTTCAGAAAAGATTTACAAGGATGTTGCCAGGGTTGGAGGGTCTGAGCTACAGGGAGAGGCTGAACAGTCTGGGGCTGTTTTCCCTGGAGCGTCGGAGGCTGGGGGTGACCTTCTATAGGTTTATAAAATCATGAGGGGCATGGATAGGATAGATAGACAAAGTCTTTTCCCTGGGGTCGGGGAGTCCAGAACTAGAGGGCATAGTTTTAGGGTGAGAGGGGAAAGATATAAAAGAGCCCTAAGGGGCAACTTTTTCATGCAGAGGGTGGTACGTGTATGGAATGAGCTGCCAGAGGGTGGAGGCTGGTACAATTGCAACATTTAAGAGGCATTTGGATGGGTATATGAATAGGAAGGGTTTGGAAGGATATGGGCCGGGTGCTGGCAGCTGGGACTAGATTCGATTGGGATATCTGGTCGGCATGGACGGGTTGGACCAAAGGGTCTGTTTCTATGCTGTACATCTCTATGACTCTAAAAGCAAGTTGTAGACAAGTAAAAAGGCCCACCAGGCAAGGAGGTGGTTAACAACCTAAGGGCATCCCTCTTAAACCATGCAAGTAGTTTGTTAACAAATTAAACATGCTTCAGCTCTTTTCCTATCTGCTTTCTGGAAATCTGGGTGACACCAGGTTTGTAATACAGTATTAACCATTCCCTCCTTGCCCACGTGTGTACAATACTGCACATAATCAATTGAAAAAGGCAGAGGCAAAGAAGGAACACAAAGTAGTCCATCAGGGGTCACCCACATTTCGGTTTGAGTATCGAGGGAGTACCCTGTTTGAGGCCATAGTTTGTGCTGCTCAGCAGGGGGCGCACCCTGTGATTTCAGTCCCATACCCAGGCCTGGCATTTCTATCCCCATATTGTCTCTGTCGGGGTTTTGCTGGGGACCCAATGGGACCAGAGGTTTGAGGTGTCAGGCTGCCCGCTTGGCAGCAGCATCCATCTGCTCATTCCTTTGGAGACTGTATCCATTGCCTTGGCATGAGCTGAACATCTTGATAGCTGCCAGATTGATTGGACAAAACAGCATTAGTGTTCGTCTGCCCCATGGGGGTTAAAAATCCTCTCCGTTCCCACAAGTCTCTGTAATCATGGGTCACACCAAAAGCACAGTGAGAGTTGAAGATCTCAACCCCCGGGAGGGGTCTCTCAGTTCCGAGATCGGTCAAATGAACACTAGGATTATGGTCTGCTTCAGCAAGGTTTCACACTTTAATTTGTAACGGCCGGGCAAAGATTTGTCCAGCAACACAGATATTAAAAGATTCTGTGTTCCTTGGAGAAACTGTGTGATTAACTTGGAATAAAATATCAATTTTCATATGTTTTTTAAGAGACAGTACAGCCTTAATTACAGAATAATCCAATAAAATGTAATAAAGTTACATAGTGGACAACAGATTAGATTACTTACAGTGTGGAAACAGGCCCTTCGGCCCAACAAGTCCACACCGCACCCGCCGAAGCGCAACCCCTACATCTACCCCTTACCTAACACTACGGGCAGTTTAGCATGGCCAATTCACCTGACCTGCACATCTTTGGAGTGTGGGAGGAAACCGGAGAACCCGGAGGAAACCCACGCAGACACGGGGAGAACATGCAAACTCCACACAGTCAGTCGCCTGAGGCGGGAATTGAACCCAGGTGTCTGGCGCTGTGAGGCAGCAGTGCTAACCACTGTGCCACCGTGCTGCCCACAAACCCAATGATATTTCCTGGGAACAATGTCCTTATACTTGTGCTTCAAGGTTAGCTAGGATGGTTAGTAATGTCTTAATTAGGTCCATACAATGAAGAAGGCATTGTTTGCTTAATCTGCAATTCAGTTAGCTCAGGAATGCAGAAATGCAGCTTTTAGCCATTTTAAACATAGTGTTAATTTGCAGCCTGAAGCCTACATTACTTTATATTGAGATGCTATTTTGAGGTTATTAAAAGCTCCTGACAAGAGGCTAAATCTAGGTATTAGATCCTCATCTGGTGTGGACCTGCTCTGTCACTCAAAAGAAAACTAAATTTACAATTTAAAGCCATACGTGCTATTCTGCTAAATTAATCCAGCTGATTTGTTTTTGTTTAAATATGTGAAAACCTCGAACAGTTCTTCCAGTTAATCACTGGATATTCAAATTTCTCTTCAAAATTAAAGGTCATCACAAAACTGGGTGTCATTGTGGGATTTGGAATCTGGAGGGTGTGCTTGTGAAGTTTGAATGAACAATATTTCAAAGTGAATGTTATCGTGTTCAGTATTAAGACTTTCTGGAGATGAAAAATTTGCCCTTGTGTGTTTTGCAACACTTAACCAAGGTCAGTTCTATAGAATATGCAGACAGGTTGATGTGAGAGTTGAGAGCTGGGGCAAACATCAGGAATAATGGAGGCAGGAGAACAGCAATTAGAGTTAGAAAGTTAGCCAAAAATATAAAAACAGGAAGGAAAGTTTCATCACTTTGTTTACTTTTTTAAGAAAAGCTAAGTGTTGGTTCTGTAAAAAATGAGTCTGGGGATTCAATAACGGAGGATAAAGAGATGGTCGGTGAATTAAAAAGAGCTTGAATCTGTCTTCACTAGAGAGGATACAAGTAACAGCCTGGAACTAGCTGGAAATCAGGAATTGAAAGGGAAGGAGGAACTGAAGACAATTACAATTACCAGGGAAGTAGTACTGAGTAAACTGTTGGAACTACAAGCTCACAAGTCCCAGGGGTCCAAAGGATTTCATTCTAGACCCTGAAAGAAAAACTAGCTGGTGATATAGTTAATGCATTGGTTTAATTTTCCAAACGTCATTAGTTTCAGGGAAGGTTTCTGTAGATTGGAAAACTCCTTTCTTCAAAAAGGGAGACCGAGAACAGGACACTGCAGACCATTTACCTTAACATATGTCATAGGGAAAATGTTCAAAGCTATGATTAAAGATGTGATGACAGGGCACTTGTACAAGTTCAAGGTAATCTGGCAGTGTGAATGTGTTTTTGTCAATGGGAAATAATGTTGTAATAATGTTTTGAAGAACTGCCTCTCCCACCTGTGACTGAGCTGATAAATCTCATGGACCGACAGGGAATGGAATCCGTTAGCACAGTCCCCGCATTTCTACGACTTCTCTGTCGTTCTGGTGTCCTTTTGGCTCCCTGTTTCTGATGAACAATTGAAACTGTGATCACACTCAGGAAATGTGTGCAGTTACTCCCTGCTGCGAATACTATAATGTTACTTCAGTCTGTGTAACTGGTTACAGCTCCATCCCATAGACAGCTCATTGGGGCACACTCCCTCTCAACAAGGACAAAAGACATACAAAAGTGGAGTAACCAGACAAAACGCAGAAGCAATAAAATGTCGAACCACAGGGGAAAAAAAAATTGTGGCTCTACCCCTTTTTTTCCCTGTTGGCATTTGGACACTTCAAATCTGTCAATAACAGCAGCAGCCTCAAAGAGCATACTGCGCATGTTTTCCGGTGTCAGCAACGCAGTACGCCTGCTCGCTGGTGTCAGCAAAAACTGGTGCGCATGCTAATCGCTATCGGCAAATAAGACGCGAGACCTTCTTTTGATTGACCAATAGGGAGCACAGGAGGACCGGAAGGACGTTGGTCCTCCTGCCAATCAGAGTCACCCCATTGTCTGAATGCGGAAGTTGGACCATGAGGTTCTGAAGCTGCTGCTGCTCGTGTCTGAATGAACATTGAGCTTCATCCCAGACTGAAAATTCCTCCCTCTGTCCATTATCTGGGAGTACGGCACTCTCTTCTCTTGTCACCTTTTCCATTTATTTTTTTCATTCTGGGATTCAGTTGTTGACTTGCAGCAACTAAAAGGAAAGGGAGTGTGTCGGGATGCGGACAGACTCTGGAAACGTTGCTCCAGGTCTGTGTCTCAATTGGCAAGATACATAGGTAGGAGGCTGGAAGAACACAACAAGTCAGGCAGTATCAGGAGGTGGAGAAGTCAACGTTTCGGGTGTAACCCTTCTTCAGGATTGGGGATGGGTGCAGGGGGCGATGCAGATAAAGGGTGTGCTGGGTGGTGAAGTGGGCACAGGTGGAGACAGGTAGAGGGTTCGACCTAGGCAAAAGGGAGGACTGCAGATGATGGAAACCAGAGTTTAGATCAGAGTGGTGCTGGAAAAGCACAGCAGGTCAGGCAGCATCCGAGGGGCAGGAAAATCGACGTTTTGGGCAAAAGCCCTTCATCAGGAATTTCCCCAGGGTTGGGGAGTCCAAAGCTAGAGGACATATGTTTGAGGTAAGAGGGGAATGATTTAAAAGAGACATGAAGGACAACTTTTTCACATAGACAGTTGTACATGCGTGGAACGAGCTGCCAGAGGAATTGGTGGAGGCTGGTACGATTATATTTAAAATGCATCTGGCTGGGTACATGAATCGGGATGGTTTGGAGCCGTGTGGGTCACATGCTGGCAAACGGGATTAGATTAATTTTGGATATCTGGTCATCACGGGCAAGTTAGGCCAAAGGGTCTGTTTCCATGCTGTATGACTCTTAATCGTCTTTGGTGAAAGCAGAAGTGTGGTTGTGAAGACTAGAGTTTCAGAGCAGCTTTCGAAGATGTTTTGCCCTTACTGGGAGCAGAAGAATACAATGAAATCTTGCATTTGTGAGAGAGCAACTGAGTAAAGGGAGTACATCTGCGATTTTGGTGGAAAATGGGAATTCATTGCACTGTGGGGTTGAAGCCCTACCCTATCCAGTTATTTCAGCTGGTGGATGAGACTCGGCAGTTCACACAGGCAGTCAATCCAGTAATATTTTGTAAATTCCACTTTGGAAATAGAACCAGTCTGATTCAAGATTGGGGTACAGACAGACTCTAACCTCACAGCTTTAATGCATTGTCTAAACTGAGATGACACCTTTTGTTATAAAACCTTGTTATCTCAAGAAAGTTTCTTACAGGAAGTTCTGGGATTTACATATTAATGATACCTGCAACCCATTCTGAAATATGAAAGGCTTAACAATCCAGGTTTGTTCAATATATCATTTCAGTGGCAGGACACCGTAATGTTTTTCTATAAATTCTGTACCTTATGATCTTATTCTCCACAACCACCTGATGAAGGAGCAGCACTCCAAATGCTGGTCCTTCCAAATAAACCTGTTGGACAATAACCTGGGTGTGTGTGATTTTTTTTTAACATTGTCCAGGTTAGGTTGGATTGATCATGCTAAAGTACTCACAGTGCCCAGGGAGGTGCAGGTTTGTGTGAATTGGCTGTGCTAAATTACACATAGTGTCCAGGGATGTGCAACTTAGAATGGATTGGCCATGCTAAATTACCTATAGTTCCCAGGAATGTGCAGGTTAGGGTTAATTGGCTACGTCAAACTATCCAGAGTGAAGATCTAGACCCCTCTTAAGGGGCCTTTTGGTTCGCGATTGGTCTAAAGAATCAATGAAATGCAGTCTGTACAAAGCAAAGTTACCAGTTTAATAAGGCATCTTGACCCAATTCTGTCCAACAACACAGTGATTAAAGCTTCTGTGTTCCATGGCGAAGTTGTGCAATTACATTTGAAAATGACACGTTATTTATTTAGGTTTTTTTAAGAGACAGTACAGCCTTAATTACAAGAAAAGACCAATCAAATGTAATAAGGTGACATGATTTAGAGCAGGTTAATCCAATGATATTTCCTGGGGAAGGGGTCTTAATTACGTAAATCATCATGCCATGGTAGCAGCTCAAGGTTAGTTCAAATGGTCAATTAATGTGTCAGTGTTCATTTTAAACAAACCCCATTGTCCTTTATCTTTGGATTTTAGCTTAATTCTGCAAAACAGCAGGACAAGTTCACAGAGTTCAATCATTATTCTCAGCCATTTTATGTATTTTTTTAAATTGAAAAGCCATTTTGTGGTTAGTAAAAACCTACATATACTTGTTGAGTCTGACGATAACCTAAATTCAAATTTTAGATCCTCACCTGAAGCATCAGAGTCTGAGGGGTGACCTGATAAACGTTTGTAAGAGGCATGGATATGGTGAATACCCAAGGTCTTTTCCCCAGGGTAAGGGAGTCCAAAGCTCGAGGGCATATGTTTGAGGTGAGAGGGGAATGATTTCAAAGGGACCTGAGGGGCAACTTCACACAGAGAGTGGTGCATGTATGGAACGAGCTGCCAGAGGGAGTGGTGACGGCTGGTACAATTACAACATTTTAAAAGCATCTGGATGGGGATATGAATAAGGAGGGTTCGGAGGGATATGGGGCACATGCAAACAAATTAGACTAGATTAATCAAATGTTGTCTGATTGTGTGCTGCATTGTAACGAAAGTGAATGAATTGACTGCACACACTGAAGTGAATAATTATGATCTGAGACTCCTTACAGAGACATGGCTTCAGGTTGACAAGGATTGGATCCTGAATATTGAGGGGATAGTCAAATGGGAAGCAAGGTAAAGGCAGAGAGTTGGCACTGGTCATCAAAGCACTATTCACAGGGTAGTCTGGTGTCAGCTTGGATTTCAGGTCCTGATTTCTCTGTCCTCTGATCTCCCTGTTCCCACAGAGTAAGATGTTGGTCTGTTCTCAGCTCTGCTGAATTTCTGCTGAAGCTTTGACCCCACCTTTACACCTTCCGGAACAATAAAACATTCAGTCAATCAAGCCCCAACCCACAATCCCCCAGCCTGTCAACCGACCAGGCACAGACCATAATCATAGCATGGAATCAAACAAGAAAAATGAAACAAAATTAAAAACTTATCGGTGCTCAGGCTTAATGTTTGTTCATTAGGAAGCAAAGCAGAAATAGGGGTCTCCCAGGATTTTTATACTGCTCTACTTGACGAATTATCTCTCCCTTACATCTTACCATTTGCACCCAGCTATGATTTACAACAATATTTACACCAACAGAAGCGAAGCATCTGTTATCAAATAGACGTAGAGATATACAGCACCGATACAGACATTGTCTCTCCCTCACGCACGCATGCGCACACATGTCCAATAGGGGTTGAATGTGTATTTGCAGAATCATGTTTGCAGATACATTTTATTGTGCATTTTTGCGCAAAATCTGCAAGCAGTCGGTACACGTAATATTTTTTAAATTCCACTTTGGAAGTGGAACCAGTTTGACTCAAGATTGGGATACAGACAGACTCTGGCCTCAATCCTTTTAATGCATTTTCTGAGCTGAGATGTCACTTTTTGTTATAAAACTTTAATTTATCTTGAGAAGATGGCTGACACCAAGTTCTGGGATTTACATATTATTGATACCTGAAACCTGTACTAAACGATGAAAGACTTAACAACCAGGCTTGTTCAACTTTGTCCAGGTGAGAGTGGATTGACCGTGCTAAGTTACCCATCGTGCCCAGGGAAGTAATGTCTTGATGGTGCCTTTCCCCCAACTTCCCATGTACGTTAACCATTTCATGCTAAAGTTGTTCCTCAAGAAGCTGCATTGCAGGCTCACCCTGAAATGACAGTTTATTTTGTTTCCCAAAATCTGACCTGCTCACTCTCTCGGCAGTATCCGAATGCTGTGAAAGATATTAACTTTCAGATGGAGGTATTCAAAATTCAGAGTAGTGATATTTTTGCTTTTCTGTCCCTATAAAATCCTGAATCAACACCTTCAGGAGAATGAGTGAGAGCGGAGTGGTGCTTTCAATTTCATGGAATAACAAAAGAACATTCCGCTGAATCGCTTGTTCTGAATTTCTACCCTGCACTGACAGGGAGGACTTTTGTGATCTCTTTTTATCAGAGTACTTGAAGATCTGAAGACTGAAGTTTCAAAATCAACAGATGAAAGGCCTACGCCCAAAATGTTGACTCTTCTGCACCTCGGATGCTGCCTGACCTCCTGTGCTTTTCCAGCGCTACACTTTTCAGCACTGACTCTCCAATGTCTGTAGTGGTCACTGCCTGAGTCACTCAATTCGTTGGGACTGCAACGATTTTCAGCTATGATTCTGTGATATTAACTTTCAGGCAGAGTTATCCAAAATGCTCTTCTGTTTCTGTACAATCCTGAATCAGAACATGCAGGAGGATTAGTTAGAGTGGAGTGAGAACAGAGGGGGAGAGAGAGTGGGATGGTGCTTTCAATTTTGTGGAACAACAAAAGAAAAGCATATTCCGCAGAAAGTTGAATTGCTTGTTCAGAATTTCTACCCTGCGCTGACAGTGAGGACTTTTGTAATCTGTTTTTGCAGAATATTTGAAGATCTGAAGGAGGAAGCTTCGAAACCAACAGATGAAAGCCTTATACCGGAAACATTGACTCTCCAGCGTCTGCAGTTCTCACTTTGACATCAATGTCTGACAGTCTCTCAATCCATCGGGACAGGCAACAATTTTCAACTATGATTCTGTGAGAAGGAGCAAAGGTTTTTGGGTCCCATTTAAGTATATTTTCAGTATCCGTGGGACTGGATGACAGACCCTACCATTGCAGTGCAGTGTGTGTGTGTGTGGAGCGTGTAACAACTATACGGCCTGGAAAGAGGAATTCACGGCAGAGAGGGCCTGTACACACGTTTGTATGTCACTGACGTTTTGGCCATGGAGAAACCAGAGGAATGCCACTCTTTGGAGAAACCGTGGAAGTGTGCCAACTGTGGGAAAGGCTTTCGTGTTCCATCTGCCCTGGAGACTCATCAGCGTAGCCATACTGGGGGGGGGGGGGGGGTGGGGGAAAGACCCTTCAGTTGCCCCAAGTGCAGAAAAAGCTTAACCCAGGCCTCTGCCCTGCTGACCCACCAGCAAGATCCACATGGGGGAAAGGCCTTTCAGCTGCCCCGAATGTAGGAAGGCCTTCAGCGATTCCTCTTCCCTGCTGAGGCACTGACGGGTCCACACGAGGGAGGGACCATTCCCCTGCCCCAAGTGGGGGAAGGCCTTCAACAGTTCACCGTCCCTGTTGAGGCACCAGCGGGTCCACACGGGGGAGAGGCCTTTCAGCTGCCCTGAGTGCGGGAAGGCCTTCAACAATTCGTCCAACCTGTTGAGGCACTGGCGGGTCCACATGAGGGAGGGACCATTCCCCTGCCCCCAAGTGCGGCAAGACCTTCACCCACTCCCCCCACCTGCAGAGCCACCAGCAAGTTCATGAGCTATCGCAGGGGGATTGTAGGAGCGACGGCCGAGTACCAATATCGACTGGACTATCAACCAAGTTCCGGGGATCCCGGATTTGAATCCCGCTGTGGCAGATGGTGGAATTGGAATTTGGTCAGAAATCTGGAGTTCAGAATCTAACGGTGAAACCATTTTTTGGTGGGGGTGGGAAAACCCCCATCTGATTCACTCACGTCTTTTTTTTAGGGAAGGAAACTGCCATTTTATGAATAGATTCACTCAGTCATCCCAGTCTGGCCTATGTGTGACCCCAGACCCACATCAGTGTGGTTGACTCTACACAGATGCCCCAACCCCCACCTCCTGGCAGATGGGCAGGGAGACACTTACTTGGAGACAGGGTATGGGTTAAAATTGCTGAGTGAGGCAATACTTCCTCCGGATTACGGCTTTACCAAGGATCCAATTACAAAGGGACGACTTGGTGCTGACCAATAGTAAAGGAAGTGAGGTCAGGTGGGAGGGTAGTGTGCGCGCTTTGACCTTGAGCTGTTTAAAAAGCAGGTACTTTTTCTCTGCCTTTTTGCTGGGGGGATCTGAAGCTGTAACAAAGTTAGGTCACAATAAAGGTTACCTGAACTTACCACCAGGCTCAAACTCTGATTTGAAAGCTTTGAGCTCCAAGTGGTTTTTGTTTTAAAGCTGCTCCTTTCTTTCAGCCTCTTGCACTAAGCTTCCAATGTAATGTATCAGATGGAGCAGTGAATACTCGTATCATAGAAATTGTAAGTTTTTCAGGCATGCAGGTACTGTGTTTTATTGGCTTTTTAAAGTTTACTGGCAGCACCCGGTGCTGCGTTGACTGGAAACGATGTGGAGTGCCAGTGTGGGACTGGAGTTGACAAAGTTAAAAATCATACAACACCAGGTTATAGTCCAACAGGTTTATTTGGAAGCACTACCTTTCAGTGCACTACTGCTTCATCGGGTAGCTGTATAAAAACAAAATGTACAGCAAATGATCACAGTATCATTCAACTGATATGATATATTGAACAGACCTAGATAGCTGTTAAGTCTTTCATCTTTTAGAATGAGTTGTGGGTTTTGGTACATTAATACTTAATCCCAGAGCTTTTTTAAATTCACATTCTCAAGGTGACATAAGGTCTTCTAAAATAGGTGACATCTGGGTTCAGATGTTGCATTAAAGGTGTGAACATTGAATCTGTATCCCAATCTTCAATCAGACCAGTTCTATTTCCAAAGTAGGAATTTATAAAACATTACATGGATTGATTTTCTGCAGATTGCTCAAAAAGTGCACAAAGTTGAATATATATGCAAATACAATTCTGCCAATACAAACTCACCCCATTGAGTTGTGTCTGTGCACATGCATGCATGAGAGAGCATGTGTGTGCATGTGTTGAGTGTATGCTTGGTACAATGAGTGTAATGGAGTATGAGCCTGTGTGTGTCAGAGAGAGAGTGGGTGTGTGTGTGTGGTTCGAGAGAGCAGATGTGTATGAGCAAGGTATGAATCAAAGCGAGGGGTTGTATTCTGCTAAAACAGGGAAGGGCAGGACTTGCACAGAATGATAGGGCCCCGGCTCATGTTGTGCAATAGAGAGGGGTGTGTGTGTGTGTGTGTGTGTGTGTGTGTGTGTGTGTTTGTGTGGGGGGGGGGGGGTTCAGTTACATCGTTCTTTGGAAGTTGCATCACTGGTAGACAGGGTGGTTAAGAAGGCATTTAGCACCATTGCCTTCATTGTTCACACCATTGAGTACAAGGGTTGGGACATCATGTTCAGGTTGTACAGGATCTCCACACGGGTGTGGGCGGGGCCGGGGGGGTGTGGGCGGGGCCGGGGGGGGGGGTTGTGTGTGGGCGGGGCCGGGGGAGGGGTGGGCGGGGCCGGGGGGTGTGTGTGTGGGCGGGGCCGGGGGGGTGGGCGGGGCCGGGGGAGGGGTGGGCGGGGCCGGGGTTGGGGATGGGCGGGGCCGGGGTGCCTCACCGTCACCAAGTCACAGCCACCTCGCGCTACAACTGTTCATTCACAAAAACAAACTCTCCTGTCTCACTCTGCAGCTGCGGGGGGAGAACACATAACACATTTAAAGGGCTGAGCTACAAGTAACGGGGCATTTTTATATTTAAAACGATACATTGAAATCTAAGGAGACTTGGACATAATTAATGGTATATGGTAATATTTACAAAGCATGACCATATTGGAAATAGTGCAGCCACTTTGAAAAAAGGGGTTTGAGGTGACCTTGAGATAGTTAATTTTTAAGAAAATAGGAAATTATTACGATTTGAAATGATCGTGAAGGGGTGATGTAACCAGTAAATGGCAAAGGTAATTGCAAAATTCTTGAAAAGAAAACGATTCCAGATATATGCGGATGCAGGGAAATAATTCAACAAAAGAGCCATTATTAATATTTTTGGACCAAACACTCTCCTTTTGAGAGATATAAATAGGAGCATCAATGTCTCTGTCTTTTCAGAGTACAGTGCAAGCCAGTACCATTTGTTTTGCCATAGTAGACCTTGCAACTCAAGCTCACCGAATATTCATATCTGTGTTCTTAGCAGTCAAATTCTGGCTCTGCCAGTGATGCTCACATTCCACGAACAAATAAAACAGATTATGGTGCTGCTATCACTGCATGTGCCAGAATTAAAAGGAAGAGAAAAATTCTGAACTCACACGACACACAGTTTGTGTACAATGCCATTATCTCTACTTAGTCTGTACCAAATTAAGAGCAGCCACAGTTGACATTTCTTTGGCAATTCTACATGTTGACTTTCTATCATCACAATCTCTTTGACGTTCTTGTAGGTGCCTAAATTAATCTTCAGATTATTCAATTGTGAAACAATGTTACTAGACTAAAAATTCACAACTTCACCAACTGCCAAAACATTTTTTTTAGGCTATTTGGGCAGTAAAAGTGACAAATGCAATATCAAAGAAATACAAAGTTATGAAGAGGGTTACATACACTTAACCAAATACAATGGCAGTGCAGAGAATTTCAGAAAAAGTGCAATAAATATTCACTTTTTAACCCCTTATCCAACTCATTCAAGAATTTCAAATTGAATTTGTGGTAATTCAAGAGCAAATGGCAACATTTGTTTGTTAATAGACTCACCATAAATTGTGAAAGATCACTTTTATCAAAGTCACAATGTTTAATCCCAAACATTGCAATTAAGTGCAAAGTTACTTTCAACTGTTTAATAAAACACTGCAAACTGTATTTCATATGAAAATACAATCATTTTATAATTTGGATAAGATCTTTACAAAGGAAATATATTAAACAAAATAGCTTTCCTGGGTATCAATGTTGACAACAGTTGTGCAGGTATTATTTGGCAATTGACCACCTAATTGAAATAATTTCAGAATAAATGAGCTGCTTCATTATTATACATTGAGATATTTTAATACTAATCACATGAAAAGGAAATCTTTGCCTTAAAGAGCCAAGTAAAGTTAAATAAAATAGAAAAGCATCTTACAGAATTCACTTCAAATCATCTCTGGTGAATCACAAGAAGATGATGCTCAATAAACCAAATGATGGACAATCACTGGTAATGATGGAAAAAACATTGTAAAGAATGTAGATATCTCAATTGTACCTTAAAAGAATATCTACTCTGCCTTGGACAAGGACAACTGAAATTTTTTTTTTGTCTGATTGAAATCTACAATAACCAAGCTTTAGAAAATCCATCACTGAGCCCAATCTGGAATAAACGTTTTTTTTTCCCCAGGAAATCCTTTACAGCTTTCAGCCTTCTCCAGCTACGATTAGCACGAAGGAAAGGTGAAGCTCAGTGGGGAAAGGCTGAGTAATAGCATATCTCGGCTCTCACCTAAGTATTCTTCGAAGAAAAACATATATCTGGATGGGGACATGAATAGGAAACATTCAGGAGGGATATGGGCCAAATGGGTCACTAGATTAATTTAGGATATCTGGTTGGCCTGGACTGAAGGGTTTGTTTCTGTGTGTCATTACAGACTCCCCTCTTCTGGAATCCCCATACCAGCTGTTATTTTCATGAAATAATCTGACAATTGTTGACTTCCATCAACCTCTTCCATCCGGAGAAATTTCCTCTCTCTGCAAAGTATGGTTCACGTTGGCAAGTTCAATCCTCCTCCGGTCCTCAGGAACACACTCTATAATGCACGACGTTCTCAATACCTGTTTAATGTTCAGTAGGGAAACTACTTTCAGTCCAACAGTTAAGACAGAATTCCTCAGAAATGTTTTTGGCAAATGCACTGCTCCCACGAGAGCTCGTGGACCCATAGTTCACATGCTTTTAACAGCCTGTTTTTATTTTCATTTCCCTGCCTTCCCAGGATACAGAATTTCTCCCACCAGAAATTGTTTGCCCTGAAAAATATCCAGCAGGAAGATGATTATGGAGCTATCAATAAAAATGCCTCATATAGGTCACCCAAGGTTAAAAATAGAAGAACATCTCTCTTCAAAGTTACTGTTCGTTTGCCCTTTCAAAATTCCTCGAATTTAAGGTGTTCCATTGTAGCATTTAATTATGATCCATTAAAAGCAGTATCCAGTCTCATCTGAGTGAGGAACTGACTGAACAAGCGAAATAACTTTTCTGTCTGCTCTTTAGATGTGACATCCTCTCCCTCTCTGTGTTGATGCAACAGGATTACCAGAGCTGGAAGTACCACTCTCTGAATACAATTGCTGATTGACAGTTTACTTGAACTGCTTAACGTAAGGATTTAAAAGCTGCTCGCCCGATCTCGCACAAAGTACAAAAAACAAACTGTTCACCCGTGCCTGCACAGAGGAGAAATTTCACTTGGAATAGATCACAAAATAAGAACTGTTACCAGTCCCACAACTCATGTGTTTCCCATGGACAAAGTTAAACATCACCCAACACCAGGTTATAATCCAACAGGTTTGTTTGGAAGCACTAGCTTTCGGAGCACCGCTCCTTCATCAGGTGGTTGTGGAGAATGAGATCATGATCACAATTTATATCCAAAGGAGTCTAGCGTCACAGAAATATGACACATCAACCAATTTTAGATTAAATCTTTCACCTTTCGAATGGGTTTCTGTTCTTTGCTATGTTAATCCCAGAATTTGATTTTAATTACCTTCTCAAGAATATCATTCAAATGTAGAGCTTTTCTAACAATAGGTGTGAATTCTGTCTGCGTCTGAATATTGATTCAGAGTGACATTTATCTGAGAGAAAAGCTCTGCATTTAAATTTCATTTTTGAGGAGGTAATTTCTAGATTAGGGTGTAGAGGTTTGGGTGGATTGGCTGTGCTGAATTACCCATAGTGACCAGGGATGTGCAATTTAGGGTGGATTGTCCACGGGAAATACAGAGGATGGGAATGGATATGGGTGAAACTCTTCAGAGGGCCAGAATAAAATAAATGGGCTGAATGGCCTGCTTCCACATTGTCGGGGGAGTCATAGAATCCCAACAAAGGAGCATTTTATCGGCATCTATCCTGTCAAGCCCCTTTCAGAATTCTACTGGTTTCAATAAGATCACTTCTGGTTCAGAGAGGTAGACAGCACAGAAACAGACCCATTGGTTCAATTCATCCATGCCGATCAGGATTCCCAAACTAAACTAGTCCCACTTGCCTGTGTTTGGCCCATATCCCTCTAAACCTTTCTATGCATATACTCATCCAAATTCCACATGCAAACCACCCTCTGTCAAAACATTGTCCCTCAGGTTCCTTTTAAATCTCTCTCCTCTCACTTTAAAGATATATGCCCCTGAGCCTTGACTTCCCCTACACTAAGGAAGAGCCCTTCGCTATTCACCTTACCTCCATTCCTCATGATTTTATCAACCTCAATAATGTCACTCCTCAACCTCCTGTGCTCCAATAAATAAAGTCCAAATCTCTTCTTATAACTCAAACCATCTAGTCTTGGCAACCTCCTGGTAAATCTTTACCGAACCCTCTCATCGGAAGAATTCTCTTACAGGGTCACCAGAATCGTACTCCGTACTCTACAAGTGGCCTCACCAACATCCTGTACAACCTCAACATGATGTCCCAACTCCGAGACTCAGTGGGGTGAACAATGAAGGCAAGTGTGCTTAATGTCTTCTTGACCACCCTGTCTAGCAGCGATGCAACTTTCTAAGAACTGTGTACCTGAACCCCACCCTGTCTCTCTTTTACAGCACGACAAAGGGTTGGACCCTTAATTGTTCATGGGCTTCCCTTCCTTGTTTTAGCCAAACGCAAGCCCTCGCTTTTGATAGCTCACTCATACACACGCTTTCTCTCCAGACACCCACACATACACGCCCCCAACACTCTCTCAGCGTATACTCCATCACGCACTCACTTTACCAAACATGCGCAGACACTTACGTGCACTCTCATGCACAAACTCATCACTTTTTGGGCAAACTTGTATTGGCAGAAATATGTTTGCAGACACATTCTACTTTGCTCAAAAATGTGCAGAAACTGCAGGCAGTCAATCAGTGTAATATTTTATAAATTCCCAGTTTGAATCAGACTGGTTCTAGTTCCAAATTTGGGATACTGACAGACTCGAACCTCACACCTTTAATGCATTGTCTGGGCTGAGATGTCACTGTTTTTTAAAAAAAAACCTTAAGTCATCTCGAGAATGTGAATTAATAGTAATTCTGGGATTTACAGGTTAATGAACTGAAACCTGCAACTCAGTCTAAAAGGTGAAAGACTTAACAGCAATCTTGGTGTGTTCAATATGTCATTTCAGTTACATGACACTGTGATCTTTTGCTATAAAATCTGGGTCTTATGATCCTGCTCCACAGTTACAGCTCATCCTTCCAAATAAACCTGTCGGACTATAACCTGGTGTTGTGTGATTTTTAACTTTATCCAGCCCAGTCCAACATCGGCCTCTCCACATAATTTCTCGTGAACACTGCCCACACCTCCTGATGCTGCCAGGAAACTTTACAACGCCGATGAAATGGCACACTCTGCACTCCTGAAAAATTGTCAAGTTCTCACGATACTGGCTCCTCATTCACGACTCCAACTGATATGCGACATTGGAAGCTTAGTGCAGGAGGCTGAAAGAAATGAGCAGCTTTAAAATAAAAACTCTTGGAGCTCAAAGCTTTCAATGAGAGTCTGAGCACAGCAGCAAGTTCAGGTAACCTTTATTGTGACCCAACTTTGTTACAGCTTCAAACCCCCTCAGCAAAATGGCAGAGAAAAAGTAGTTGCTTTTTAAACAGCTCAAAGTCAAAGCGCACACACCCCCCCACCCCCATTCCCCCCCCACCCCCCATCCCCCATCACTTTCTTTACTATTGGTCACCACCAAGATGTCCCTTTGTAATTGGATCCTTGGTACAGCCTTAACCTGGAGGAATTATTGCCTCACTCAGCAATTTCAACCCATACCCTGTATAGCGCCATCTGCCGCAGCGGGATTTAAACCCGGGAGCCCCTGGAACTGGGTTAATAGTCCAGTCGATAATGGCACTCAGCCATCATTCCTTCAATCCCCCCTGCGGTGGTATGTGAACTCGCTGGTGCCTCTGGAGGAGGGAGGAGCGGGTGGGTCAGCGGGTTGGAGGAATTGCTGAAGGCCTTCCCACACTCGGGGCAGCTGAAGGGCCTCTCCCCCATGTGCAGGGGAACGGCCTCACCCCCATGTGGACCCGCTGGTGTCTCAGCAGGTTGGGGGAATGCCTGAAGGCCTTCCCACACTCGGGGCAGCTGAAGGGCCTCTCCCCCGTGTGGACCCGCTGGTGGGTCAGCAGGGTGGAGGAATTGCTGAAGGCCTTCCCGCAGTCGGGGCAGCTGAAGGGCCTCTCCCCCGTGTGGACACGTTGGTGTCTCAGCAGGGCGGAGGAGCAGGTGAAGCCCTTCCCGCAGTCGGTGCAGCTGAAGGGCCTCTCCCCCGTGTGGATCCGCTGGTGGGTCAGCAGAGAATAGGAATCGCTGAAGGCCTTCCCGCACTCGGGGCAGCTGAAGGGCCTCTCCCCTGTGTGGACACGTTGGTGTCTCAGCAGGTTGCGGGAATCGCTGAAGGCCTTCCTGCACTCGGGGCAGCTGAAGGGCCTCTCCCCCGTGTGGATCCGCTGGTGGTTCAGCAGAGAAGAGGAATTGTTGAAGGCCTTCCCGCACTCGGGGCAGCTGAAGGGCCTCTCCCCCGTGTGGATCCGCTGGTGGGTCAGCAGAGAAGAGGAATCGCTGAAGGCCTTCCCGCACTCGGGGCAGCTGAAGGGCCTCTCCCCCGTGTGGATCCGCTGGTGGGTCAGCAGGTTGGAGGAATTGCTGAAGGCCTTCCCGCAGTCGGTGCAGCTGAAGGGCCTCTCCCCCGTGTGGACCCGCTGGTGTCTCAGCAGGTTGGGGGAACTGCTGAAGGCCTTCCCGCACTTGGGGCAGCTGAAGGGCCTCTCCCCCGTGTGGATCCGCTGGTGGGTCAGCAGGTTGAAGGAATTGTTGAAGGCCTTCCCGCACTCGGGGCAGCTGAAGGGCCTCTCCCCCGTGTGGATCCGCTGGTGGGTCAGCAGGTTGGAGGCCCGGGCAAATCTCTTCCCGCATTTGGGGCAGTTGAAGGGCCTCTCTCCTGTGTGGGAGCGCTGGTGCCTCAGCAGGTTGGAGCATTTGCTGAAGGCCTTCCCACACTCGGGGCAGGAGAACGGCCTCTCCCCTGTGTGGATGCGCTGATGAATCTCCGGGGCAGACGGGAAATGGAAGCTTTTTCCGCCATCAGCACACTTCCACCGTTTCTCCACGGGGCGGGATTCCTCAGGTTTCTCCATGGCCGAAGCTTCAGCTGCGCGCACACACACGTTTCCAGCCCCTCCCTGTCGTCAATTCCTCTTTCCAGGCTGTAGATGCTTCTACACACCCCACACTCAATGCGCTGCAACAGTAGGGTCTCTCATCCAGTCCCACTGATGCTGAAAACATACTCAAACAGGAACCAAAACGCTTTGCTGCTTCTCTCAGACTCAGTTGAAAATTGTTTCCTGTCCCGATGGATTGAGCGACTGTCAGACATTGACGTCAAAGTGAGGTCTGCAGATGCTGGAGAGTCAGTGTCAAAATGTGTGGTACTGAAAAAGCGCAGGTAAGGCAGCATCCGAGGAGCAGGAGAGTCAATGTTTCGGGTGTAAGGACTTCATGCGTTGATTTTGAAGCTTCTATCTTCAAATCTTCAAGTACACTGTTTAAAAAGAGATTACAAAAGTCATCACTGCCAGGGCAGGGTAAAAATTCAGAACAAGCAATTCTACTTTCTGTGGAATATTCTGGTCTTTTGTTACTCCACAAAATTGAAAGCACCATCCCACTCTCTGTTCTCACTCCAATATAACTAATTCCCCTGAAGGTGCTGATTCAGGATCTTACAGGGGCAGAAAAAGCAAAAACATCAAGACTGACATCTCTCCGAATTTTGGATAATACCACCTGAAAATTAATATCTTTCACACCACTGGGATCCTGCTGAGAGTGAGCAGGTCTGATTTTGGGAAGCATAAAAAAAAGTGTCAATTCAGGGTGAACCTGCAATGCAGCTTCTTGAGGAAGCACCAGACACAAAATGGTTAATGACCCCGAGAAGGTGGGAGCAAAATGAGACATCAAGGCATTAACACCGACACACTTCAGTCAAACTCTTCTGCTCCCAGTCAGGGCAAAACATGCTCTGAAAGTCCAGCCTTCACAATCACAAGATGGTCATAAATCCTATCCCTCAGAATCCTTTCTAACACCTTGCAGACGACAGATGTGTTCTTGCCTTCCCCAACAAACATCCACTTCTTTGTTGTTCAAAAATCAGATGAAACCAGCCTTGGATATATTCAATGACCTTATTCGCTGAATCCTTTCAAGTTTCACAACATCCATCCTCTCGCATGGAGACCAGAACTGCACACAACATTCCAAAAGTGGCCTAACCAATGTCTGGTGCAGCTACAACATAACTTCACAACTCCTATAATCAGAGCATTGGGAAAGTTTTCAAAACCCACAAAAAAGAATGGAGGGACAAACCGATCTTTTGAGGGTCAGCTTGGAACATCAGGGCGGGGGGATGGGAATGAGGGAAGGAAGCTGAATATGCTGGAGCCAAGGTGGAGGAAGAACAGAGGATGCAAAACCGGCTTGAAGCTGCAATGAGGAATATTGCATGTGCTGTACTTGTACCTGTTGCAGTTACTGGTGGGAATCGGGTGCATTTTAAACATCAAAACAAAAAAGATATCCAGCCCTCCCCCTTCCCAATCTCTATCTTTCAGTCCCTCCTCACCCGGGTAACTAAGACACATAGGTGGATAGAGTTTGTAAGAAGGCCTATGGAGTATTATCGTTCATTAGCAGAGGGATTGAATTCAAGAGTCGTGAGGTGATGTTGCAGCTGTACAGGACTTTGGTTAGGCCACATTTGGAGTACTGTGTGCAGTTCTGGTCGCCTCACTTTAGGAAAGATGTGGAAGCTTTGGAGAGGGTGCAGAGAAGATTTACCAGGATGTTGCCTGGAATGGAGAGTAGGTCATACGAGGATAGGTTGAGAGTTCTCGGCCTTTTCTCGTTGGAACGGCGAAGGATGAGGGGTGACTTGATAGAGGTTTATAAGATGATCAGAGGAATAGATAGAGTAGACAGTCAGAAACTTTTTCCCCGGGTACAACAGAGTGTTACAAGGGGACATAAATTTAAGGTGAAGGGTGGAAGGTATAGGGGAGATGTCAGGGGTGGGTTCTTCACCCAGAGAGTGGTGGGGGCATGGAATGCGCTGCCCGTGGGAGTGGTAGAGTCAGATTCATTGGCGACCTTTAAGCGGCATTTGGATAGGTACATGGATGGGTGCTTAATCTAGGATAGAAGTTCGGCACAACATCGTGGGCCGAAGGGCCTGTTCTGTGCTGTATTGTTCTATGTTCTATGTTCTATGTACATACCTGAGTTTGCGGAGTCTGCTCCCTCCCTGGATTCACTCCAGTTGCTACAAGTGACCAATTTCCCCTCCTCCCATCTCTGTCTCCCTCCCAGGATGAAGAGTTGCCCAGAGGGAGGGACATTCACTTTGACAGGACCACTTCCGCGTTGTGACGTCACCAAAGGAACGAGGGGCGGGGCGAGAATAGTGACGGCGCTGGAGGCGGGACGGAACCGACAGCGTGTTACCGCACTGCGCCTGCGCTGCCCCAGCAGCAGTCGGGCAGAAGAACACACTTTCCAAAACCCCCCTTCCTTCAGAGAATTCCCACAGTGTGGAAGCAGGTCACTCGGCCTCACCGACCCTCCCACACCCACATCCCTATCCGCATTGCTCTACATTTAACCCTGAGTCATGCATCTTACCTGTACATTATGCCTAATTTAGCATGGCCCATTCAAACTAACCTGCACATCCCTGGGCACTATGGGTAATTTAGCACAGCCAATCCACCCTAACCTGCACATCCTTGGGCACTATGGGAAATTTAGCACGGCCAATCCACCCTAACCTGCACATCCCTGGGCACTATGGGGAATTTAGCACGGCCAATCCACCCTAAGCTGCACATCCCTGGGCACTATGGGGAATTTAGCACGGCCAATCCACCCTAACCTGCACATCCTTGGGCACTATATGTAATTTAGCATGGCCAATCCACCCTAACCTGCACATCCTTGGGCACTATATGTAATTTAGCATGGCCAATCCACCCTAACCTGCACATCACTGGGCAGGATGGGGAATTTGGCATAGCCAATCCACCCTAACCTGCACATCCCTGGGCACTATGGGTAATTTAGCATAGCCAATCCACCTTAACTTGGATAAAGGTTAAAATTACAACTCCAGGTTGTAGTCCAACAGGCTCCTCTGGAAGCAGTAACCTTTGGAGTGTCATGAGACATAAGCATGGAAACAGACCCTTCGGTCCAACCTGTCCATGCCGACCAGATATCCCAACACAATCTCATCTGCCAGCACCTGGCCGATATCCCTCCAAACCCTTCCTATTCATATACTTATCCAAATGCCTCTTAAATGTTGCAATTGTACCAGCCTCCACCACTTCCTCTGGTCGCTCATTCCATCCACATACCACCCTCTGTATGAAAACATTGCCCCTTAGGTCTCTTTTATATCTTTCCCCTCTCACCCTAAACCTACGCCCTCTAGTTCTGGACTCCCCGACCCCAGGGAAAAGACTTAATCTATTATTGGAAGCAGTAACTTTTGGAGTGATTTTGGTTCAATTCCCGCTTCGGGCAACTGTGTGGCATTTGCACGTTCTCCCAGTGTCTGAGCGGGTTTCCTCCCACAGTCCAAAGAATTGCAGGTTAGGTGAATTTGCCATGCTTAATTGCCCTGTAGTGTAGGTGCATTCGTCAGGGGTGAATGTAGGGGAATGGGTCTGGGTGGGTTGCTCTTCGGAGCGTCAGTGTGGACTTATTGGGCTGAAGGGCCCGTTTCCACTCCGGAGGGAATAATTATTTATATAAAATGCCCCCGATCCATTAGAGGGCCCAACATTAGTTTTAATTGGGTAGTAGAAATCTGAAGGATAATTGCTCGCTTCAGGACATCCAGACGTGAATGAATTTGGCACAGGACACATTGGCAACCATTAAAGAATCCGTTGCATTTCTCCGGGTTGTGGACTCATGCAGAGACAAGAACAACTTTGATAACAGTGTTCGATTTGCAAATGGAACGGCTGACCGATATTGAGAGTTTGCACACTTGGTTAAGCAGCTATGGGTCATAGCCAGGATTTAGGAGGCTCAACTCCCTAATTTGGACTATTCTGGAATGTGAGTGCTTCATTAGCCTTGGAAGAAATAAACAAGAGCTGACAAACTGAGATATGAAGAAGGTTGGAAAATGTTACAGAGAGACACACACAGGCAGAAGTTTGCAGGAAAGTTAACACTTCATAATCTGGTTTCAATGCACATTAGCCTGGGTATGATACTGATATCACAGGGGCCTCAAAAAGGGCACTCCCTCAATACTCAAACCAAAACATGGGTGCCCCCTGCTGGACTGGTTTGTGTTCACTCTTTGCTGCTGCCTATTTCAGTTGATGATGTACATTATTGTACACGCTCACAAACCTGGTGGCACCCAGATTTTTGGAAAGCAGCTAGGAAAAGATCTGAAGCGTGTTTAATTTGTGAACAAACAAGGTGCATACTCTAAGAGGGATGCCCTGTGTTTGTTAACCACTTCCTTGCCTGGTCGGTCTTTTTTACTTGTCTACAACTTGCATATATACTATCACCTCCCATACGTTGTTATGAATATTGTCTAATAAGAGTAGATGTATTTAGTAGATGAATCAAAACCATCTCAAATGACTGAAACAGCTGACATTGGATTGTTGGACAAGTGGGAAATATTTGCATCAGTTAACCAAAGCACTTCAAAGTTTACAGTCACGGGTACGTCAAGCTGAAGAATTAGGACCGGGGCATTTTGGAGCCTGCTTCCTCGGGCAGAGAATTCTGCAGATACACTACTCTCTGGGAAAACCAGCAGCCCTCACTTCCTCCTCCTCATCTCGGTCCTAAACCTACTCCCCCCAAAGCTTGAGGCCTAGTCTCAGCTACCAGCAGAAATGACTGGATAGGGTAGGGCTTCATCCTCTCAGTGCAATGAATTCCCACTTTCTCCCAAATTCCCGGATGTACTCACTTAGTGGTTGCTGTCTCACAAATGAAAGATTTCATTCTAACTTCTTCCGGTCCTAAGAAGGGCAAAACATCTTTGAAAGCTGCTCTGAAAGCCCTGTCTTCACAACCACACTTCTGCTTTCACCGAAGACAGTTAGAGTCATACACCACACAAACAGATCCTTCAGCCCAACTCGTCTATGCCAACCATATATCCGAAATCAATCTATTCCATTTGCCGGCATGTGGCCCATATTCCTCAAAACCCTTCCCCTTCATGTACTCATCCAGATGCTGCTTAAATGTTGTAATTGTACCAGCCTCCACCACTTCCTGTCAGCTCGTTCCATACATGCAAAACCCTCTGAGAAAGTGGCCCCTCAGGTTCCTTTTAAATCTTTGTCCTCTCAGCTCAAACCTCGGCCTTCTAATTTTGGGCTCCCCTACCCGGAGGAAAAGACCTTAGTTATTCACCCGATCCATGCCCCTTATAACCTTCTATAAATGTCACCCCTCAGCCTCCAACACTGAGGGAAAACAGACCCATTCTATTCAGTCTCTCCCTCTCACTCAAACCCTCCAACTCTGACATCAGCCTTATAAACCTTTTCCAAACCCTTTCAAGTTTCACAACATCCTTCCATAGGATGGAGACCAGAATTACACACAATGTTCCAAAAGTGGCCTAACCACTGTCCAGTGCAGCCGCAACGTGACCTCCCAACTCCTTCACTCAATACTCTGACCAATAGAGGAAAGCATACCAAACATCATCTTCACTATCCTGTCTACCTGCGACTCCACTTACAAGGAAGTATGAACATGCATTCCAAGGTCTCTTTCTTCTGCAACACCTCCCCTGTGTAAGTCCTGCCTGCATTGCTTGACCAAAATGCAACACATCACATTTCTCCAAGTTCAACTCCATCTGCCCTTCGTTAGCCTATCAGCCCATCCAATCAATTCTAATTTAAAGTGAACTCTCTTTCCTCTCTTATTCCTTCGAAGCTGAAGATCTCCATCCCACACACTCTCCATTCTCAGTTTGCTGAACCTAATCCCTGCTGTACCTCATTCTGAAGGGTCTGGTTCATGCTGATTAACAGGGCCATACTCAGGGGAGATCGAATTGAAACATACAGAATACTGAACAGTCTGGACAGAGTGGATGTTGGGAAGATGTTTCCATTGATAGGAGAAACTAAGACCCGAGGGCACAGCTTTAGAGTAAAGGGATGACCTTTTAGAATGGAGATAAGGAGAAACGTCTTCAGTCAGAGTGGCGAATCTGTGGAATTCATTGGCATAGAAGACTGCAGAGGCCAGGTCACTGAGGATATTCAGACTGGAGATAGCTAGGGTCTTGAGTATTGAGGTGATCGAAGGTGACAGGGAGAAAGCAGCAGAATGGTGCTCAGAAACTGATCAGCCACGATTGAATGGTATGTACAGACCTGATGGGCTGATTAGCCTACTTTCTGCTCCTATGTCTTATAGTCTCTTGCTGTCCAGGACACTGAGAATTGGGAGCAGGAGTCAGCCATTTGGTCTTTTAAGCCTGCCCCAGCATTGAACAGATCACAAATGGATATGGATCTCCCTACATCGAGATGCAGAGGCTGGGACTCTTTTCACTGGAGCATCGGAGGTTAAGAGGTGTCCTGACAGAGATTTAAAAAATCATGAGGGGTATCGGTGAGGTGAATGGCAGGTGTCATTTCAAGATTAGGGAGCAAACTTTTAAAGTGAGAGTAGAACGAGTCTAAAGAAATAAGGAGCACTTTCTGTTTAAAAAAAAAGAGTGGTTGGTGTGTGGAATGAATGTCTAGAGGAAATGTTGGACGCAGGTACAGTTACAATGTTTAAAATACATTTGGATAAGTACATGAACAGGAAAGGTTCGGAGGGATATGGGCCAAACACAGGCAGGTGGGATTAGTTTAATTTGTGAATATAGGCAGCATGGATTAGTTGACCTGAAGGGTGTGTTTCTATGCTGTATGTCACTGTTCTGTACTGGTGTTAAAACTATTTTCTTGCCTTCCCCAATAAACATCCACTTCTCTGTTCAAAAATTATATGAACTCAGCCTTGAAAATATTCCATGACCCCCTAACTGCAGGAAGGCATCCCCTCTTCTAAACTCAATTCCTCTTGCTAATATACAACTTGCCTTGCTGATTGCTTGCTGCACCTGTCTGACAACCGGCAGCGACTGGTGTAGGAGGACGCTGAGGCCCCTTTGCACATCCATACATCATTCCTGATGAAGGGCTCTTACCCGAAACGTCAACTTTCCTACTCCTTGGATGCTGTCTGACCTGCTGTGCTTTTCCAGTACCACACATATTTACTCTGATCTCCAGCATTTGCAGTCCTCACTTTCTCCACTTCCCAATATATCACCATTTAAACAATACACCTCATTTCTGCTTTTTGTTCCCCCACAGCAAAGGCTATAACTTCACCCTGTGGTACTGCACTTGCCAGGTGTTTGAGGCACAGACCTGGACCAGCTTTTCCAGAGTCTGTCCTCTTTCTGGATTCACTCCCTTTCTTTTCAGTTGCTGCAAGTCAACATTTGGATCCCAGCATGAAAATAAAAGAAATAGAAAAGGGAGTGAGAGGAGAGAGTGTGCTGTTGGACAGAGGAAGGAAATTACAGTCTTGGATGAATCTCAATCTTCATTGAGTGAGTGAGTGAGTGAGTGAGAGAGAGAGAGAGAGAGAGAGAGAAAAGAGCAGTAGCAGCTTCAGAAGCTCATGGGTCAAGATTGGAGTGGTGCTAGAAAAGCACAGGTCAGGCAGCATCCGAGGAGCAGGAAAATCGACGTCTCCGATTCAGACAATAGGGCTGTTCTGAATGGTAGGAGGACCAGGCTCTTTCTGGTGTTCCACTGCACCTCATTGGGCCAACAAATGAAGTTCATGCACCATTTTTACAGACAGATGGGAGCATGTGCAGGTTTTTGCAGACACCGATGAACACGTGCAGTGCTTGCTGACACCGAGGAGCATGCGCAGTAGGCTCTGCAGATATGCTGGTGTAACTGACCGATTCAACTGGCCAAATGTCAAGGAGGAAGAAAAAAGGGTAGAGCCACAATTTTGTTTCAGCTTCCCACCCCACGGCTCGACATAACCGTGCATGTTCCTTGCTTTTCTCCTTACCCTCACCCCTCGTGATTTTTCAAATCTCAATAAGGTCATCCCTCAACCTCCTCCAATCCAGTGAAAAAGTCCCAGCCTCTCCCTATAACTCAAACCCTCCATTCCTGGCAATGTCCAAGTAAATCTTTACCGAACCCCCTCTGATAATATTCTTCCTATTACAGGGTGACCAGAACTGTACTCAGTACTCTAAACAAAATGGCCTCACCAACATCCTGTACAACCTCAACATAGAACAAAAAAAAATTTATAACTAAGGAACAGGCCCTTCGGCCCTTCAAGCCTAAGCCGATCCAAATCCTCTGTCTAAACCTATCGCGCAATTCCTGAATCTGTATCCCTCTGCTCTCCACCTACTCATGCATCTGTACAGATGCACTTTTTCTTTTTACAGATATTTTTATTGAAAATTTAACGTTTTTACAAGTTTGCAAATAAAAAAAGACACGTAAAAACACTAATATACAATTAAATCTTAAATAAATAGCCAAAACCTGTCAAACAAAGAGAAGAGATACAGAGAAGATAAAGATAAACTCAACTAACTACTAATCTAACCTATAACTAACCAGAGTGTATGATCAAATATCTTACATTATTCAAAAGAAAAAAGGATAACATAGTAATTAAGTAGTGAAGTACATGCTCGGAATGAGTTAACATAATTCGTAATAAAACCCGTATTCACGCGGGATTCCTCTCCCAAGGGACCCCGGACCAGCCAGAACTGTTACCTCAACGAGATGAAAGCCCTTGAAAGAATGGCCGAAATATCTGTATCTATGTAATTCAAAAAAGGACTGCCATATTTTATCGAATAATTCAGTTTTTTCGTGCACCATATTTGTAAGGAAGTCAAGGGGAATACATTCCTTGATTAATCTGTGCCAATTCCTAAGTCCTAGAGGGCCCTCAGCCATCCAGTTTACTAAGATACCTTTCCTTGCGTAGAAGGAGAGAATGGAAAATAATTTCCTCCAGAGCACATCCAGAGAAGGTAAGCTCGAGAAGCCCAGAAGAGGAGATACTGGATCTACTGTAATTTCCGTTCCCAAGATTTCTGTCAGGGCCTTTACTACTTTGGTCCAGTATTTGAGGATCTTATGGCATGTCCATTAGCAGTGTAAGAATGCCCACCTGTTTTACATTTGGGACACATTGGAGATGCTCCTGCCCTAAATTTTGCCAATCTTTCCAGTGCCATATGGGCCCTATGAAGCATCTTTAACTGAATGGTCTGGGTTCTGTTACAAATGGAGATTTTTTTTGGTACTTTCCCAGATGTCATTCCACTGTTCTGTAGAAATTTCCAGCCCCAAATCCTGATCCCATGTTCTAAGCAGATGGTCCATATCTTCCGACACTTCATCACATAATAAGTGATAAAGAGTGCTGACCAAGGGTACACCCATTGGCCACAACACACTACATTCTCTATCTGATTTATAGAGAACATCTAATAACGCAGTAGTCTCCAGTATGTAGTCTCGAATGTAGAAGTATCGAAAGAGGTCTCCATGAGGTAATCCAAATTTCTGATGCAGCTGTTCAAAAGACATCAGGACCCCCTTCTCGAACAGATCCCCTAAACAGGAGATACCCCTGGATCTCCAGGATTTGAATGCAGCATCTGTAAGCCCTGGTTGAAAACCCCATGCCCCCACTATAGGAGTATAGGGGGATGTTTTATGTGAATTACCCTCGTTTTGCCACATTATATTCCAAGCTTTAATTGTGTTTAGTACTGTAGGGTTTCTACAGTGGTCCGTAATGATTTTCATCTGATCTAAAAATAAGAGGTGAATAAGAGGGCACTGTACTTGAGAAGCCTCGATGTCCATCCAGATTGATTGCGGGTCAGACGTGACCCAATCGGCTATGTAGCTTAACAAGGAACTTAACTGATACTTCCTAAAGTCTGGAAAATCCAGCCCTCCCCCCTTGCCTGTGGAAGCTGTAGCTTCCTTAACTTAATAAGGGGCCGTCTAGGATTCCAGATGAAAGAACCCAGCCAACCATACAATCTGCGCAGTGCCGTACTCGGCAGCATTCTCATCGGGTATAAGAGATCGGGGCAAGACATTCATCTTAATTAGGGCTATTCTACCTAGCCAGGAAATTGGAAGGTCTCCCCAACGTTGAAGGCCTTGTCTTACCCTTTCCAATAGATGCACAAAATTGAGCTTGTATAGCTGGCCAAATACTGGGGTGATAAAAATGCCAAAGTATAAGAAACCCTTCAGAGACCAGTGAAAGGGGAAGTGGGATCCGTCCAATAAGTGGGACATACCAGTGAGGCATGGCCTCCGATTTTGAAAAATTCGTTTTGTAGCCTGAAAATGCACTAAATGTATTAATAACTTGGATTAAGTGAGGCAAGGACATCAGAGGATTACTAAGAAAAAGGAGATCATCATCAGCATATAGGGTAATTTTATGTTTACCTGTACCAACCCTCGGGGCCGTTATATTAGAGTCAGCCCGTATCGCTACCACCAATGGCTCAATTATTAGCGTGAATAGCAACAGTGAGAGAGGACATTCCTGACGGCAGCCTCTCCCCACTCTATCTGTGCCTAATGCATTGGTGATCACAACTGCTTTGGGATCATTATACAGTGTTGAGAGCCATTTGGCAAATACGTTTCCAACGCCAAACCTTTCCGATGTATAGAACAGGTATGACCATTCAACCCTGTCGAATGCCTTCTCCGTGTCCAATGAGACTACTATTCCCGGTATTTTTTCCTGATGACAGACTTGATTCACATTCAAGACCCTTCTAATATTATCAGATGGTCTACGGCCCTTAATAAACCCAGTCTGCTCCTCTTTTATGATATATGGCAGCACCCTCTCGAGCCTCAATGCTAATGTTTTAGAAAGAATTTTAAAATCTACAGTTAGCAAGATGCATAATCTTCTGGATCCTTTCCTTTTTTGAGAATAGGGGAGATATTCACCTCTTTCAGTGAAGGTGGGAGGCAGCCCTGACTATTTGTGTAGATTAGATTAGATTAGATTACTTTACAGTGTGGAAACAGGCCCTTCGGCCCAACAAGTCCACACCGCACGCGCCGAAGCGCAACCCACCCATACCCCTACATCTACCCCTTACCTAACACTACGGGCAATTTAGCATGGCCAATTCACCTGACCTGCACATCTTTGGAGTGTGGGAGGAAACCGGAGCACCCAGAGGAAACCCACGCAGACACGTGGAGAATGTGCAAACTCCACACAGAGAGTCGCCTGAGGCGGGAATTGAACCCGGATCTCTGGCGCTGTGAGGCAGCAGTGCTTACCACTGTGCCGCCCATGTAGTTATACATGTCCATAAGTGGGGCCAGCTAATACTCCTGTGAACTCTTTGTAAAGTTCAACCTGAAAGCCCTCTTGGCCAGGTGCCTTACCGCTCTGAAGTTGCCTGATTACGTCAAGTATTTCCTGGGTTGTTGGGGGAGCATTCAGGACTGATACCTGTTCCAGGATTAAGTCCGGAAAGGCCAGGCTTTTAAAAAAGGACTGCATCCTCCTGGCTCTATCTTCACAACCCTGCGATCAGGATTAAACTTTCTGAAGATTGTGTTGATCCTTTTAGGATCGTGAATCAGAGTACCAGCACTTTCCCCGATAGCCGTGATAGCTTGAGGGGCCCTTTTTCTCCTTGCGAGTTGTAGGCGCACGTGGACCTGACCAGGTCGTCACAGAGGAAACGGAAGGTGGAAAGGGGTGGGGAGGGAAATATCTCCCTGGTGGTGGGGTCTTTTGGGAGGTGGCGGAAATGTCGGCAGATGATTTGGTTTATGCAAAGGTTGGTAGGATGGAAGGTGAGCACCAGGGGCGTTCTGTCCTTGTTACGGTTGGACGGGTGGGGTGTGAGGGCAGAGGTGCGGGATGTGGACGAAATGCGTTGGAGGGCATCTTTAACCACGTGGGAAGGGAAATTGCGGTCTCGAAAGGAGGAGGCCATCTGGTGTGTTCTGTGGTGGAACTGGTCCTCCTGGGAGCAGATACGGCAGAGGCGGAGGAATTGGGAATACGGGATGGCATTTTTGCAAGAGGTAGGTTTTACCTATGTGAACAATGAAGGCAAGTGTGCGAAACACCTTCTTCACCCCCATCTACCAGTGATGTAACTTTCAACAACAATGAACCCGAACACCCCCTGGTCTCTGTTCTACAACACGACCCAGGCCCTAACATTACTTGTACAAGTCTTGCCCTCCTTTATTTTAGTAAAATGCAAACCCTCACTTATATCCATACCTCTCTCATACACACACTCTCTCTCAGACATACACATACACCATCCTCTCAACACTCTCATTCTCCATCACAAATCACACTTCATCAAGCAAATACACACTCACCGACACACAGTCTTATACACAAACTCACATACACACTTTCCTGATGAAAGGCTTTTCCCCGAAACATTGATTTTTCTGCTCCTGGGATGCTGCCTGACTTGCTGCAACACCACACTCTCGATCCTAAACTTATTACCCGCTATTTCTGGGCTCCCCCATCCAAAGGAAAATACCATGTCTATTTACCCTATCCATGTCCCTCATGACGATATAAAAGCATATCAGGTCACTCCTCAGACTCCGGCAAGCTACGGAAAACAGTCCCAGCCTGTCCTTCAGTCCCTCCTCAACCAGGTAACCAAGACACATACCTGAGGTCGCAAAGTCTGCTCCCTCTCTGGATTCACTCCAGTTGCTACAAGTGAGCCTGCTCCGCAATCATTAAGATCATGGCTCATCTCCTCCTCCATGCACTGTCACAAGGAACCCCTTAATTCCAATACCAGGCAAAAACCCATCCAACTGTGTCTTGAATATACTTAATGAAGCTGCCTCTATTGCTTCCTTGGCCAGAGAGTATTCCATAGATTTTGATGAAAGCCTTTTGCCCTAAACATCGATTTTCCTGCTCTCCGGATGCTGCCTGACCTGCTGTACTTTTCCAGCACCACTCTAATTTAGACTATTCCATAGATTCATGACCCTCTGGGAAAAGCAGTTCCTCATCTCTGTCTGAAAGCTACTCCCTCTAACATTGAGGCCTAGTCTCACCCAGCAGCAGAAATTACCGGACAGGGTAGGGCTTCATCCCCACAGTGCAATGACCATTGGGAAGCTGTTTCCATTGGTAGGAGAGACTAGTACCAGAGGACACAGCTTTAAGAATAAAGGGAAGACCTTTAGGAACAGAGATAAGCGATGTCGTCTTTTCTGCCGACAGCGAGGAGCATGGACAATGTGTTGGTGACACCAGCGAGCAGGTGCGTTGTTGTTCACACCAAGGAGCAGACACAATATGCTCTGTGGCGATGCTGGTGTTATTGACAGATGTTAAGTGTTCAAATGCCAAGAGGAGAAACAAAGGGTAGAGCCACAGTTCTTTTTCCCCCAAGTGGCTCAACGTTTTTTCGCTTTTGCATTTTGTCTGGCTGCTCAACTTTTTTTTTAAAATGTCTTTTTGTCAGTGTAGGGGTGAGGTTCACAACTAGAGGGCATAGGTTTAGGGTGAGAGCAGAAAGATATTAAAAGGTACCGAAGGGGCAACTTTTCCATGCAGAGGGTGGTGCATATATGGAATGAACTGCCAGAGGAAGTAGTGGAGGCCGGTATAATTACAGCATTTAAAACACATCTGAATGGATATATGAAGAGGAAGGGATTAGAGGGATAGGAGCCAAGTGCTGTCAAATGGGGACTAGATTAATTTAGGATATCTGGTTGGCATGGACAGGTTGGACCGAATGGGTCTGGCTCCGTGCTGTACATCGGTGACTCTAAACAATAAAGTCTACTTTTCCAAATAACAAAGTATAACCATTGTTGTGGTTCTGTTCGCCGAGCTGGGAATTTGTCTTGCAAACGTTTCGTCCTCTGTCTAGGTGACATCGTCAGTGTTTAGGAGCCTCCTGTGAAGCGCTTCTGTGTTGTTTCCTCCAGCATTTATAGTGGCCTGTCTCTGCCGCTTCCGGTTGTCAGTTCGAGCTGTCCACTGTAGTGGCCGGTATATTGGGTCCAGTTCGATGTGTTTGGTGTTAGAGTCTGTGGATGAGTGCCATGCCTCTAGGAATTCCCTGGCTGTTCTCTGTTTGGCTTGCCCTATAATGGTAGTGTTGTCCCAGTCGAATTCATGTTGCTTGTCATCTGTGTGTGTGGCTACTAAGGATAGCTGGTCGTGTCGTTTCGTGGCGAGTTGGTGTTCGTGTATACGGATCGTTAACTGTCTTCCTGTTTGTCCGATGTAGTGTTTTCTGCAGTCCTTGCATGGGATTTTGTGCACTACATTGGTTTTGCTCATGTTGGGTATCGGGTCAGAACAGCACAGAAGCGCTTCACAGGAGGCTCCCAAGCACTGAGGATGTCACCTAGACAGGGGACGAAACGTTTGCGAGACAAATTCCCAGCTCGGCGAACAGAACCACAACAACGAGCACCCGAGCTACAAATATTCTGCCAAACTTTAAAGTATAACCATGTTAACAAGGCTTAGTGCACCACATTTACTAACCATTCTCAACAGGTCCTGCCCCTTCAATGACTGAGGAACATATACATGCTGGTGTATAATCTCCTTCACTAGGATTTACACACTACCCTCAGCAATTGCACAACTAACAGCGAGGGGGGTAAACAGCCCAAGGATTAAACAGACAGTGAGGGGGGTAAACAGCCCGAGGATTAAACAGACAGTGAGGGGGGTAAACAGCCCAAGGATTAAACAGACAGTGAGGGGGGTAAACAGCCCGAGGATTAAACAGACAGTGAGGGGGGTAAACAGCCCAAGGATTAAACAGACAGTGAGGGGGGTAAACAGCCCGAGGATTAAACAGACAGTGAGGGGGGTAAACAGCCCGAGGATTAAACAGACAGTGAGGGGGGTAAACAGCCCAAGGATTAAACAGACAGTGAGGGGGGGGGGTAAACAGCCCGAGGATTAAACAGACAGTGAGGGAGGTAAACAGCCCGAGGATTAAACAGACAGTGAGGGGGGTAAACAGCCCGAGGATTAAACAGACAGTGAGGGGGGTAAACAGCCCAAGGATTAAACAGACAGTGAGGGGGGTAAACAGCCCGAGGATTAAACAGACAGTGAGGGGGGTAAACAGCCCGAGGATTAAACAGACAGTGAGGGGGGTAAACAGCCCAAGGATTAAACAGACAGTGAGGGGGGGGGGTAAACAGCCCGAGGATTAAACAGACAGTGAGGGGGGGGGGGTAAACAGCCCGAGGATTAAACAGACAGTGAGGAGGGGGTAAACAGCCCGAGGATTAAACAGACAGTGAGGGGGGTAAACAGCCCGAGGATTAAACAGACAGTGAGGGGGGTAAACAGCCCGAGGATTAAACAGACAGTGAGGGGGGTAAACAGCCCGAGGATTAAACAGACAGTGAGGGGGGTAAACAGACAGTGAGGGGGGTAAACAGCCCGAGGATTAAACAGACAGTGAGGGGGGTAAACAGACAGTGAGGGGGGTAAACAGCCCAAGGATTAAACAGACAGTGAGGGGGGTAAACAGACAGTGAGGGGGGTAAACAGCCCAAGGATTAAACAGACAGTGAGGGGGGTAAACAGACAGTGAGGGGGGTAAACAGACAGTGAGGGGGGTAAACAGCCCGAGGATTAAACAGACAGTGAGGGGGGTAAACAGACAGTGAGGGGGGTAAACAGACAGTGAGGGGGGTAAACAGACAGTGAGGGGGGTAAACAGCCCAAGGATTAAACAGACAGTGAGGGGGGTAAACAGACAGTGAGGGGGGTAAACAGACAGTGAGGGGGGTAAACAGCCCAAGGATTAAACAGACAGTGAGGGGGGTAAACAGCCCGAGGATTAAACAGACAGTGAGGGGGGTAAACAGACAGTGAGGGGGGTAAACAGCCCGAGGATTAAACAGACAGTGAGGGGGGTAAACAGACAGTGAGGGGGGTAAACAGCCCGAGGATTAAACAGACAGTGAGGGGGGTAAACAGCCCGAGGATTAAACAGACAGTGAGGGGGGTAAACAGCCCGAGGATTAAACAGACAGTGAGGGGGGTAAACAGCCCGAGGATTAAACAGACAGTGAGGGGGGTAAACAGCCCGAGGATTAAACAGACAGTGAGGGGGGTAAACAGACAGTGAGGGGGGTAAACAGACAGTGAGGGGGGTAAACAGCCCGAGGATTAAACAGACAGTGAGGGGGGTAAACAGCCCAAGCCCCAGTAAAAGCAGATGGAAAGTGAGTGTAAAATGTCACTCTGACAGGACAGGCCCCACATTCCTTCCCCTCCCTCTCACCCCCCCCCGGGGCCCAGTCCCTCCTGCCCCCCCCCGGGCCCAGTCCCTCCCACGTGGCCCCATCGTTGTCACAGGCCCCGCCCCCCGACCAGGAGAGCCCCACCCCCCAGGCGGCCGACCATGTTCCCAAACAGACCCTTAACCCCCATCCTCCTCCACAATGATCACCGGCTCCTACCTGCTGTACAGCCCGGGGGGGGGGGGCGGTGTGGCCCGTGACCCAGCAGCTGCCCCAGGAAGGCGGCGGTGCCCAGTGACGGGTGTCTGCCCCCAGGGCCCGCACGGCGCCATTTTCCTAACGGCCGCCCTCCCGCCGCTTCCTCGCTCGAGCGACTTCTCCTCCCAACCGCCTTCACCCCCGCGTGACGTCTGCACGTGGGAGATGGGCGGGGCCCGGGGTGGGGGTGATGGGCGGGGCCGGGGGAGGGATGGGCGGGGCCGGGGGAGGGATGGGCGGGGGCCGGGGGAGGGATGGGCGGGGCCCGGGGAGTCTCACCGTCACCAAGTCACAGCCACCTCGCGCTACAACTGTTCATTCACAAAAACAAACTCTCCTGTCTCACTCTGCAGCTGCGGGGGGGCGGGGACACTGCCACGTTTCGAGGAGCCCTGTCTACATTGGGAAAGCTCACGGCTCAATTTAAACAGATATTCCGACATCGAACGGAACGGCGTCATATCTAAAGGGGGAAATCTGCATTTTAAAGGGACGTGCACATTTTAACGGATATTTCTGCAAATAAAGAGGTTTAAATGGACAAGATTATATTTCAAAGGGATGTGAGCACATTCAAAGGGATATATTCATATGTAAAGTCACGCAGTTATATCTAAATGAATCTACATTTCAAAGGGACGTTGCCCTATTTATAAGTAGAGACAATCTGTGTCCCAATGTTGAGTCTTAGAAAAGCTCTGCATTTAAATTACATTCTTGAGAAGGTAATTTATAGATTAGGGTGTAGAGGTTAGGGAGAATTGGCCGTGCTAAGTTACCCAAAGTGACCAGGGATGTACAGGTTAAGGTGGCTTGGCCATGGGAAATACAGAGTAAGGGGTTGGGTTATGGGTGGGATACTGTTCAGAGGGCCAGAGTGAAATAGATGGGCTGAATGGCCCGCTTCCACCTTGTCGGAATTCGATGACCCTCCCCACAAAGGAGCATTTTATCTGCATCTATCCTGTCAAGCCCCTTTCAGAAATCTACTGGTTTCAATAGAGGTATACAGCACAGAAACAGACACTTCGGTCCAATTCGTCCATGTTGACCAGGATTCCAAACTAAACCAGTCCCACTTGCCTGCATTTGGCCCATATCCCTCTAAACCTTTCTACTCATGTATCCATCCGAATGCTGTTTCAATGTTGTCTCTGTGCCTGCATCTACCACATCGTCAGGAAGTTCATTCCACATGCAAATCACCCTCTTTCAAAATATTGCCCCGCCGGTTTCTTTGAAATCTCTCTCCTTATATTTAAATAAAAATGCCCCCCCCCCCCAGTTTTGAGTTCCCCAGCGCTGGATTGTTCTATGTTCTAAACTTAGTGCAGGAGGCTGAAAGAAATGAGCAGCTTTAAAACAAAAACCTCTCGGAGCTGAAAGCTTTCAATGAGAGTCTGAGCCCGGTGTTAAGTTCAGGTAACCTTTATTGCAAACCAACTTTGTTACAGCTTCAGATCCCCCCAGCAAAAAGGCGTGGACCTGACCAGGTAGATACGGAAGGCGGAAAAGGGGTGGGGAGGGAAATATATCCCTGGTGGTGGGGTCTTTTTGGAGGTGGCGGAAATGTCGGCAGACGATTTGGTTTATGCGAAGGTTGGTAGGGTGGAAGGTGAGCACCAGGGGCGTTCTGTCCTTGTTACGGTTGGAGGGGTGGGGTCTGAGGGCAGGAGTGCGGGATGTGGACGAGATGCCTTGGAGGACACCTTTAACCATGTGGGAAGGGAAATTGCGGTCTCTAAAGAAGGGGGGCATCTGGTGTGTTCTGTGGTGGAACTCATCCTCCTGGGAGCAGATCTGGAGGAGGCGGAGGAATTGGGAATACGGGATGGCATTTTTGCAAGAGGTAATGTGGGAAGAGGTGTAATCCAGGTAGCTGTGGGAGTCGGTGGGTTTGTAGAAAATGTCGGTGTCAAGTCGGTCATCATTAATGGAGATGGAGAGGTCGAGGAAGGGGAGGGAGGTGTCAGAGATGGTCCAGTTAACTTTAAGGTCATGGTGGAATGTGTTGGTGAAGTTGATAAATTGCTCAACCTCCTCGCGGGAGCACGAGGTGACGCCAATGCAGTCATCAATGTAGCGGAAGAAGAGGTGGGGAGTGGTGCCGGTGTAATTACAGAAGATCAACTGCTCTACGTAGCCAACAAAGAGACAAACATAGCTGGGGCCCATACGTGTGCCCATGGGCTACCCCTTTGGTCTGGAGGAAGTGGGAGGATTCGAAAGAGAAATTGTTAAGGGTGAGGACCAGTTCAGCCAAACGAATGAGAGTGTCAGTGGAAGGGTACTGTTGGGGACGTCTGGAGAGGAAAAAACGGAGGGCTTGGAGGCCCTGGACATTGCGGATGGAGGTGTAGAGGGATTGGATATCCATGGTGAAGATAAGGCGTTGGGGGCCGGGGAAACGGAAGTCTTGGAGGAGGTGGAGGGCGTGGGTGGTGTCTCAAACAGATGTGGGGAGTTCTTGGACTCGGGGGATAGGACAGTGTATAGGTAGGTAGAGATGAGTTCAGTGGGGCAGGAGCATGCTGAGACAATGGGTCGGCCAGGGTGGCCAGGCTTGTGGATCTTGGGAAGGAGGTTGAACCAGGCAGTGCAGGGTTCCCGGACTATGAGGTTGGAAGCTGTGGTTGGGAGATCTCCTGAGGTGATGAGGTTCTGTATGGTCTGGGAGATGATGGGTTGGTGATGGGGGGTTGGGTCATGGTCGAGGGGGCAGTAGGAAAAGGTGTCTTCGAGTTGGCGTTTGGCTTCAGCGGCGTAGAGGTCAGTGCGCCAGACTACCACTGCGCCCCCTTTATCCGCTGGCTTGATGGTGAGGTCGGGATTGGAGCAGAGGGATTGGAGGGCTGCGCGTTGTGAGGGTGAGAGGTTGGAGTGGGGGAGGGGGGGTAGACTGGTTGAGGTGGTTAATGTCCCGGCGGCAGTTGGAAATGAAGAGGTCGAGGGCAGGTAATAGGCCAGCGCAGGGTGTCCAGGTGGATGCAGTGTGTTGGAGGTGGGCGAAGGGGTCCTCGGAAGGTGGGCGGGAGTCCAGATTGTGAAAGTGAGCTCGGAGGCGGAGGAAGTGTTCGACATCACGGCGTGTATTAAATTCATTGATGCGTGGACGGAGGGGGATGAAGATGAGTCCTTTGCTGAGGACTAATCGTTCGTCCTCAGGTGAGGGGGAGGTCTGGAGGGATGGTGAAAACGCGGCAGGGCTGGGAGCTGGGATCTGGTGTGGGTGTGGAGCTGGGAGTGGGGGCGGAGCCGGTAACTGGAGTGGGTGTGATGGTGGGGGGGAATGGGGGGTGGAGTCATGAGCTGGGGTGGTGTTCCCCTCAGGGTTCTGTAGGCCAGGAATGGTGACGGTGGCATCTGTGGGGGGCATGTCAGCAGAATGCAGGTGAGTGGCGTTGGTGGGGGCGGAAGTGGGGGTGACCACGGCAGTAAGGGTGGCGGAAGTCACTGAGCGTGTGACATCAGCGATGATGTGAGGGGCAGAAATGATGTCACATGTGATGCATGAGGAATTGTGAGGGGCGGAAGTGGCTGTGGGAGTAGCCATGATGGGGGCGGAAGTGACATCAATCAGCGTGGGGGCGGCAGCTGCACCAGCCGCATGGCTAATGGCGTCCGAGCAATTTCAGAGGCCGGGGGAATCTTCTGGAATGTTTGAGGAGCGCTGGTTATGGAGGTGGGTGGATAAACGTTTGTTGTACTTACAGTTTTTGATGTTTAAGATGGAGTTGAAATACTGTTTGTTGAGAGTATGAATTCTCCTGAGGATGTAGTACAGAGGGGGTCCTTTGTAATTCTGAGAGAGTGTGGCCCTCAGCTGAGGCAGGGCTGACTGGAGAGAGGTTAGGTGACGGCGCATTGCTGCAAGCATGGAGCGGAGGATCCTGAAGGAGAACCGTTGCTGGTGTTTTTTGAATCTGTAGTCTATACTGTTTGTCCTGTTCGGATCCGAACTCTGCTGGTTTAAAGGTGGTCCAGAGTCTGTGTAGGATGAGTTGGTTACGGAGGCAGGCACTGAGGAAGCGAATGGGGCTGTGGTAGCGAGTCTGTTTCAGGATATGGTTGAAGAGCCTCAGGGCAGAGGAAATGACCTGGGAGTTGCAGTGGGAGAGGGACTCCCTGAGATTCTTGTAGAGAGAGAGAGGAGGAAAACTTCTTCAAGGCAGGCATCCTTGCAAGAGGATCCGCTGTAGGGTTCAAATCAACGAGGTAAAAACAAGGACTGCAGATGCTGGAGACCAGATTCTAGAATCACACAACTCCAGGTTGGAGTCCAACAGGCTTCTTTGGAAGCAGTAACTTTTGGAGTGCTGCCTCATCATCAGGTGGTTGTGGAGGATAAGATCCTGAGACACAATTTAGAGCAAAACATTCCAGCGTCCTGCCACTGAAATGGTATATTCAACAAACCTGGATTGTTAAGTCTTCCACCTTTTCAAATAGGTTGCAGGTCTCATTACAATGTGAATCCCAGAACTTCTTGTTGTCACCTTCTCGAGATAACAAGGTTTTATAGCAAAAGCTCACATCTCAGCTCAGACAATGCATTAAAGGTGTGAGGTCAGAGTCGGCCTGTATCCCAATCTTGAGTCAGACTGGTTCTGTTTCCAAAGTCAAAGTTACAAGCTATTACATGTATTGACTGCCTGCACACACCACACCTCCCCTGTCCCACCTCCCTCACTGTCTTCACTATTGGCGAGCACCAAGTTGTCCCTTTGTAATTGGATCCTTGGTACATCCGTAACCCGGAGGAAGTATTGCCTCACTCAGCAATTTTAACCCATACCCTGTCTCCAAGTAAGTGTCTCCCTGCTCATTTGCCAGGAAGGGGCAGTGTAGAGTCAACCAGACTGCTGTGGGTCTGGAGTCAGGTGTAGGCCAGACCGGGTAAAGGATGCAGCTGGAACGACTGAGTGAATCCTTTCCCACAATGGCGGTTCCCTTCCCTAACAAGGGAGAGAGGGAATCAGATGGGGGCTTTCTCCCCCGCACCACCCCCTCCCTGAAACGGTCTCATCGTCAGATTCCGAACTCCACATTTCTGACCGAATACCAATTCTGCCATCTGTCGTGGCGGGATTCAAACCCGGGACTCCCCAGAAACAGGTCCACAGTTCAATTGATATTGGCACTCGGCCGTCACTCCTTCAATCCCCCTGCGATGGCACGTGAACTCGCTGGTGCTTCCGCAGGTGGGAGGAGTAGGTGAAGGCCTTCCCACACTGAGAGCAGGTGAAGGGCCTCTCCCCGGTGTGGATCCGCTGGTGGGCCAGCAGGTTGGAGGAGCTGGTGAAGCCCTTCCCGCACTGAGAGCAGGTGACTGGCTTCTCCCCGGTGTGGACCCACTGGTGGGTCAGCAGGGAGGAGACCTGGGTAAAGGCCTTGCCACACTCGGGGCAGCTGAAGGGCCTCTCCCCGGTGTGGATCCGCTGGTGGGTCAGCAGGTGGGAGGTATACCTGAAGCCCTTCCCGCACTGAGAGCAGGTGAATGGCCTCTCTCCTGTGTGGATCCGCTGGTGGGTCAGCAGGTGGGAGGTTGTGCCGAAGGCCTTCCCGCACTCGGGACAGCGGAAGGGCCTTTCCCCCGTGTGGATCCGCTGGTGGGCCTGCAGGTTAGAGGAATGTCTGAAGGCCTTTCCGCAGACAGGGCAGGGGAATGGCCTCTCCCCGGTGTGACTGCGCCGATGAGTCTCCAGGGCAGACGGGAAATGGTAGCCTTTCCCACAGTCGCCACACTTCCACGGTTCCTCCACAGGGCGGGATTCCTCAGGTTTCTCCATGGCCACAGCTTCAGCTGCACACAAACACGTGTGGAGCCCCTCCCTGCCGTGAAGTCCCCTTCCCAGGCCGTATAACTGTTTCAGGCTCCACACACAGTGCGCTGTAACAGTGGGGTCTCTCGTCCAGTCCCACTGATGCTGAAAACGTCCTCAAAGAGGAACCAAAAAGCGTTGATCCCTCTCACAGAAATCACAGTCAAAAATCGTTGTGGTCCTGATGGATTGAGAGACTGTCAGACATTGACATCAAAGTGAGGACTGCAGACACTGGAGAGTCAGTCAAAAAATGTGGCGCTGGAAAAGCACAGCAGGTCAGGTAGTATCCGAGGAGCAGAAGACTCAATGTTTCGGGAATAAGCCCTTCATCCATTGATTTTGAAACTTCAGTCTTCAGATTTTCAAATACTCTGCAAAAAGAGATTACAAAAGGCATCACTATCAGTACAGGGTAGAAATTCAGAACAAGCAATTCTACTTTCTGTGGAATATTCTTTTGTTGTTCCACAAAACTGAAAGTACCATCCCACTCTCCGTTCCCCTCTGTTCTCACTCCACTCTAACTAATTCTCCTGAAGGAGCTGATTCAGGATCTTCCAGGGCCAGAAAAAGCAAAAACATCAAGACTGACATCTCTCTGAATTTTGGATACCTCCACCTGAAAGTTAATATCTTTCACAACACTGGGATCCTGCGGAGAGTGAGCAGGTCTGATTTTGGGAAGCATAAAAAAAAAAGTGTGTCAATTCAGGGTGAACCTGCAATGCAGCTTCTTGAGGAAGGACCAGACACAAAATGGTTAATGACCCCGAGAAGGTGAAGCAAAATGAGACATCAAGGCATTAACACCGACACACTTCAGTCAAACTCTTCTGCTCCCAGTCAGGGCAAAACATGCTCTGAAAGTCCAGCCTTCACAACCACACTTCTGCTTTCACTGAAGACAATTAGAGTCACACAGCGCAGAAACAGACCCTTTGACCCAACCTGCCCAGATATCCTAAATTAATCTAGTCACGTTTGCCATCACTTGGCCCCTATATGGGCCGGGTGCTGACAGCTGGGACGAAATTGGGTTGGCTCTCTTGTCAGCAAGGACGAGTTGGACCGAAGGGTCTGTTTCTGTGCTGTACATCTCTATGACTCCAGTCACATTTGTAGGTAATATTAACGGAGAACTCTGTTCCCAGCTTTGTATTTGTCGGCAACTGCATGGTACTTATCATCCTCAGGTGACCGGCCTTGTTGAATGTTTTAACCAGACTCACGACTAACCTTGCCAAATTAATGGCAGAGTCTGGCCCCTCCTGGTTATGTTAATCCCTGTGGCCTTATTCCAGATGCGATCCATGTCTGCGGGCAAGACACGACTGTCTCCAGCTGAGAGTCTCTCTGGTCACCCCCTCCGTACCCCTTGGAACGATTCAGCTCCCTTCTCAGTCCACGTCCACCACGTGACCGAAGCAATGATTGGTTATGTTCTTGCTCTAATGAATGTTATGTGTGCCTTTTACTCCCAGGAGCGTACGACCTACAGCGATGTTCCCTCCCTTTCAGCCTCGTCACGGGTAGACCCTGGTTCATTGGTGCTCGTCAAGAACTGGACTGGCAAAGGTCTCCACCCTCGTTGGGATGCCCCTTCCAGGTTCTACTTCCCACCCCTTCGGCGGTCACAGTCGCTGGGCGCTCAGCTTGGGTCCAACGGCACCATTGTAAATTGATTGACCGCACCAATCAAAAGGGGGAAAGACGAGGAGAGAATTCTGGAATCCCAACAAAAGGAGTGGACCCTGTCCATTTGGGTTTTTGAATCTTGCTGTTGTTCTAATGTTAATCTTATTACAGATACTTGAACTAAGAGGAGGGACATGTGGGGGATCACTTATCTCCTCACCTCTCTGATCACGTACAACATCCTGATGGGGAAAGCCACTAAGTATGGATGGGACCAGGAATGATCAGAGATTATCCACCACCCATACTGAGGAGATGTCGTCCAGTGCACCGGACCAGACGCCTTTGACGTGTGGAACGTGATGAAGATTGATTATTGTAATGGACTCTTCCATCAGAAAGACCAGATGGTCCATCTGGACAGTAGAAATCAGGGGGAGTTACCATGGCGTTACCGAACCTGTCTTTTTGATCTTACCTGCAGACGCAAGCCTAGTGAGGATAAAAATGATCAACCCCGTCATTATGGTAAATATTTTAAGGACGCCCAGGAACACCATCCCTTTTTGTAGGACGGGCCGACTCGAGAAAAGGGAAGCCTGATAGGGGAAACTCCTCAATCCACAAGGAACTTATTTATACAAGCCCACAGAACGCTCTCCACCCCAGAGGCAGTAGTATGTTACTCCTCTCTAGCGGGAGATGACTTACTTGCCCCGTCCCCAGACTTCCTACTGCCGATCCTGTGAAGAGAAATATCACTTTCCAATACCTCCGGTCTGTGTATACAAACAGCTGGTGTAACACTGCCTGAGGTACAGCAGGCCTTATGTGGCACATGGACCTGGAACGGAACCCTTCCCTTGTGCATTTATAGGCCTTTTCTCTTTTCAGAACCAGATACTGTCACCAAGACCATGTACAATAGAGCGAAGGGAGAGCCCAATGGGAACAGCATTCTGAGGACCATTGTCTCCCATACACTGCGAGTGCTCGAGTCACTTGGCCCATTTTATTACAGCGCTCAAGCGACTCCCCTTGCAAAACGTTGACCCTATACTCCTGTAGATCTGACCAGACCCCCTGCTGTAACATTTCAGTAACCTATTTTGATAAACTCTCCCTAATATACACCAAACCAGACTATTATTTCTTCAGCTAAGGGAAAGCTACCAATTTCCTTGTCCTGGATGGCAAAGATGTCCCTCATAAGGTCACCATCGGAGCCCTTGTTCCCACAACAGTACCTTGTCCTGGCCAGTGGACAGGTCGATGGAACCTCCATCTGAGGAGGATGCAGCGGTCGGTCTCAGCCAACCTTGCTCCAACTGGAAGGATCCCAATGGACTGGGTGACAATACAGGACACCCGATAGGCTGGGGAATCCAGAGTACCCTGAGGTTGGAAGGATCGGCAGGGTTGACAAGTCAACAGAACCGCAGTTCCCTCTTTTGCGGCCTGACCAATTGAGGAAATAAGAGTAAAGAGGCTCTGGAACAGAGTAAACTGGGATTATCAGACCTGTGTCTTTACTCTGTGCAGAATTGATATGCCTTAGACTATATACTCGCCCGGGAGGGTGAGGTCTGCACCATTGTCCAAGATAAATGCACTATGGGTATTCCTGATCTCACTGGCAATATTAAGTAAGATACAAGAAGAGATTCAGGTATTCCGTGACAGAATGACTGAAGGGACTAGTTGGGGAAACTGCAGATCGGGCCGATGGTACAATTGGCTTATCAATTTAGCTATGTCTGTTTGTCGGTATTGGTATTGTTAGGTATTTAATTGCTAGGCTTATGAGGGCCCTTAGTGATATAGATTTGCCCCAGAAAATGTTCCTTTCGCGATCTGATGGCTCACCCACACGTGTCGATGGCGATGATAAATATGACCAGATGAGCTGCGAAGATGGTGGTGCCTCTCTACAGGATGTTGACGGCTGGACCACCTTGAAGGGCATTCGTTTGGACTAGCCTTCTCTTTCAGTGATCGCGGTGCAATCAAAGGGAGGAATGAGGGTGTGGGCATCTGGGTGATGAAGTCTATAGCCTTAAAACTTGTCTTTAAACATTCAGACTAAAATGTAATGCTGAATCATTGAATACATTTACTGCACTAGAAAATAAACAGGCAGGAAGGCTCAGAATGAGGAGAGAACTTAAAGATAGGGACACCTGGGCTCACCAAGTGATAACAGGATGCTGTCAGGCAATTAAGAACGTTTGCCTCAGCATCGGTGAATCTGTGTGAACAGGACACCAAGTGATAACATTCACAGCCGTTCCCTTGTGAGACCATTTTAGTGCTGAGACTGTTGAAACCCGTAGAAAATTAACTCTTAGTGCTTATCTGCTATGGATTGAATTGAATTGCATTTTGGGGCTTTATGATGAGAGATTTTTATTCCAGGCTTCCAAAGAGAATGATTTCCAGGACAAACCAAGAGTGAGGCGTTACAGGTCTGAGTTCTCAAAGGATTCCCTGGGCCACCTCAAATCTCCACTTTAACATGGGAGGTAGGACAAAATAGCTTCTGCTTGGCTAACTCGGTGGGACTGAGTCAGGCAGATACGACTCAGAACAAACAAGAATCCACAGACGGATGTAAATCCAGTGAAAAAAATTGCAAATGCAGAAGTAACAAATCTGAACCTAACCATCAATCGCAGAAGTAACGTTTAATCCTCACCACTAGCCAGGACAAATACGATTCCAAGAACAGGTTGTCTACAAGAAATTATGATAGATTAGATTAGATTCCCTACAGTTTGGAAACAGGCCCTTCGGCCCAACCAGTCCACACTGACCCTCTGAAGAGTAACCCACCCAGAACCATTTTCCCTCTGACTAATGCACCTAACACTATGGGCAATTTAGCATGGCCAATCCACCTGACCTGCACATCTTTGGACTCTGGGAGGAAACCGGAGCCCCCGGAGGAAATCCACACAGACACAGGGAGAATGTGCAAACTCCACACAGACGGTCACCCAAGGCTGGAATCGAACCTGGGACCCTGGTGCTGTGAGGCAGCAGTAGCTAACCACTGAGCCACCATGCCACCCTAGGCTAAGTCAAAAATGCACGAGGACCTTGCGGGATCTGATTGGTTGTTACTATGTGATCATGCTCAATGTCTGACTCTGAACAATGTACATAAGTTCTATCCAAACTCTGTAAAAGTCGGCGGATTCTTTTGGCACTCTAGGAGTACTCATCGGTGGCTCAGTGGTTAGCACTGCTGCCTCACAACACCAGAGTCCCAGGTTCGAGTCCAGCCTCGGGGGACTGGCTGTGTGGAGTTTGCACATTGTCCCCATGTCTGCGTGGGTTTCCTCCCACAATCCAAAGATGTGCAGGTTTGGTGAATTGGCCATGCTAAACTGCCCGTAATGTTAGGTGAATTAGTTAGAGGGAGATGGGTCTGGGTGGGCTACTCTTCAGAGGGTCGGTGTGGACTGGTTGGGCCGAAGGGCCTGTTTCCACACTGTTGGGAATCTAATCTAATCCTTCTGGGCTGATCAGAGTCTACCAACCCAGCCGTATCAAAGAATAAACTATTGCTTGTATGATTGACAAAGAGTCATTTCCAGGTGTGTTTATTGACCAATCCCAGAAATCCAAAGATCCGGACAGCAGTCCAGATCAGAACAACCAGATAGGAAATGGTTAATGTCCCCAGGATGTGGGGAGCAAAATAAGACACCAAGGCGTTAACACCAACACCAGGGAGAACCTGAACATACAGACGTGACAAACATTAGTGGCAAGCCAGAATCACAGATGTACAGCACAGAAACAGTCCCTTCAGTCCATGCTGACCAGATATCCTAAATCAACCTAGTCCCATTTGCCAGCACTTGACCCATGTCCCTCTAAATGTTTCCCAACATATACCCATCCAGATACCTTTTAAAGGTTATAATTGTAGCCACCACTTCCTCTGGCAGCTCATTCTTTACACACACCACCCTCTGTACATAGGAGTTTCTCCTTAGGTTTCTTTTAAATCTCACCCTAAACCTATGAGCAACCCCAGATCAAAGATCTTGTCTGTTTACCCTCGCCATGCCCCACATTATTTATACAAGGTTGTAGGGTCACCCCTGTGGGATATAGGTAAAGCAGTGTTACTTCTGCAACCATAATTGCTTCTGCATGGTAAATGAACTAACATCAGGGTATAATTGTTTCAGCCAACAGTGGAGTTAACAAGAATGAAAGCTATGTGAAGGAAATATATAATTGCTTTTGTATTAGCTAAAATGTGCATACATGAAATGTGCCTGCAAACAATGTTACAGACAAACAGATAAAGGTGCTGTGAGGGGAGGGGGTGTAGATTAAACTAGATGTGCTCGTACAAACAGTTATAACCATCTATTTCCTGCTTCTGCAAAAACAAAAAACACACAATCAAGGAGGTTAGAGAGCTCAGTGTCGGCGGAAAATGGGAGGAAACGTTGCTTTCGCAAACAAGGAAGCAGCTGGCAGTGAAAGAGGATATACGCTAACACTTTGTTCACACACAAGGCCAGATAAGGCAAGAAATAGACAAGAGTAATGGGCGCCACCGGGAAAGAATGGAGGGACAAACCGATCTTTCACGGGTCAGCTTGGAACATCAGGACGAGGGGGGTGGAGGAATGTGAATGAGGGAAAGAAGCTGAATGTGCTGGAGCCAAAGTGGAGCAAGAACAGAGGATGCAAAACCGGCTTGAAGCTGCAATGAGGAATATTGCATGTGCTGTGCTTGTACCTGTTGCAGTTACTGGTGGGAATCGGGTGCATTTTAAACATCAAAACAGAAAAGATATCCAGCCCTCCCCCCTTCCCAATCTCTATCCTTCAGTCCCTGCTCACCCGGGTAACTAAGACACATACCTGAGTTTGTGGAGTCTGCTCCCTCCCTGGATTCACTCCAGTTGCTACAAGTGACCAATTTCCCCTCCTCCCATCTCTGTCTCCCTCCCAGGATGAAGAGTTGCCCAGAGGGAGGGAGATTCACTTTGAAACTGACAGGGCCACTTCCGCGTTGTGACGTCACAAAGGAACTAGGGGCGGGGCGAGTAAATGTGACGGTGCAGGAGGCGGGGCGAGTCCTTCAGCGGGCCGCCGCACCGCGCATGCGCGGCCCCTGCAGCAGACGGGGAGGACAACTCACTTTCCAAACCCCCTCCCTTCAGAGAATCCCCACAGTGTGGAAGCAGGCCACTCGGCCTCACCGACCCTCCCAAGGGTCACCCACCCACACCCATTCCCCCACATTGAACCCTGAGGAATTGTTAGAAACGAAAATCGCTTCCTAATAATCGCTCGAGACAAATTCAGGAAAACAAAGGTTTATTTCCAAGTCTGCAGAGTTGGGCACCCTTCTGAGAAAAAGGCGCCCCGAGGCTTACAAAGTTTCTCATTATATACAGCACAAGTCCCTCCCCTCCTTGGCTCTAACCAGCCACGAGGTTCACATTCTTAAACCGTCATTATTCTCCAATTTGCACCCTTATCACAAAGTCTGCAACAAATGTCTCCAGAGTTGTTGTTTTTTTACCCTGTAGTCTTATCAGTCAAAGACTTATTCTTCTCTGTCTGTGCTAGCGGTCTTATCAATCTGTAGCAGATGTCTCTGTGTCAATCTGTAGCAGATGTCTCTCGAGTCGTTTTTCTATCCTGCAGTCTTATCAGTCAAGGACTCATTCTTCCCTGTCTGTGTTAATGGTTTCATCAATCAAGGACTTGTTTTTACTCTGCTCACAAAATGTCAGCATTTGCTCAATTTAAATTATCCTACTTTTGAGTATACAAAATGTTTTAGAAAAGAAGTTACTCTGCTCACAAAATGTCAGCATTTGCACAATTTAAATTATCCTACTTTTGAGTATACAAAATGTTTTAGAAAAGAAGCAAAAGTCTTGTCTTTTATTATAGAGCAGCCTGTTGGTTCAGGCACATCTTAATTGTTTGAACCGAAATTGCCTCACAATTCCACCCTTTCTCTTTTTAAGATGTGCCTGACCAAGATAAGTGTGAGAGGTAATTTCGGTTCAAACTTTAAGATGTGCCTAGACCACAGACTGATCTATAATAAAAGACAAAACTTTTGCTTCTTTTCTAAAACATTTTGTATACTAAAAAGTAGAATAGTTTAAAATTGTGCATGCAGTTTGTGAGCAGAGTAAAAACAAACAGGCCCTTGATTGATGAAACCATAAACACAGGCAGGGAAGGATGAGTCCTTGACTGATAAAGACTGCAGGACAGGGAAACGACTCGAGAGACATCTGCTACAGATTGATAAGACCGCTAGCACAGACAGTCTTTGACTGATAAGACTACAGGGGGAGAAAGACAACACCTCTCGGAACATTGGAAACATTTATTGCAGACTTTGTGATAAGGATGCAAGTTGGAGAATAATGACGGTTTAAGAATGTGAACCTCATGGCTCGTTAAGAGCCAGGAAGGGGAGGGTCTGGAGACATTTGTTGCAGACTTTGTGATAAGGGTGCGAATTGGAGAATAATGATGTTTTTAAGAATGTGAACCTCATGGCTCATTAGAACCAAGGAGGGGAGGGACTTGTGCTGTATATAATGAGAAACTTTGTAAGCCTCAGCGCGCCTTTTACTCAGAAGGGTGCCCAACTCTGCAGACTTTCTAATAAAACTTTGTTTTCCTGAATTTGTCTAGAGCAATTATTAAGAAGCGATTTTCGTTTCTAAGTTTCATAGCAAAATGTGACATCTCAGCTCAGACAATGCAATAAAGGTGTGAGGTCAGAGTCTTCTGTGTCCCGATCTTGGGTCAGACTGATTGTATTTCCAAAGTGGAATTCACAAAATATTGCACGTATTGAGTGCCTGCAGATTTTGCATTTTTTGAGCAAATATAATTCTGCAGATACACATTCACTGGCATGGACTTCTATGTGTGCGTATGTGCATGAGGGAGAGAAAAAGTCTACATCAGTGCTGTCTATCTCTATGCGTATTTGATAACAGATGCTTTATTTCTAGTGATGTAAATCCAAGCTGCATACGAATAGTTAAATGTCAGCGAGAGAGAGAATTCCTCAAGTTGGGCATGAGGAGAAACCTGTGAGATCCCTCCTTCTGGTTTTCTTCCTCATAAACATACAGTAAACACAAACATGTGTTTATTTCTCATTGTGTTTCATTTTTCTTGTTTAATTCCCTGCGATGATGTGGGAGAATTATTAGATTTGGGTCAGCCATTTTGTCACATATTAAAGCCTGGAAACCATTTTGAATCTCAGCTTAGTGCCTGCTTGCTAAAGCTTGTGTTTCCCAGGCTCAGCGGAGACGGTTGGCCTTGCAGCTGTACTGCTTCCTGATAAACAAATTCTTTCCTGACATGGGACTTTATTTCCATCCCCCACAGTTGGCGAGTCAGGCAGAAGATACCCTGGTCCTCTCAGGTCACCGGCCGATATCCTTTGAGAGATGAAATATAGAGGGTGGTTGCTGCTTTTGTTGTGTCCAAAATAAAGAGGAAAGCTGGCCAGGGACAAAAATGCTGTTAGAAATGTTGATACAATTCTCCCTACTCAGCCACAAGATACTAGTGAGAGAACTCAACAGGGTCCTAGCGTCTGGACGTAATGTTACTGAGAGCACTTGTGCTTTACAAAGTTAGTAATAATGAATTTGCTTGCCCCAGGGTTTTGAGAGGTGAACCCCTATTTGATAAGCCCTGGACCCACACTGAGGTCCGTGCCATCCTTCAAGATGCCCCCGATCTGTTCGAGTGCCCAACATTACTTTTAATTGGGGAGTAGAAATCTGCAGTAAGTATAATCGCTCGCTTCAGGATGTCCTGACTTGAATGAATTCGACATACAGGACACATTGGGCAACTATGAAAGACTCCGTTGTACTTCCCCCGAGTTGTGGACTCATGCAGAGACATGAACAACTTGCTTTGGAAATAGTGTTCAATTTACAAATGGAACAGCTGAGAGGGATTTAGAGTTTGCACACTTGGCTAAGCAGCAATGTGTCAGGATTTATGAGGCTCAACTCCTTAACTTGGGCTGTTCTGGAATGTGAGTGCCTCATTACCCTTGGAAGGAAGGAATAATCAAAGCTGACAAACTGAGACATGTCGAAAGTTGAAGAGTGTTACACAGAGAGAGAGAGAGAGAGAGGGAGAGAGAGGGGTGCAGGCAGAGAGAGTGTGTTTGTTAACCACCTCCTTGCCTGGTCAGCCTTTTTCCCTGTCGACAACTTGCTTTTATAGAATCACCTCACGTACATTGTTATGAATATTGTCTAATAAGAGTAGATGTATTTAGTAGATGAATCAAAACCATCCCAATGGCTGAAACAGCGGACACTCTCGTGTTGGACAAGTGGGAAATAATTGCATCAGTGAACCAAAACTCTTCAGAGTTTACATTCACGGGAAGGCCAAGCCTCAGCATTAGGACCGGGGCATATTGGGGCTGAGATGGAAAGGCCCGTTCCTAGTCCCCGGTCAACAGTCAAGGTCATGGGGAGGCCGCATGGACACACACAACACAATGAAAACGAGCGCCACCTCCTGGAGGAACATCAGAAGACCCCCGTCAGAGACACATCTTCAGTCTTCATCGTGAATGGTTCAGCCTGATCATTCTGCCTTTCACTGCACTCTTCCTTATCTTTCTTTCACTAACTATGTTTGATTGGGCCTGATAACCTCTAATAAACAGGAATTACAGTTTAATACTTTTTTTATGCATAGAAGGTCAACCACTCTAGCTGCTAGGTATGTGCCCATATCCCCATCCATCCTGAACTCGTACCAAGCGAGCCCTTATGGTGTTTGAGCAACTTGCAGCTTTCTTTTCCCCTGCCTTTGGAACTGCTCGACTGGAAATCAAAGTCACCCCGCAGACAATCCTGTGCTCGGCTCAGTTCACTGTTGTGGCCCTCCTCTCCAGCGATCTCCCAGATGCCGAGATTTCCCATTCCCGATGAAACCCCTGATGATGATTCCCAATCCCTGGCGCCTTCTGCCCCAGGGCACCAACCCCTGACAATCTCCAGGCACCAACCCCTGACAATCCCCCTGGCTCTGGGTATAATCCCCCTTTTGCTGACACCCCCAAACTCCTCTTTTTAATAAAACAGGAGGGATTGTGGGAGAATGTGATCAAAATTGACAAAACTGCATGGAAGCCATATTGTCACAAAGCAATGTTTGCAGTAAAATGTAGCCTGTTAACAGAATGCTGTCTGAGCCCTGGCTAAGGAATTCTGTTTTGATAGCCTGACCTTGCAGCTGCAGGCTGTCTCTGCTCCTCAGGCCATTAGACTGTGCTGCTTCATAGAATGATGGATTGGTTCTCTCTGTCCCTTATCAGTAATTAGAGCCTAGCTGAACCTGCAGTATAAGATAACATTCAGTTTTGTAGACATGAAGAAATGTAGGTATGGACAATGTATGTGAACCTTACGACTGCCCCTCAGTTGCATAATTAATGGAGAGTGGGGCTTGTGTTTTACATAAAACTTGTAACATTCTGTATTTTATTGGAATACGTCAGACTTTATTTTGAACTAAGAGGTATTCCCCAATGGCAACGAATAAAGCTAGTTAATTGCTCAAGGTCTCCTCTCCTGACTACTTTACTTTAAACGATTTGACACACGAGTTACTTTGCTCCAACAGTACTAATAGTTACATCGAAGGGAGAGAGAATTCCTCAAGTAGGGCACTATCAGAATCCTGGGACAGCCCTATTTCTGGTTTACTTCCTAATGAACAAACATTAGGCATTTATTTATTTCTGATTTTGTTTCATTTTTCTTGTTTGATTCCCTGCTGTGACTACACTCTGTCTCTGGAATGGTGACAGGCTGAGATTGTGGGTTGGCTTTCGATTGACTGAATGTTTTCTTGTTCTGGAAGCTGTAAAAGAGGCGTGAAAGCTTCAGCAGAAGTCCAGCAAAGGTGAGGACAGACCAACATCTTACTCTGTGGGAACAGGGAGATCAGAGGACAGAGAAATCAGGGCCTGAAACCCGAGCTAACACCAGACTACCCTGTGATCAGTGCTTTGATTAGCAGTGACAACCCTCTGCCTTTACCTCGCTTCCTATCTGACTCCCCCCTCAATATTCAGGATCCAATTCTTGCCATCCTGAAGCCATGTGCCTGTAAGGACTCTCAGACCATAATTATTCATTTCAATGAGTGCAGTTAATTCATTCACTTTTGTTACAATGTGGCACACATTCAGATTCACCATGTGTCATTTCAATTTTTGTGATCTTCAGAATCCAGTTTTGATTACTGGTATAGTTACTCTCCTTGTCCCTTTCTATCATTCTCTGATGTTCATTTTCCACATCACTACACTGCTCACCGGCCTTGATTTGGATTGGCCATGCTAAATTGCCTACAGTGCCCAGGGATGTGCAGGTTAGGTGGGTTAGCCATGGGAAATGCAGGGTTATAGTTTCATAGTAATAGAAGCAGGAGTAGGCCATTTGGCCCTTCCAGCCTACATTAAGATCATGGCTGATCTATCCATTGTCTGAGCTCCTCTTCCCTGCATTGTCCCAACTACCCTTAATTCCCAGACTCAACAGAGACACTCGGCCTTGCAGCTGTACTGTTACCTGATAAACAAATTCTTTCCTTGCATGGGAGTATCCTTCTCTTTGCAAGGACCTATTGTATACTTATCAGCTACTAACCAACACTATCCAGACACTGCGTTGCTGGGCAAAGTGACTTAGGTTGCTCAAATTCCTGCAATTAACAGTTTGCTAATTGTTAAATGATTGTAACCTATATAATCATACAACTCTCTGTTTCTCGTCGGAGTGACTTGTGACCATGAGGTCGACTTGGCTCTCCCCGTGAGCTCCGAATAAACAGTCAATAACCCAAGGTTTGTGTGTCATGATTACTTATCTAATACTTATTGGACTACTACGAGCAAGTCACCCACAGCATAATCCACTTCCATCCCCAACATGGATCAAGACACCATCCTTTTTTGCCAGACAAGTAAATGTCTCAAGCTCAGGAAACAAAGCCTGTCAAACATTAACAGGCACAGATCTAGACCAACCTTTTCCAGAGTCTGTCCCTTCACCTCGATTGACTTTCTTTTTCCCCTCAGCTCCTACAAACCAACAGCTGAACCCAAGGATGAGAAAAGAAATGGGAAAGAGGGCGAGAAAAGAGAGTGCGGTCCTCCCAGATGTTAAACAGAGGAAGGAAGTTACAGTCTGGACTGAAGCTCAATCTTCATTCAGAGAGAGAGGAGCAACAGCAACTTCAGAAGCTCATGGTCGACCTTCCGCATTCAGACAGTGGCGGAGGTTCTGATTGGCAGGAGGACCAGGCCCCTTCCGGTCCTAGAGGGTTTCCCAAACATTGGTTTCCCCATCCAACAGTAAGGCGAGGGGCGGGGCCCTAAGTCGGTCTCACACATGCGCACCATGAACACTGCTCACGACCGATAGAGCGGTGTCTGGATCGCATAGGATTGTGGGTACTACATCAGCCATTAAAGACATGAAATGAAGAGTCCCATAAGCCTTCTTAACCGTCCTTTTTCATGTATTGGGGACGTACACGTCAAGAGCTAATCTTTAATCGATTTTCAATTGATAGACTGAGTGAATCACGACAGGGGTTTAACTCTCTATTTCCAGTTCAGTGTCAGTATATCGCTCTTTTTCTGTCCTCAAATAAGGACCGAATCAAAGCCCGACGTCTGTTCCACCTGAACGTTGATTTTTGTTTAATTTGCAGGTTCCAACCCTCCGTTTCAATCATTTATTAAAAGTTATTCGTGTTACATGGGCTTCGCTGGCTGGCCAGCATTTAGTTCCCCTTGAGAAGGTGGTGGTGACCTTCTGTGGTCCACACGCTGTACGGTGACCCACAATGTCCTGAGGGAGAGAATTCCAGGATTTAGACCCAGCAACACTGAAGGAACAGCAATGTGTTTCCAAGTCAAGACGGTGAGTGGATTGGAGGGGTACTTGCAAGAGGTTGTGTTCCCAAGCATCTGTTGCCCTGGTCCTTGTAGATGGAAGTGGTTGTTGGTTTGGAAGGTATTTTCTAAGGATATTTGGTGAATTTCTGTGTTGTATCTTGGACACCGTACACATTACTGCTTCTGAACAGTGGGACAGAGGGAGTGGATGTATGTGGAGATGGTGCCAATCAAGCAGGCGACTTTGTCCTGGATGGTATCAAGCTTTTTGGATGCTGTTGAAGCTGCACCCATCCAAGCTGGTGGGAGAGTATTCCATTACACTGCTGACTTGTGATTTGTAGAAGATGGACAGGGTTTGGGGAGTCACAGTATGCCTGACCTGTTGCCTGCTCTTGTTGCCATTGTGTCTGTGATTAGTCTAGTTGAGTTTCTGGTCAATGGTAAACCCCAAGGATGTTGATAGTGGGGTGTTTAGTGACAGTAACACTGTTGAATATCACGGGGCAGTGGTCAGATTATCTCTTTTGGGGATGAGTCATTGTTTGTCATTGGCATGGCATATATGTTACTTGCCACTCCTGAGCCCATTGGATATTGTTAAGATCTTGTTGCATTTCAAACTGAACTGCTTCAGTTTGTGAGGAGTTGTGAATCGTGCCGAACATTGTGCAATTATTGGTGAATATCTCCACCTCTGACCTTATGATGGAGGAAGGTCACTGATTAAGATGGTTGAGCCTAAGAAGACACGACCCTATGAATTCCTGCAGAGACGTCCTGGAACTGAGATGACTGACCTCCAACAACCAAAGCCATCTCTCTCTGTCCCAGGTATCCCTGAACAATTCAGATACACAACAATATTTCAAAACTAATTGAAGGAATACAGATGAAACACCCCTCTTCTGGGAGTCTCCAGTTCAAGGTTTTCTGTTCGGGAAACCATCTGATAAGTGTTGACTGTCATCAACCTTTTTGATCTTGGCCACACACAGCGCCCCCTGTCCATTAGCCCCCGCCACTCCAGCGCTCCCTGTCCATTTCTACCCCGGCACTCCAGCGCCCCCTATCCATTCTCCCTCACCACTCACAGCACCCCCGTTCTTTCCTCCCACCACCCACAGCTCCCACTGTCCATTCCACCGCCAACCACAGCGCCCCTTGTCCATTCTCTCTCCATCCCCAGGTTCTTGCCCGTTCTCCCTCTATACTCCAAACACCCTGTCCACTCTCTCTCTCGCCACCCTCTGTACCCCTGTCGTTTCAATCCTCAGGCCCTGTCCAGTCCGTCTCCCCACCTTCTACACCCATCTATTCCCTCTCATCCCACCCTCTGTCACACGTCCATTCTTCCAGCCCCCACCATCCATATTCTCTCTCTCTCATCTCCCCCCACCATCTGCCACCCCACCCATTCTCTCTCCCCTGAAATACACCAGGCTCGGAGTGAGAATTGGGGTTCAATGACAGAGTTTATTGCACAAGGAAATACCGGGGCTCCAGGGAGAGAAAGACACCAACAGCACAGTGTCAGCTGCGAGACTTCTCTCGACCCGGAGCACACGTCAAGAAACTTTTATACATTTTGTGACACAATCGGTCAGGGATGAGATTATTGTCTTTGTAACATGATTTGTTTATGGTAATTCTTGCAGAATCGTTGATAGTTGATACACTCATTGTCAGTTCCCACACAACCTTTGTTAATTTCCACACAGTCGTTGTCAGTTTCAGTGCAGACATTGTCCATTTCAATGTCTCCATGGAAATCCATTGTTGTTGTAATGGGCGCTAATTGCTCTCCCTGAGAAGGAGGATTCCTGCAGCCCTGGCTATTAGCATTTGGTATTGAGTCTGTATCATGCTGTTAGCACTTCTATAAGAGGTGTTGGCTGGACCCTTAAACTTCAGCGGGCAGTGTTCATTACTCATGAATATTCTCTCCCCCACCCTCCTTAAACTAATCACCTGGGTTGTGAGTCCATTGTGCTACATTCTGGTGGCCCCAGACAGTGTCTGTATCTGCTCTGCTGTTTCTCTCCATATTGTGATCCAGCGTCCATCTTGTGTGTCAAGTTGGCCAACTGATGGCTCAGTGGCCATCTTGTGTGTCTGTGTGCCCAGTATCACCCTGCCCTGTGCCATCTCCCACTTCTCCGCCACGCCCACTCTCTCTCCCCCGCCCAATTTCTCCATCAACCCCACCCATTCTCTCTCTCTGTACCCCCTAGTCTCTCTCTACCCCCACACTCTGCCCCCCGTCCATTTTCTCTCTCTCTGTCCCCCATCCAGTCTGTCTCTTTTCTCCCCAGCCCCCACCACACCGTCCTTTCTCGAGCCTCGAACCATCTTTGACCTCTGTATCAAACCCTTCAAAGGACAGAGAGAGAGAGAGAGAGAGAGAGAGAGAGAGAGATAATGGATGGTGTTGACTCTACCTGGGAGTCGGGAGGGGTGAGAAATGGCTGATCTTCAAAATTGAGAATACCTAAAATGATATCTTCAGAAACATCATTAAAGCCAGAAAGCGCGTTCAAGTTTTTTTAAAAGAGCTGCTGAAATCTATCTGATTCGTTCACTGAAATAAACGCAGTCAGGCCACCGCTCAGGACAGGCTGGAAGGGGTGAATGGGCGAAAGTGAGCACTGCAGATGCAGGAGATTAGAGTCAAGATTAGAGTGGTGCTGGAAAAGCACAGCTGGTCAGGCAGCATTCGAGACTTTTGTCTGAAACGTCAATGTTCCTGCTCCTTGGATGCTGCCTGACCTGCTGTCATTTCCAACACCACTCTGATCTTGAATGTAAGGGGTGAATGGCCTAGTCCTAGTCTTGTGAAGTTGGTTCCAACTATCTAGAAATAGCATCACATAGCACAGAAACATACCCTTCGGTCTATGCCGACCGGATATCCTAAATTAATCTAGTGACCCATTTGCCAGTATTTGGCCCCTTATCCCTCTGAATCTGTCCTATTCATCTCCCCATCCAGATGCATTTTAAATATTATCATTGTACTAGCCTCCATCACTCCCTCTGGCTGACACACACTAGCGTCTGTGCAAAAAGGTTGCCCCTCAGAAACCTTTCCCCCCTCACCCTAAACCCATGCCCTCCAGTTCTGGACTCGGGGAAAAGCTGGGGAAAAGACATACAAAAGTTGAGCAGCCAGACAGAATGCAAAAGTAATACAATGTCGAATCACAGGGAAAAACAAATTGTGGTTCTACCCTTTTTTTCCTGTTGGCATTTGGACTCTTAACATATGACAGAAACACCAGCATTGAAAAGTGTGGTGCTGGAAAAACACAGCAGGCCAGGCAGCATCCGAGGAGCAGGAGAATCGACGTTTCGGGCATAAGCCCTTCTTCAGGAATTTTATGCCAGAATTTTCAACTCTGGTCTCCAGCATCTGCAGTCCTCACTTTCTCCAAGAAACACCAGCATCCCCCCAATGAGCATACTGCGCATGTTTTCCGGTGTCATTAACGCAGTGCACATGCCCACCGGTGTCAGCAAAACACTGGGCATGCTCATTGCTTTCCGCAAAAAAAAAGGCGCGCGACCTTCCTTTGATGGCCCAATAGGGAACCGTGGAGGACCAGAACAAAACTGGTCCTCCTGCCAATCAGAGCCACCCTATTGTCTGAATGCGGAAGTTGGACCATGAGTTTCTGAAGCTGCTCCTCTTGCTCCTCTCTTTCTGAATCAACATTGAGCTTCACTCAGACCGCAAATTCCTTCCTCTGTCTCAGATCTGTGAGTACGGCACTCTCTTTTCTCGCCCCCTTTGCCATTTCTGTTTCTTTCCGGAGTTCAATTGTTGACTTACACCAACTGAAAGGAAAGGGATTTAACCCAGGGAGGGGACGGACTATGGAAAAGTGATCGAGGTCTGTGTCTCAATTGGCAAAATAGACAGACAGGAGGCTGGAAGGACACAGCAAATCAGGCAGCATCAAGAGGTGTAGAAGTCGATAATTCGGGTGTAACCCTTCTTCAGGACTGGGGCTAAAGTGGGGATAGGTGAAGATAGGGAGAGGGTCCGGCCTGATTAATCATTGGGTGGAAGAAATCAGGTTGGTGGCAGGAAGGAGTGATAGTGAGGGGCACGGGGCTGAGAAGGGAGTCGGGGGATGGAAAGGGAGGTTATTTGAAATTGGAGAACTCGATGTTGGGTCCTGCAGGCTGTAGGCTGCCAGGGTGGAAGATGGGGTTTGTTCCCTAATTTGCAGTTTTGTTCGTTGTGGCAATAGAGGAAGGCTAAGATGTTCTTGTCAGAAAGGGAGTGGGAAGGGGAATTAAAATCGATGGTGACTGGGAGGTCTGGTCAGCCTCTATGGACCCGGCTGTGATGCTCACCAATCCGTTCCCCAAGTTTACGCTCAGTCTCCCCGAAGTCGAGAAGACCACAATTTGCAAACACGTGGCAAATGCAGTATCTCAATGTGAAGTTATAGTCTTTGCTATGGGAAAAAAAAAGCAGAAAGACAGTGTATTATTTAAATGGTGATACTTTGGGATGTGGAGAAAGTGAGAACTGCAGATGCTGCAGATCAGAGGCAAAGTGTGGTGCTAGAAAAAGGCAGTAGGTCAGGCAACATCTGAGGACCTTGAGAGTCGACATTTCGGTCCCGAGCACTTCATCAGGAATGATGTGTGGATGGACAAAGGGTCTGATTCTGTGCTGTATGACTCTAATCATCTTCGGGGAGAGCAGAAGGGTGATTGTGAAGGTTGGAGTTTAAGAGGAGCTTTCAAAGATGTTTGCCCTTAATGGGAGCAGAAGAAGTTACAATGAAATCTTGCATTTGTGAGACAGCAACTGAGTGAGTGAGTAAATCCAAGGTTTTGGTGCAAAGTGGGAATTCATTGCACTGTGAGGATGAAGCCCTACCTATTGAGTCATTTCTGCTGCTGAATGAAACCAGGCTGAAGATTAGGAAGAGTAAATTTAGGACAGGGATGAGGGGGAACTGCTTTTCCTGGAGTGTAGTGAATCTATGGAATTCTCTGCCCCAGGAAGCAGTGGAGGCAGCTTCATTATGTATATTCAAGACACATTTGGATGAGTTTTTGCATGGTAGGGGAATTAAAGGTAGTTGGGACAATGCAGGGAGGAGGATCTCAGATGATGAATAGATCAGCCATGATCTTAATGAATGGCGGAGCAGGATGGATGGGCCAAATGGCCTTCTCCTGCTTCTATCACTGTGTAACTGTAACCCTGCATTTCCCACGGCTAACCCACCTAACCTGCACATCCGTCATCGTTATAGGCAATTTAGCATGGCCAATCCAAATCAAGGCCGGTGAGCAGTGAGGTGATGTGGGAAATGAATATTAGAGAAAGGGACAAGGAGAGTAAATGTACCAGCAATCAAAACTGGATTCTAAAGATCACAAAAACTGAAACGGTGAGTCTGAATGTGTGCTGCATTGTAACAAAATTGAATGAATTAACTGCACACATTGAAGTGAATAATTATGGTCTGAGACTCCTTACAGAGACATGGCTTTAGGATGGCAAGGATTAGATTCTGTATATTGAGGGTGTTGTCTAATGGGAAGCTTGGTAAAGGTAGAGGGTTGGCACTGCTCATCAAAGCTCTGATCACATGGTAGTCTGATGTCAGCTCGGGTTTTAGGGCCTGGTTTCTCTGTCCTCTGTTGATCTCCCTGTCCCCAAGGAGTATGATGTCGGTCTGTGCTCAGCTCTGCTGGATGTCTGTTGAAGCTTTGTCCCCTTTTTCACCTTCTGGAACAATAAAGCATTCAGTCAATCAAGCCCCAACCCACCATCTCCCAGTCTGTCAGCCACCCAGGCACAGTGTAATCACAGCAGGGGATCTCACAAGAAAAAGGAAACCAAATTCGAAATGACGAGGTGCTCATGTTTAATGTTTGTTCATGAGAAAGTAAACCACAAATAGGGCTCCCCCAGAATTCTCATGGGGAATTTTGTCTCCCTTAAATCTTAGCAGGGAATCAAACAAGAAAAATGAAACCAAATTTGGAAGAAATATGTGCTGTTGTTTAATGTTTATGCATTAGGAAGTAAACCATAAATGGGGGTCTCCCAGGATTCTTATACTATCCTACTTGAGGAATTCTCTCTCCCTTACATCTAACTCTGAGAACCCAGCTATGATTTACAACAATATTTACACCAACAGAAGTAAGGCACCTGTTCTCAAATAGACAGAGAGATCGACAAGATCTCTCATGCACACGCGCGCGCGCACACACACACACAGGAGTGAATGCGCATTTGCAGAGCTGAGCTCAAGTGTCACTTTTTGTTATAAAACTTTAAGTTCGCTTGATAAGGTGCTTTCCAGGGATTTCTGGGATTTGCATATTAATGAAACCTGCAACCCATTTGTAAAAATGAAAGCCTTAACAATCCAGGTTTGTTCAATGGATCATTTCAGTGACAGGACACTGTCATGTTTTTCTATAAATTCTGTGTCTTATTATCTTATTCTCCATAACCACCTAATGAAGGAACAGTGCTCCAAAAGCTAGTGGTTCTAAATAAATCTCTTGGACTATAACGTGGTGTTGTGATTTTTAACTTTGTCCAGGTTAGTGGGGGAAATTGCTCTGCTAAATTACCCATAGTGCCCAGGGACGTGCAGGTTAGGTGTGATAGTCAGGGAGTAGAGCAACAGGTGTAGGGGAATGGATGTGGGTGGGTTACCCTTCGGAGGGTCAGTGTGGACTTGTCGGGCCGAGTGGCCTGCTTCCACACTGTGGGGATTCTGTGAAGGGAAGGAATTCCTGCAAACTGTGCAGGGCAGTGCAGGCTAGCCAGCCGGCCGGCCGCGCCCCACCCCTTCCTCTCTCCCCTTTTCCCATTCCCTACCCCACCCCTGACCCATTGAAGGTGTCACAACGTGGTAGTGGCCCTGTCAGTTTGCATGAGACTCCCTCCCTCTGGGCAATTCTTCATCCTGGGAGTGTGTGGGGGGAATCTGTTCATTTGTGGCAACTGGAGTGAATCCAGGGAGGCAGCAGACTCTGCAAACTCAGGTATGTGTCTTAATTACCCGGGTGAGGAGGGACAGAAGGATGGGGTGGAGCTGTTTTCCCCATCGCGCCAGAGTCTGAGACTTTTATAAAATCATGAGGGGTATGGATAGGGTAAATGGACAAGGTCTTTCCCTTGGGATGGGAGAGTCCCAAACTGGAGGGTCATAGGTTCAGGGTGAGGGCAGTGGGGAAATGTAAAAGAGACCTCAGGGGCAACTTTATCATGAAGAGGGTGGTACGTTTATGGAATGAGCTGCCAGAGGACGTGGTGGGGGCTGGTAGAATTCCAACAGTTAAAAGGCTTCTGGATAGGTGTATGAATACAAAGGGTTCAGTGGATCGGGGCCAAGTGATGGTAAATGCGACTGGAGTCATAGAGATGTACAGCACAGAAACAGACCCTTCGGTCCAACTCGTCCTTGCTGACAAGAGAGCCAACCCAATTTAATCCCAGCTGTCAGCACCCGGCCCATATAGGGGACAAGTGATGGCAAAAGTGACTAGATTAATTTAGGATATCTGGGCAGGTTGGACCAAAGGGTCTGTTTCTGCGCTGTGTGACCCTAATTGTCTTCAGTGAAAGCAGAAGTATGGTTGTGAAGGCTGGACTTTCAGAGCATGTTTTGCCCTGACTGGAAGCAGAAGAGTTTGACTGAAGTGTGTCGGTGTTAATGACTTGATGTCTCATTTTGCTCCCACCTTCTCGGGGTCATTAACCATTTTGTGTCTGGTCCTTCCTCAAGAAGCTGCATTGCAGGTTCACCCTGAATTGACACTTTTTTATTGCTTCCCAAAATCAGACCTGCTCACTCTCAGCAGGATCCCAGTGTTGTGAAAGATATTAACTTTCAGGTGGAGGTATCCAAAATTCAGAGAGATGTCAGTCTTGATGTTTTTGCTTTTCTGCCCCTGTAAGATCCTGAATCAGCACATTCAGGGGAATTAGTTAGAGCGGAGTGAGAACAGAGGTGAAGGGAGAGTGGGATGGTACTTTCAATTTTGTGGAACAAAAAAAGAATATTCTGCAGAAAGTAGAATTGCCTGTATTGAATTTCTACCCTGCACTGATAGTGATGACTTTTGTAATCTCTTTTTGCAGAGTATTTGAAAATCTGAAGTCAGAAGATTCAAAATCAACAAATGAAGGGCTTATGCCCGAAACATTGACTCTCCTGTTCCTCGGATGCTGCCTGACCTGCTGTGATTTTTCCAATGCCACACATTTCGACACTGACTCTCCAGCGTCTGCAGTCCTCACTTTGAGTCAATGTCTGACAGTCACTCAGTGCATTCGGACCACAACAATTTTCAACTATGATTCTGTGAGAAGGAGCAAAGCTTTTTGGTTCCTGTTTGGGTACATTTTCAGCGTCAGTGGGACTGGATGAGAGACCCAACTGTTGCAGCGCACTGAGTGTGGAGCATGTAACCGTTATGCAGCCTGGAAAGAGGAATTGACGGCAGGGTGGGGCTGTATGCATGTTTGTGTGTAACTGAAGCATTGGCCATGGAGAAACCCGAGGAATCCCACCTTTTGGAGAAACGATGGAAGTGTGATGACTATGGGAAAAGCTTCTGTTTCCCATCTACCCTGGACTCTCATCGGCGCAGCCACACGGGGAGAGGCCGTTCCCCTGCCCCGAGTGTGGGAAGGCCTTCAGCAATTCCTCCGCCCTGCTGACCCACCAACGGGTTCACACGGGGGAGAGGCCGTTCACCTGCTGTCAGTGCAAGAAGGCTTCCACCTGCTCCTCCGCCCTGCGGAGGCACCAGCGAGTTCACCTGGAGGGGAATTGAAACTGTGATGGCCAAGTTGCATCCTTTACCCGGTCTGGCCTACACATGACTCCAGGTCCACAGCAGTGTGGTTGACTCTACACTGCCCCACCCCTCCTCACTCGGCAAATGAGAGGGGAGAAACTTACTTGGGGACAGAGTATGGATTGAAATTGCTGAGTGAGGAGGCAACACATCCTCCTGGTTACAGCTGTACCAAGGATCCAATTACAAAGGGACGACTGGGTGCTAACCAATAGTAAAGAACGTGGGGTGGTGTGGGGGGTTTGGCGGGGGGAGTGTATGTACTTTCAACTTGAGCTGTTTAAAAAGCAGCTACTTTCTCTCTGCCTTTTTGCAGGGGGATCTGAAGCTGTAACAAAGTTGCGTTGCAATAAAGGTTACCTGAATTTACCCCCTGGCTCAGACTCTCATTGAAAGCTTTGAGCTCCAAGCGGTTTTTGTTTTAAAGCTGATCAGTTCTTTCAGCCTCCTGCACTAAGCTTCCAATGTTGTCTGTCAGATGGAGCAGTGAATGAGGAGCCAGTATCATTAGAAATTGTAAGTTTTTCAGGATTGTAGAGTGCATCATTTCCTCGGCATTGTAAAGTTTCCTGGCAGCATCGGGAGGTGTGGGCTGTGTTCAATGGAAACGAGGTGGAGGAGCAGGTGGGGGACTGGCCTGGATGAAGTTAAAAATCCCACAACACCAGGTTATAGTCCAACAGGTTTATTTGGAAGCACTAGCTTTCGGAGTGCTGCTCCTTCACCGGGTAGCTGTGGAGCCCGATCAAAAGTCACAGAATTGATAGCAAAAGCTCACAGTGTCATGCAACTGAAAGGATATATTGAACAAACCTAGATTGCTGTTAAGTCTTCCATCTTTGAGAATGGATTGCAGGTTTTGGTTCATTTATATGTAAATCCCAGAACATCTTTTAAGTTACGTTCTTGAGATGACTTAAGGTTTTATTCTTAAAAAGGCTGACAGCTCAGACAATGCATTAAAGGTGTGAGGTTCGAGTCTGTCATACCCCAAGCTTGGATCAGACTGGTTCTATTTCCAAAGTAGGAATTTATAAAATATTACACTGATTGACTGCCTGCAGTTTCTGCACATTTTGAGCAAAGTAGAATGTATCTGCAAATAATTCTGCCAATTCAAATTCACTTCTTAGAGTTATTTGTGTGTGTGCATGTGAGTTTGTGTGCATGCTTGGTAAAGAGTATAAGCCTGTGAGAGTGTTGGGGGGTGTATGTGTGTGTATATGTATGAGAGAGGTATGAATAAAAGCAAAGGGTTGCATTTTGCTGAAACAAGGAAGGGTGGACCTATACAGGTAGTGGTAGGGCCTTGAGTCTCGTTGGAGAACAGAGACATGGGAGGATTCAGGTGCATAGCTGCATCACTGGGAGACAGGGTGGTCAAGAAGGTGTTTAGCACACTTGCCTTCATTGTTCACCCCATTGAGTATAGGAGTTGGGACATCATGTTGAGCTTGTACAGGATGTTGGTGAGGCCACTTGTAGAGTACTGAGTATGGTTCTGGTGGCCCTGTAATAGGAAGAATACTATTAGAGAGGGTTTAATAAAGATTTACCAGGACATTGCCAAGACTGGAGGGTTTGAGTTATAAGGAGAGACTGGGACACTTTTCACTGAAGTGCAGGAGGTTGAGTGGTGATGTCATTGAGATTTATAAAATCATGAAGAGTGGAGGTAAGGTGAATAGCAAAGGGCTCTTCCTTAGTGTAGAGGTGCTCAAAACTAGGAGGTATATTTTTAAAAGTGAGGGGAGAGAGATTTAAAAGGAGCCTGAGGGACAACATTTTGGTACAGGGTGGTTTGCATATGGAATTAACCTGCTGAGGAAGTGGTAGATGCGGGGACAGTTACAACATTGAAACGACATTCGGATGGGTACATGAATAGAAAGGTTTAGAGGGATATGGGCCAAATGTAAGTAAGTGGGACTAGTTTAGTTTGGGAATCCTGGTCAGCATGGACGAGTTGGACCGAAGGGTCTGTTTCTGTGCTGTCTACCTCTCTGAACCAGAAGTGATCTTATTGAAACCAGTAGAATTCTGAAAGGGGCTTGACAGGATAGATGCTGATAAAATGCTCCTTTGTGGGGAGGGTCATAGAATCTCAACAATGTGGAAGCAGGCCATTTGGCCCATATATTCTACACTGGCCCTCTGAAGAGCATCCCACCCATTCCTAACCCCTTTCCCCGTATTTCCCATGGCTAATCTATCCTAACTTGCACATCCCAGGGCACTATGGGTAATTTAGCACTGCCAATCCACCCTAACCTACACCCTAAAATACAGATGAGGAAGTGTTGGATGTCTTGAAACATAAAGGTGGATAAATCCCCAGGACCTGATCTGGTGTAGCCTAGAGCTCCGTGGGAAGCTAGAGAAGTGATTGCTGGGCCTCTTGCTGAGATATTATCATCAATAGTCACAGGTGAGGTGCCGGAAGACTGGAGCTTGGCTAACATGGTTCCACTGTTTAAGAAGGGTGGTAGTCCAGTAAGCCTGATGTCATTGGTGGGCAAGTTGTTGGAGGGAGTCCTGAGGGACAGGATGTACATGTATTTGGAAAGGCAACGACTGATTCGGGATAGTCAACATGACACTGTGTGTGGGATATCATGTCTCACAAACTTGATTGAGTTTTTCTGAAGAAGGAACAAAGAGGATAGATGAGGGCAGAACTGTAGATGTGATCTATATGGACTTCAGTAAGGCATTCAACAAGGTTCCCCATGGGAGACTGATTAGCAAGGTTAGATCTCATGGAATACAGGGTGAACTAGCCATTTGGATACAGAACTGGCTCAAAGGTAGAAGACAGAGGGTGGTGGTGGAGGGTTGTTTTTCAGACTGGAGGCCTGTGACCAGTGGAGTGTCACAAGGATCGGTGCTGGGCCCTCTACTTTTTGTCATTTACATAAATGATTTGGATGCGAGCATTAAGAGGTATGGTTCGTAAATTTGCAGATGACACCAAAATTGGAGGTGTCGTGGACAGTGAAGAGGGTTACCTCAGATTACAACAGGACCTGGACCAGATTGGCCAATAGGCTGAGAAGTGGCAGATGGAGTTTAATTCAGATAAATGCGAGGTGCTGCATTTTGGGAAAGCAAATCTTAGCAGGACTTATACACTTAATGGTAAGGTCCTCTGGAGTATTGCTGAACAAAGAGACCTAGGAGTGCAGGTTCATAGCTCCTTGAAAGTGGAGTCGCAGGTCGATAGGATTGTGAAGGCAGCGTTTGGTATGCTTTCCTTTATTGGTCAGAGTGTTGAGTACAGGAGTCAAAAGGTCATGTTGCGGCTGTACAGGACATTGGTAGGCCACTGTTAGAATATTGCATGCAATTCTGGTCTCCTTCCTATTGGAAAGATGTTGTGAAACTTGAAAGGGTTCAGAAAAGATTTACAAGGATGTTGCCAGGGTTGGAGGATCTGAGGTACAGGGAGAGGCTGAACAGTCTGGGGCTGTTTTCCCTGGAGCGTTGGAGGCTGAGGGGTGACATTATAGAGGTTTACAAAATTATGAGGGGCATGGATAGGATAAATAAACTAAGTCTTTTCCCTGGGGTCGGGGAGTCCAGAACTAGAGGGCATAGGTTTAGGGTGAGAGGGGAAAGATATAAAAGAGACCTAAGGGGCTACATTTTTATGCAGAGGGTGGTACGTGTGTGGAATGAGCTGCCAGAGGATGTGGTGGAGGCTGGTACAATTGCAACATTTAAAAGGCATTTGGATGGGTATATGAATAGGAAGGGTTTGGAAGGATATGGGCCGGGTGCTGGCAGGTGGGACTAGATTCGATTGGGATATCTGGTCGGCATGGACGGGTTGGACCAAAGGGTCTGTTTCTATGCTGTACATCTCTATGACTCTAAAAGCAAGTTGGAGACAAGTAAAAAGGCCCAACCAGGCAAGGAGGTGGTTAACAACCTTAGGGCATCCCTCTTAAACCATGCATCTTGTTTGTTTACAAATTAAACATGCTTCAGCTCTTTTCCTATCTGCTTTCTGGAAATCTGGGTGACACCAGGTTTGTAATACAGTATTAACCATTCCCTCCTTACCCACATGTGTACAATAATGCACATAATCAATTGAAAAAGGCAGCAGCAAAGAAGGAACACAAAGTAGTCCATCAGGGGTCACCCACATTTCGGTTTGAGTATCGAGGGAGTACCCTGTTTGAGGCCATAGTTTGTGCTGCTCAGCAGGGGGCGCACCCTGTGATTTCAGTCCCAGACCCAGGCCTGGCATTTCTCTCCCCATATTGTCTCTGTCGGGGTTTTGCTGGGGACCCAATGGGACCAGAGGTTTGGGGTGTCAGGCTGCCTGCTTGGCAGCAGCATCCATCTGCTCATTCCTTTGGAGACTGTATCCATTGCCTCAGCATGAGCTGAACATCTTGATAGCTGCCAGATTGATTGGACAAAACAGCATTACTGTTCGTCTGCCCCATGGGGGTTAAAAATCCTCTCCGTTCCCACAAGTCTCTGTAATCATGGGTCACACCAAAAGCACAGTGAGAGTTGAAGAGCTCAACCCCCGGGAGGGGTCTCTCAGTTCCGAGATCGGTCAAATGAACACTAGGATTATGGTCTGCTTCAGCAAGGTTTCACACTTTAATTTGTAACGGCCGGGCAAAGATTTGTCCAGCATCACAGATATTAAAAGATTGTGTTCCTTCGAGAAACTGTGTGATTAACGTGGAATAAAATATCAATTTTCATATGTTTCTTAAGAGACCATACAGCCTTAATTCCAGAATAATCCAATAAAATGTAATAAAATTACATAATGGAAACAGGTTAACTCAATGACATTTCCTGGGAAATAATGTTGTTTCACACGCATTATCTCCTCATACCTGTGCTTCAAGGTTAGCAAGGATGGTCAGTAATGTCCTATCTAGCTTAATTAGGTCCATACAATGAAGAAGGCATTGTTTGCTTAATCTGTAATTCAGTTAGCTCAGGAATGCAGAAATGCAGCTTTTAGCCATTTTAAACACAATGTTAATTTGCAGCCTGAAGCCATGTTGTTCTATTACTTTATATTGAGATGTCATTTTGTGGTTAAGAAAAGCTCCTGACAACAGCCTAAATCTAGGTATTAGATCCTCATCTGGTGTGGACCTGCTCCGTCACTCAAAACAAAACTCAATTTACAATTTCAGGCCATATGTGCTATTCTGCTAAATTAATCCAGTTGATTTTTTTCTGTTTATAAATGTGAAAACCTCGTGAACAGTTCTTCCAGTTAATCACTGGATATTCAAATTTCTCTTCAAAATTAAAGATCATAACAAAACTGGGTGTCATTGTGGGATTTTGAATCTGAAGGGTGTGCTTGTGAAGTTTGAATGAACAATATTTCAAAGTGAATGTTATCGTGTTCAGTATTAAGACTTTCTGGAGATGAAAAATTTGCCCTTGTGTGTTTTGCAACACTTAACCAAGGTCAGTTCTATAGAATATGCAGACAGGTTAATGCGAGAGTTGAGAGCTGGGGCAAACATCAGAAATAATGGAGGCAGGAGCACAGCAATTAGAGTTAGAAAGTTAGCCAAAAATATAAAAACAGGAAGGAAAGTTTCATCACTTTGTTAATGCATTGGTTTTAATTTTCCAAACGTCATTAGTTTCAGGGAAGGTTTCTGTAGATTGGAAAACTCCTTTCTTCAAAAAGGGAGACCGAGAACAGGACACTGCAGACAATTTACCTTAACATATGCCATTGGGAAAATGTTCAATGCTATGATTAAAGATGTGATGACAGGGCACTTGTACAAGTTCAAGGTAATCAGGCAGCGTGAATGTGTTTTTGTCAATGGGAAATAATGTTGTAATAATGTTTTGAAGAACTGCCTCTCCCACCTGTGACTGAGCTGATAAATCTCATGGACCGACAGGGAATGGAATCCGTGAGCGCAGTCCCCGCATTTCTACGACTTCTCTGTCGTTCTGGTGTCCTTTTGGCTCCCTTTTTCTGATGAACAATTGAAACTGTGATCACACTCAGGAAATGTGTGCAGTTACTCCCTGCTGCGACTACTATAATGTTACTTCAGTCTGTGTAACTGGTTACAGCTCCATCCCATAGACAGCTCACTGGGGCACACTCTCTCTCAACAAGGACAAAAGACCTACAAAAGTTGAGTAACCAGACAAAACGCAGAAGCAATAAAATGTCGAACCACAGGGGGAAAAAAAATTGTGGCTCTACCCCTTTTTTCCCTGTTGGCATTTGGACACTTCAAATCTGTCAATAACAGCAACAACCTCAAAGAGCATACTGCGCATGTTTGCCGGTGTCAGCAACGCAGTACGCATGCTCGCCGGTGTCAGCAAAAACTGGTGCGCATGCTAATCGCTATCGGCAAATAAGACGCGAGACCTTCTTTTGATTGACCAATAGGGAGCATAGGAGGACCGGAAGGACGTTGGTCCTCCTGCCAATCAGAGTCACCCCATTGTCTGAATGCGGAAGTTGGACCATGAGGTTCTGAAGCTGCTGCTGCTCGTGTCTGAATGAACATTGAGCTTCATCCCAGACTGCAAATTCCTCCTTCTGTCCATTATCTGGGAGTACGGCGCACTCTTCTCTTGTCACCTTTTCCATTTATTTTTTTCATTCTGGGATTCAGTTGTTGACTTGCAGCAGCTAAAAGGAAAGGGAGTGTGTCGGGATGGGGACAGACTCTGGAAACGGTGCTCCAGGTCTGTGTCTCAATTGGCAAGATACATAGGTAGGAGGCTGGAAGAACACACCAAGTCAGGCAGTATCAGGAGGTGGAGAAGTCAACGTTTCGGGTGTAACCCTTCTTCAGGATTGGGGATGGGTGTAGGGGGCGATGCAGATAAAGGGTGTGCTGGTTGGTGAAGTGGGGATAGATGTAGACAGGTAGAGGGTTCAACCTAGGCAAAAGGGAGGACTGCAGATGCTGGAAACCAGAGTTTAGATCAGAGTGGTGCTGGAAAAGCACAGCAGGTCAGGCAGCATCCGAGGAGCAGGAAAGTCGATGCTTCGGGCAAAAGCCCTTCATCAGGAATTTTCCCAGGGGTGGGGAGTCCAAAGCTAGAGGACATATGTTTGAGGTGAGAGGGGAATGATTTAAAAGAGACGTGAAGGACAACCTTTTCACATAGACAGTTGTACATGCGTGGAACAAGCTGCCAGAGGAATTGGTGGAGGCTGGTACGATTATATTTAAAATGCATCTGGCTGGGTACATGAATCGGGATGGTTTGGAGCCGTGTGGGTCACATGCTGGCAAACGGGATTAGATTAATTTTGGATATCTGGTCATCATGGACAAGTTGGGCCAAAGGGTCTGTTTCCATGCTGTATGACTCTTAATCGTCTTTGGTGAAAGCAGAAGTGTGGTTGTGAAGACTAGAGTTTCAGAGCAGCTTTCGAAGATGTTTTGCCCTTACTGGGAGCAGAAGAATACAATGAAATCTTGCATTTGTGAGAGAGCAACTGAGTAAAGGGAGTACATCTGCGATTTTGGTGGAAAATGGGAATTTTTTGCACTGTGGGGATGAAGCCCTACCCTATCCAGTTATTTCAGCTGGTGGATGAGACTCGGCAGTTCACACAGGCAGTCAATCCAGTAATATTTTGTAAATTCCACTTTGGAAATAGAACCAGTCTGATTCAAGATTGGGGTACAGACAGACTCTAACCTCACACCTTTAATGCATTGTCTAAGCTGAGATGACACCTTTTGTTATAAAACCTTGTTATCTCAAGAAAGTGTCTTACAGGAAGTTCTGGGATTTACATATTAATGATACCTGCAACCCATTCTGAAATGTGAAAGGCTTAACAATCCAGGTTTGTTCAATATATCATTTCAGTGGCAGGACACCGTAATGTTTTTCTATAAATTCTGTACCTTATGATCTTATTCTCCACAACCACCTGATGAAGGAGCAGCACTCCAAATGCTGGTCCTTCCAAATAAACCTGTTGGACAATAACCTGGCTGTGTGTGATTTTTTTAAAACTTTGTCCACGTTAGGTTGGATTGATCATGCTAAAGTACTCTCAGTGCCCAGGGAGGTGCAGGATTGTGTGAATTAGCTGTGCTAAGTTACACAGTGTCCAGGGATGCGCAGCTTAGAATGGATTGGCCACGCGAAATTACCTATAGTTCCCAGGAATGTGCAGGTTTGGGTTAATTGGCCAGGTCAAACTATCCAGAGTGAAGATCTAGACCCCTCTTAAGGGCCCTTTTGGTTCGCAATTGGTCTAAAGAATCAATGAAATGCAGTCTGTACAAAGCAAGGTTATCAGTTTAATAAGGCATCTTGACCCAATTCTGTCCAACAACACAGTGATTAAAGCTTCTGTGTTCCATGGCGAAGTTGTGCAATTACATTTGAAAATGACACGTTATTTATTTAGGTTTTTTAAGAGACAGTACAGCCTTAATTACAAGAAAAGACCAATCAAATGTAATAAGGTGACATGCTTTAGAGCAGGTTAATCCAATGATATTTCCTGGGGAAGGGGTCTTAATTACATAAATCATCATGCCATGGTAGCAGCTCAAGGTTAGTTCAAATGGTCAATTAATGTGTCCGTGTTCATTTTAAACAAACTCCATTGTCCTCTTATCTTTGGATTTTAGCTTAATTCTGCAAAACAGCAGGACAAGTTCACAGAGTTCAATCATTATTCTCAGCCATTTTGTGTATTATTTTAAATTGAAAAGCCATTTTGTGGTTAGTAAAAACCTACATATACTTGTTGCATCTGACAATAACCTAAATTCAAATTTTAGATCCTCACCTGAAGCATCAGAGTCTGAGGGGTGACCTGATAAACGTTTGGAAGAGGCATGGATATGGTGAATACCCAAGGTCTTTTCCCCAGGGTAAGGGAGTCCAAAGCTCGAGGGCATATGTTTGAGGTGAGAGGGGAATGATTTCAAAGGGACCTGAGGGGCAACTTCACACAGAGAGTGGTGCATGTATGGAACGAGCTGCCAGAGGGAGTGGTGGTGGTTGGTACAATTACAACATTTTAAAAAGCATCTGGATGGGGATATGAATAAGAAGGGTTCGGAGGGATATGGGGCACATGCAAACAAATTAGACTAGATTAATCAAATGTTGTCTGATTGTGTGCTGCATTGTAACTAAAGTGAATGAATTGACTGCACACATTGAAGTGAATAATTATGATCAAAGACTCCTTACAGAGACATGGCTTCATGATGACAAGGATTGGATCCTGAATATTGAGGGGATAGTCAAATGGGAAGCTAGGTAAAGGCAGAGAGTTGGCACTGCTAATCAAAGCACTGATCACAGGGTAGTCTGGTGTCAGCTCGGGTTTCAGGTCCTGATTTCTCTGTCCTCTGATCTCCCTGTTCCCACAGAGTAAGATGTTGGTCTGTTCTCAGCTCTGCTGAATTTCTGCTGAAGCTTTGACCCCACCTTTACACCTTCCGGAACAATAAAACATTCAGTCAATCAAGCCCCAACCCACAATCCCCCAGCCTGTCAACCGACCAGGCACAGACCATAATCATAGCATGGAATCAAACAAGAAAAATGAAACAAAATTAAAAACTTATCGGTGCTCAGGCTTAATGTTTGTTCATTAGGAAGCAAAGCAGAAATAGGGGTCTCCCAGGATTTTTATACTGCTCTACTTGACGAATTATCTCTCCCTTACATCTAACCATTTGCACCCAGCTATGATTTACAACAATATTTACACCAACAGAAGCGAAGCATCTGTTATCAAATAGACGTAGAGATATACAGCACCGATACAGACATTTTCTCTCCCTCACGCACGCATGCGCACACATGTCCAATGGGGGTTGAATGTGTATTTGCAGAATCATGTTTGCAGATACATTTTATTGTGCATTTTTGCGCAAAATCTGCAAGCAGTCGGTACACGTAATATTTTTTAAATTCCACTTTGGAAGTGGAACCAGTTTGACTCAAGATTGGGATACAGACAGACTCTGGCCTCAATCCTTTTAATGCATTTTCTGAGCTGAGATGTCACTTTTTGTTATAAAACCTTAATTTATCTTGAGAAGATGGCTGACACCAAGTTCTGGGATTTACATATTATTGATACCTGAAACCTGTACTAAACGATGAAAGACTTAACAACCAGGCTTGTTCAACTTTGTCCAGGTGAGAGTGGATTGACCGTGCTAAGTTACCCATCGTGCCCAGGGAAGTAATGTCTTGATGGTGCCTTTCCCCCAACTTCCCATGTACGTTAACCATTTCATGCTAAAGTTGTTCCTCAAGAAGCTGCATTGCAGGCTCACCCTGAAATGACAGTTTATTTTGTTTCCCAAAATCTGACCTGCTCACTCTCTCGGCAGTATCCGAATGCTGTGAAAGATATTAACTTTCAGATGGAGGTATTCAAAATTCAGAGTAGTGATATTTTTGCTTTTCTGTCCCTATAAAATCCTGAATCAACACCTTCAGGAGAATGAGTGAGAGCGGAGTGGTGCTTTCAATTTCATGGAATAACAAAAGAACATTCCGCTGAATCGCTTGTTCTGAATTTCTACCCTGCACTGACAGGGAGGACTTTTGTGATCTCTTTTTATCAGAGTAATTGAAGATCTGAAGACTGAAGTTTCAAAATCAACAGATGAAAGGCCTACGCCCAAAACGTTGACTCTTCTGCACCTCGGATGCTGCCTGACCTCCTGTGCTTTTCCAGCGCTACACTTTTCAGCACTGACTCTCCAATGTCTGTAGTGGTCACTGCCTGAGTCACTCAATTCGTTGGGACTGCAACGATTTTCAGCTATGATTCTGTGATATTAACTTTCAGGCAGAGTTATCCAAAATGCTCTTCTGTTTCTGTACAATCCTGAATCAGAACATGCAGGAGGATTAGTTAGAGTGGAGTGAGAACAGAGGGGGAGAGAGAGTGGGATGGTGCTTTCAATTTTGTGGAACAACAAAAGAAAAGCATATTCCGCAGAAAGTTGAATTGCTTGTTCAGAATTTCTACCCTGCGCTGACAGTGAGGACTTTTGTAATCTGTTTTTGCAGAATATTTGAAGATCTGAAGGAGGAAGCTTCGAAACCAACAGATGAAAGCCTTATACCGGAAACATTGACTCTCCAGCGTCTGCAGTTCTCACTTTGACATCAATGTCTTGACAGTCACTCAATCCATCGGGACAGGCAACAATTTTCAACTATGATTCTGTGAGAAGGAGCAAAGGTTTTTGGGTCCCATTTAAGTATATTTTCAGTATCAGTGGGACTGGGATGAGAGACCCTACCATTGCAGTGCAGTGTGTGTGTGTGTGTGGAGCGTGTAACAACTATACGGCCTGGAAAGAGGAATTCACGGCAGAGAGGGCCTGTACACACGTTTGTATGTCACTGAAGTTTTGGCCATGGAGAAACCAGAGGAATGCCACTCTTTGGAGAAACCGTGGAAGTGTGCCAACTGTGGGAAAGGCTTTCGTGTCCCATTTGCCCTGGAGACTCATCAGCGTAGCCACACTGGGGGGGGGAAAGACCCTTCAGTTGCCCCAAGTGCAGAAAAGGCTTTACCCAGGCCTCTGCACTGCTGACCCACCAGCAAGATCCACACGGGGGAGAGGCCTTTCAGCTGCCCCGAATGTGGGAAGGCCTTCAGCGATTCCTCTTCCCTGCTGAGGCACCGATGGGTCCACACGGGGGAGGGACCATTCCCCTGCCCCGAGAGGGGGAAGGCCTTCAACAGTTCACCGTCCCTGCTGAGGCACCGACGGGTCCACACGGGGGAGAGGCCTTTCAGCTGCCCTGAGTGCGGGAAGGCCTTCAACAATTCGTCCAACCTGTTGAGGCACTGGCGGGTCCACACGGGGGAAGAGGCCATTCCCCTGCCCCCAAGTGCGGCAAGACCTTCACCCACTCCCTCCACGTGCAAAGCCACCAGCAAGTTCAGGAGCTATCGCAGGGGGATTGTAGGAGCGACGGCCGAGTACCAATATCGACTGGACTATCAACCAAGTTCCAGGGATCCCGGATTTGAATCCCGCTGTGGCAGATGGTGGAATTGGAATTTGGTCAGAAATCTGGAGTTTGGAATCTAACAGTGAAACCATTTTTTGGTGGGGGGGGGGGGGGGGTGGTGAGAAAACCCCCATCTGATTCACTCAGTCATCCCAGTCTGGCCTATACGTGACTCCAGACCCACATCAGTGTGGTTGACTCTACACAGATGCCCCAACCCCCACCTCCTGGCAGATGGGCAGGGAGACACTTACTTGGAGACAGGGTGTGGGCTGAAATTGCTGAGTGAGGCAGTTGCGGGTTTTGGTACATTAATACTTAATCCCAGAGCTTTTTTAAATTCACATTCTCAAGGTGACATAAGGTCTTCTAAAATAGGTGACAGCTGGGTTCAGATATTGCATTAAAGGTGTGAACATTGAATCTGTATCCCAATCTTCAATCAGACCAGTTCTATTTCCAAAGTAGGAATTTATAAAATATTACATGGATTGATTTTCTGCAGATTGCTCAAAAAGTGCACAAAGTTGAATATATATGCAAATACAATTCTGCCAATACAAATTCACCCCATTGAGTTGTGTATGTGCACATGCATGCATGAGAGAGCATGTGTGTGTGTGCATGTGTTGAGTGTTTGCTTGGTACAATGAGTGTAATGGAGTATGAGCCTGTGTGTGTCAGAGAGAGTGGGTGTGTGTGTGTGGTTCGAGAGAGCAGATGTGTATGAGCAAGGTATGAATCAAAGCGAGGGGTTGTATTCTGCTAAAACAGGGAAGGGCAGGACTTGCACAGAATGATAGGGCCCCAGCTCATGTTGTGCAATAGAGAGGTGTGTGTGTGTGTGTGTGTGTGTGTGTGTGTGTGGGGGGGGAGGGGGGTTTCAGGTACATCGTTCTTTGGAAGTTGCATCACTGGTAGACAGGGTGGTTAAGAAGGCATTTAGCACCATTGCCTTCATTGTTCACACCATTGAGTACAAGGGTTGGGACATCATGTTCAGGTTGTACAGGATCTCCACACGGGTGTGGGCGGGGCCGGGGAGGGGTGGGCGGGGCCGGGGAGGGGTGGGCGGGGCCGGGGGGTGTGTGTGTGGGCGGGGCCGGGGGAGGGGTGGGCGGGGCCGGGGAGCCTCACCTTCACCAAGTCACAGCCACCTCGCGCTACAACTGTTCATTCACAAAAACAAACTCTCCTGTCTCACTCTGCAGCTGCGGGGGGAGAACACATAACACATTTAAAGGGCTGAGCTACAAGTAACGGGGCATTTTTATATTTAAAACGATACATTGAAATCTAAGGAGACTTGGACATAATTAATGGTATATGGTAATATTTACAAAGCATGACCATATTGGAAATAGTGCAGCCACTTTGAAAAAGGGGTTTGAGGTGACCTTGAGATAGTTAATTTTAAAGAAAATAAGCAAGTTATTACGATTTGAAATGATCGTGAAGGGGTAATGTAACCAGTAAATGGCAAAGGTAATTGCAAAATTCTTGAAAAGAAAACGATTCCAGATATATGCGGATGCAGGGAAATAATTCAACAAAACAGCCATTATTAATTTTTTGGGACCAAACACTCCCCTTTTGAGAGATATAAATAGGAGCATCAATATTGAAGTAGAAATTCCTATTTTTGTTCTCCTCCCAAAGTCTCTGTCTTGTCAGAGTACAGTGCAAGCCAGTACCATTTGTTTTGCCATAGTAGACCTTGCAACTCAACCTCACCGAATATTCATATCTGTGTTCTTAGCAGTCAAATCCTGGCTCTGCCAGTGATGCTTACATTCCACGAACAAATAAAACAGATTATGGTGCTGCTATCACTGCATGTGCCAGAATTAAAAGGATGAGAAAAATTCTGAACTCACACCACACACAGTTTGTGTACAATGCCATTATCTCTACTTAGTCTGTACCAAATTAAGAGCAGCCACAGTTGACATTTCTTTGGGAATTCTACATGCTGACTTTCTCTCATCACAATCTCTTTGACGTTCTTGTATGTGCCTAAATTAATCTTCAGATTGTTTCACAATTGAATAATGTTACTAGACTAAAAATTCACAACTTCACCAACTGCCAAAACATTTTTTTAGGCTATTCGGGCAGTAGCAGTGACAAATGCAATATCAAAGAAATACAAAGTTATGAAGAGGGTTACATACACTTAACCAAATACAATGGCAGTGCAGAGAATTTCAGAAAAAGTGCAATAAATATTCACTTTTTAACCCCTTATTCAACTCATTCAAGAATTTCAAAGTGAATTTGTGGTAATTCAAGAGCAAATGGCAACATTTGTTTGTTAATAGACTCACCATAAATTGTGAAAGATCACTTTTATCAAAGTCACAATGTTGAATCCCAAACGGAGCAATTAAGTACAAAGTTACTTTCAACTATTTAATAAGACACTGCAAACTTTATTTCATATCCAAATTATTATAAGATCTTTACAAAGGAAATATATTAAACAAAATAGCTTTCCGGGGTATCAATATTGACAACAGTTGTGCAGCTATTATTGGCAATTGACCAACTAATTGAAATAGTTTCAGAATAAATGAGCTGCTTCATTATTATACATTGAGATATTTTAATACCAATCACATGAAAAGGAAATCTTTGCCGTAAAGAACCAAGTAAAGTTAAATAAAATAGAAAAGCATCTTACAGAATTCACTTCAAATCATCTCTGGTGAATCACAAGAAGATGATGCTCAATAAACCAAATGATGGAAAAACATTGTAAAGAATGTAGATATCTCAATTGTACCTTAAAAGAATATCTACTCTGCCTTGGACAAGGACAACTGAAAGGTTTTTTTTGTCTGATTGAAATCTACAATAACCAAGCTTTAGAAAATCCATCACTGAGCCCAATCTGGAATAAAAGTTTTTTTCCCCCCAGGAAATCCTTTTCAGCTTTCAGCCTTCTCCAGCTACAATTAGCACGAAGGAAAGGTGAAGCTCAATGGGGAAAGGCTGAGTAATAGCATATCTAGGCTCTCACCTAAGTATTCTCCGAAGAAAAACATACATCTGGATGGGGACATGAATAGGAAGCATTCAGGAGGGATATGGGCCAAATGCTGGCAAATGGGTCACTAGATTAATTTAGGATATCTGGTTGGCCTGGACTGAAGGGTTTGTTTCTGTGTGTCATTACAGACGCCCCTCTTCTGGGATCCCCATACCAGCTGTTATTTTCATGGAATAATCTGACAATTGTTGACTTCCATCAACCTATTCCATCCGGAGAAATTTCCTCTCTCTGCAAAGTGTGGTTCACGTTGGCAAGTTCAATCCTCCTCCGGTCCTCAGGAACACACTCTATAATGCACAATGTTCTCAATACCTGTTTAATGTTCAGTGTGGAAACTACTTTCAGTCCAACAGTTGGACAGAATTCCTCAGAAATGTTTTTGGCAAATGCACCGCTCCCACGAGAGCTCGTGGGCCCATAGTTCAAATGCTTTTAACAACCTGTTTTTATTTTCATGTCCCTGCCTCCCCAGGATGCAGAATTTCTCCCACCAGAAATTGTTTGCCCTGAAAAAAATCCAGCAGGAAGACGATTATGGAGCTATCAATAAAAATGCCTCATATGGGTCACCCAAGGTTAAAAATGGAAGAACATCTCTCTTCAAAGTTACTGTTCGTTTGCCCTTTCAAAATTCCTCGAATTTAAGGTGTTCCATTGTAGCATTTAATTATGATCCATTAAAAGCAGTATCCAGTCTCATCTGAGTGAGGAACTGACTGAACAAGCGAAATAACTTTTCTGTCTGCTCTTTAGATGTGACATCCTCCCCCTCTCTGTGTTGATGCAACAGGATTACCAGAGCTGGAAGTACCACTCTCTGAATACAATTGCCGATTGACAGTTTACTTGAACTGCTTAACGTAAGGATTTAAAAGCTGCTCGCCCGATCTCGCACAAAGTACAAAAAACAAACTGTTGACCCGTGCCTGCACTTGGAATAGATCACAAAATAAGAACTGTTACCAGTTCCATAACTCATGTGTTTCCCACGGACAAAGTTAAACATCACCCAACACCAGGTTATAGTCCAACAGGTTTGTTTGGAAGCACTAGCTTTCGAATTACCCATAATGACCAGGGATGTGCAATTTAGGGTGGATTGTCCATGGGAAATACGGAGGATGGGAATGGATATGGGTGAAACTCTTCGGAGGGCCAGAGTAAAATAAATGGGCTGAATGGCCTGCTTCCACATTGTCGGGGGAGGCATAGAATCCCAACAAAGGAGCATTTTATCGGCATCTATCCTGTCAAGCCCCTTTCAGAATTCTACTGGTTTCAATACGATCACTTCTGGTTCAGAGAGGTAGACAGCACAGAAACAGACCCTTCGGTTCAATTCATCCATGCCGACCAGGATTCCCAAACTAAACTAGTCCCACTTGCCTGTGTTTGGCCCATATCCCTCTAAACCTTTCTATGCATATACTCATCCAAATTCCACGTGCAAACCACCCTCTGTCAAAACATTGTCCCTCAGGTTCCTTTTAAATCTCTCTCCTCTCACTTTAAAGATATATGTCCCTGAGCCTTGACTTCCCCTACACTAAGGAAGAGCCCTTCGCTATTCACCTTCCCTCCATTCCTCATGATTTTATCAACCTCAATAATGTCACTCCTCAACCTCCTGTGCTCCAATAAATAAAGTCCAAATCTCTTCTTATAACTCAAACCATCTAGTCTTGGCAACCTCCTGGTAAATCTTTACCGAACCCTCTCTCATAGGAAGACTTCTCTTACAGGGTCACCAGAATCGTACTCCGTACTCTCCAAGTGGCCTCACCAACATCCTGTACAACCTCAACATGATGTCCCAACTCCGAGACTCAGTGGGGTGAACAATGAAGGCAAGTATGCTTAATGTCTTCTTGACCACCCTGTCGAGCAGCGATGCAACTTTCAAAGAACTGTGTACCTGAACCCCACCCTGTCTCTCTTTTACAGCACGACAAAGGGTTGGACCCTTAAATTGTTCATGGGCTTCCCTTCCTTGTTTTAGCCAAACGCAAGCCCTCGCTTTTGATAGCTCACTCATACACACGCTTTCTCTCCAGACACCCACACATACACACCCCCAACACTCTCTCAGCGTATACTCCATCACGCACTCACTTTACCAAACATGCGCAGACACTTACGTGCACTCTCATGCACAAACTCATCACTTTTTGGGCAAACTTGTATTGGCAGAAATATGTTTGCAGACACATTCTACTTTGCTCAAAAATGTGCAGAAACTGCAGGCAGTCAATCAGTGTAATATTTTATAAATTCCCAGTTTGAATCAGACTGGTTCTAGTTCCAAATTTGGGATACTGACAGTCTCGAACCTCACACCTTTAATGCATTGTCTGGGCTGAGATGTCACTTTTTTAAAAAAAAACCTTAAGTCATCTCGAGAATGTGAATTAATAGTAATTCTGGGATTTACAGGTTAATGAACTGAAACCTGAAACTCAGTCTAAAAGGTGAAAGACTGAACAGCAATCTTGGTGTGTTCAATATGTCATTTCAGTTACATGACACTGTGATCTTTTGCTATAAAATCTGGGTGTTATGATCCTGCTCCACAGTTACACGATGAAGGAGCAGCGCTCCAAAAGCTCATCCTTCCAAATAAACCTGTCGGACGAGAACCTGGTGTTGTGTGATTTTTAACTTTATCCAGCCCAGTCCAACATCAGCCTCTCCACATAATTTCTCGTGAACACTGCCCACACCTCCTGATGCTGCCAGGAAACTTTACAACGCCGATGAAATGGCACACTCTGCATTCCTGAAAAATTGACGAGTACTCACGATACTGGCTGCTCATTCACGACTCCATCTGATATGCGACATTGGAAGCTTAGTGCAGGAGGCTGAAAGAAATGAGCAGCTTTAAAACAAAAACCTCAGAGCTCAAAGCTTTCAATGAGAGTCTGAGCACAGCAGCAAGTTCAGGTAACCTTTATTGCGACCCAACTTTGTTACAACTTCAAACCCCCTCAGCAAAATGGCAGAGAAAAAGCAGTTGCTTTTTAAACAGCTCAAAGTCAAAGCGCACACACCCCCCACCCCCATTCTCCCCCACCCATCCCCCATCACTTTCTTTACTATTGGTCAGCACCAAGATGTCCCTTTGTAATTGGATCCTTGGTACAGCCTTAACCTGGAGGAATTATTGCCTCACTCAGCAATTTCAACCCATACCCTGTATAGCGCCATCTGCCGCAGCGGGATTCAAACCTGGGATCCCTGGAACTGGGTTAATAGTCCAGTCGATAATGGCACTCAGCCATCATTCCTTCAATCCCCCCTGCGTTGGTATGTGAACTCGCTGGTGCCTCTGGAGGAGGGAGGAGCGGGTGAAGTCCTTTCCGCACAGGGGGCAGCTGAAGGGCCTCTCCCCCGTGTGGACCCGCCGATGGGTCAGCAGGTTGAAGGAATTGCTGAAGGCCTTCCCACACTCGGGGCAGCTGAAGGGCCTCTCTCCCGTGTGGACCCGCTGGTGGGTCAGCAGGTTGGAGGAATTGCTGAAGGCCTTCCCGCAGTCGGTGCAGCTGAAGGGCCTCTCCCCCGTGTGGACCCGCCGATGTCTCAGCAGGTTGGGGGAATGCCTGAAGGCCTTCCCACACTCGGGGCAGCTGAAGGGCCTCTCCCCGGTGTGGATCCGCTGGTGGGTCAGCAGAGAAGAGGAATTGTTGAAGGCCTTCCCGCACTCGGGGCAGCTGAAGGGCCTCTCCCCCGTGTGGACCCGCCGATGGGTCAGCAGGGAAGCGAAATCGCTGAAGGCCTGCCCACACTCGGGGCAGCTGAAGGGCCTCTCCCCCGTGTGGACCCGCTGGTGTCTCAGCAGGTTGGGGGAACTGCTGAAGGCCTTCCCACACTTGGGGCAGCTGAAGGGCCTCTCCCCCGTGTGGACCCTCCGGTGGGTCAGCAGGTTGGAGGCCTGGGCAAATCTCTTCCCACAGTCAGGGCAGGAGAACGGTCTCTCCCCCGTGTGGGCCAGCTGGTGTCTCAGCAGGTGGGAGGCCCGGGTAAATCTCTTCCCGCACTTGGGGCAGTTGAAGGGCCTCTCTCCCGTGTGGGAGCGCTGGTGCCTCAGCAGGTCGGAGCATTTGCTGAAGGCCTTCCCACACTCGGGGCAGGAGAACGGCCTCTCCCCTGTGTGGAGGCGCTGATGAATCTCCGGGGCAGACGGGAAATGGAAGCTTTTTCCGCCATCAGCACACTTCCACCGTTTCTCCTCGGGGCGGGATTCCTCAGGTTTCGCCATGGCCGAAGCTTCAGCTGCGCGCACACACACGTTTCCAGCCCCTCCCTGCCGTCAATTCCTCTTTCCAGGCTGTAGATGCTTCTCCACGCCCCACACTCAATGCGCTGCAACAGTAGGGTCTCTCATCCAGTCCCACTGATGCTGAAAACGTACTCAAACAGGAACCAAAACGCTTTGCTGCTTCTCACAGACTCAATTGAAAATTGTTTCCTGTCCCAATGGATTGAGCGACTGTCAGACATTGACGTCAAAGTGAGGTCTGCAGACGCTGGAGAGTCAGTGTCAAAATGTGTGGTACTGAAAAAGCGCAGGTCAGGCAGCATCCGAGGAGCAGGAGAGTCAATGTTTCGGGTGTAAGGACTTCATGCGTTGATTTTGAAGCTTCTATCTTCAAATCTTCAAGTACACTGTTTAAAAAGAGATTACAAAAGTCATCACTGCCAGGGCAGGGTAAAAATTCAGAACAAGCAATTCTACTTTCTGTGGAATATTCTGGTCTTTTGTTACTCCACAAAATTGAAAGCACCATCCCACTCTCTGTTCTCACTCCGATATAACTAATTCCCCTGAAGGTGCTGATTCAGGATCTTACAGGGGCAGAAAAAGCAAAAACATCAAGACTGACATCTCTCCGAATTTTGGATAATACCACCTGAAAATTAATATCTTTCACAACACTGGGATCCTGCTGAGAGTGAGCAGGTCTGATTTTGGGAAGCATAAAAAAAAGTGTCAATTCAGGGTGAACCTGCAATGCAGCTTCTTGAGGAAGGACCAGACACAAAATGGTTATTGACCCTGAGAAGGTGGGAGCAAAATGAGACATCAAGGCATTAACACCGACGCACTTCAGTCAAACTCTTCTGCTCCCAGTCAGGGCAAAACATGCTCTGAAAGTCCAGCCTTCACAATCACAAGATGGTCATAAATCCTATCCCTCAGAATCCTTTCTAACACCTTGCAGACGACAGATGTGTTCTTGCCTTCCCCCACAAACATCCACTTCTTTGTTGTTCAAAAATCAGATGAAACCAGCCTTGGATATATTCAATGACCTTATTCCCTGAATCCTTTCAAGTTTCACAACATCCATCCTCTCGCATGGACACCAGAACTGCACACAACATTCCAAAAGTGGCCTAACCAATGTCTGGTGCAGCTACAACATAACTTCACAACTCTTATAATCAGAGCATTGGGAAAGTTTGCAAAACCCACAAAAAACAATGGAGGGATAAACCGATCTTTTGAGGGTCAGCTTGGAACATCAGGGCGGGGGGATGGGAATGAGGGAAGGAAGCTGAATGTGCTGGAGCCAAGGTGGAGCAAGAACAGAGGATGCAAAACCGGCTTGAAGCTGCAATGAGGAATATTGCATGTGCTGTACTTGTACCTGTTGCAGTTACTGGTGGGAATCGGGTGCATTTTAAACATCAAAACAGAAAAGATATCCAGCCCTCCCCCTTCCCAATCTCTATCCTTCAGTCCCTCCTCACCCGGGTAACTAAGACACATACCTGAGTTTGTGGAGTCTGCTCCCTCCCTGAATTCACTCCAGTTGCTCCAAGTGACCAATTTCCCCTCCTCCCATCTCTGTCTCCCTCCCAGGATGAAGAGTTGCCCAGAGGGAGGGAGATTCACTTTGAAACTGACAGGGCCACTTCCGCGTTGTGACGTCACAAAGGAACTAGGGGCGGGGCGAGGAAACGTGACGGAACAGGAGGCGGGGCGAGGCCTTCAGCGGGCCGCCGCACCGCGCATGCGCAGCACCTGCAGCAGACGGGGAGGACAACTCACTTTCCAAACCCCCTCCCTTCAGAGAATCCCCACAGTGTGGAAGCAGGCCACTCGGCCTCACCGACCCTCCCAAGGGTCACCCACCCACACCCATTCCCCCTGTCCCCATTGCTCTACATTTAACCCTGAGTCATGCACCTTACCTGCACATTATGCCTAATTTAGCATGGCCCATTCAAACTAACCTGCACATCCCTGGGCACTATGGGTAATTTAGCATGGCCCATCCACCCCAACCTGCACATCCCTGGGCACTATGGGTAATTTAGCATGGCCAATCCACCCTAACCTGCACATCCCTGGGCACGATGGGTAATTTAGCATGGCCAATCCACCCCAACCTGCACATCCGTAGACACTATGGGTAATTTAGCATGGCCAATCCACCCTAACCTGCACATCCCTGGGCACTATGGGTAATTTAGCATAGCCAATCCACCCCAACCTGCACATCCCTGGGCACTATTTTATAAACCTCTCTAAGGTCACCCCTCAGGCTCTGATGCTCCAGGGTAAAATAAATGCCCCAGCCCCCCTCTCAGTCTGTTCCAAAGTCAGCTCACTGGGACACATACACTCATTCTGTGTAACCAGTTAAAGCTCAGTTCACTGGTGTGTTCCTCTCTGAATGCTCCTCTGCTCACACTGATGTCCAGTACCTTTTGAAGCAGGTCAAATGGATTTCTCTTTCCAGACTCAACCCCCCCAACGATATTCAGTGACCCTGTCAGATCTTGTTATGGAATTTCTTCCAAGATTTCTGTCTGCAGATCTTCCCCTTCTGATACCCTGTTAGCAAAGTTGAAACAAGTCATCACTTTCCGTACCGAATAGAAATTCTGATTATATTGTACGTGTCTGTGTGTTTAAAGTACTAACCCAGTAACATACAAACGGTATTATTGATTTAAAATGCACAGGAGAAATGAGGAGGGAGGTGTCAGGACCTGGCACACTCTGAACCCTGACAGGGTGTTCCAAAATATTTCAAAATGAAGGGGATGGCCATAGAGCTGTACAGCACAGAAACAGTCCATCTCATCCCGCTGACTAGATATCCGAAATTAATCTATCCTATTTACCAGCACTTGGCCCATATTCCTCTAAACCCTACCTATTCACATACCCATCCAGCTGCCTTTTAAAAATTGTATTTGTGCCAGCCTATACCACTTCCTCTCGCAGCTCATTGCACACACGCACCACCCTCTGTGTGAAAAAGTACAAATCGATGCCTTCCTCATCCCCCGTTTTACCTGTACTGATACCTTCGGGGATCTCTGAACTTGGACAGCAAGGACCCTTTGTTCCTCTGCACTCTGTAGGGATCTACTATTTATTGCTTACTTCCTTCCCTTATTAAATTTCCCAAACTGCCTGGAGATTAAATTCCACAGTTCTGCCCCATTTACGAGCTGATAGATACCAGAGTGTAGCCGGAGACCATCCTCCTCCCTATGAACAATCCCACCTTTCCAGCATTTACTCCTGGACAGAGGGGACAGCATTGTCTCCAGCTCAGCAGTGTGTTTGTTAGCTTATCAGCATGTCCAACTATATTAATCAAAAGTACCTCACGCTACCTACACAATAAACCATGATGTTAGTTCCCATTATCTCTTTAGTTGCACCCTCATAGTTTTTCCTACATTCTACTTAATGTTATTCTAATGTCACGGTTAGAGATTTAGTGTCAGCATTCCAGACCCTACTTAATATTTTCCTAATGTCATGATTAGATATTTATTATCAATAGTCTCAAGCAAGCTGACTCTACTAATCATTAATTAGATATTTAATGTCATGTCCCAAATATTTATTGTCCCAATCCTGTCAATCATATTTAGCAGGTGAAGCTAACTTTACTGACTGTTATCTCATCTTGCCATAGTGACCTTTCAGCCTCAACCTTACTCTGCTAATTGGTGTAAGAGCTTTCCACTATCCTTTGCAACAAACTGGCAGTGGTCTCCATGCTCTAACCCTTCCCATGCTTTCATGGTCTTTATTTTCCATACTATCTAAAAATAGACTCAGGGTTGGAGAGCACAGAAACAAACCCTTCGGTCCACACCGACCAGATATCCTAAATTAATCTAGTGACCCATTTGCCAGCATTTGCCCCCTACCCCTCTGAATCTTTCCTATTCATATCCGCATCCAGATGCATTTTAAATAATGTAATTGTTCCAGCCTCCACCACTTCCTCTGGCAGCTCATTCCATGTACATACCTCATCCTCTGCGCGAAAGGATCGCCCCTAAGGACCCCCAGAAATCTTTCCCCTCTCACCATAAACCTATGCCCTCCAGTTCTGGTCTTGGGGTCTTGCCCCCCACAATAAGCGGAAAAAAACATACAAAAATTGAGCAGCCAGACAAAATGCAAAAGGAATAAAATATCGAGCCATAAGGGAAAAAAAATTGTGTCTCTATCTTTTTTGCCCCATTGGTATTTGGACCCTTACAATCTGTCAGTCACACCAACCTCCCCGGAGAGCAGACTGGGCAAAACACTGGGCATGCTCATCGCTGTCCGCAAAAAAAAACGGCGCGAGACCTTCTTTTGATTGACCAATAGGCAGCATTGGAGGACTGGAAGGAGACTGGTCCTCCTGCCAATCAGAGGCAGCCCATTGTCTGAATGCGGAAGTTGGACCATGAACTTCTCAAGCTGCGAGTCCTGATCCTCTCTCTCTCTGAATAAAGATTGAGCTTTACCCCGACTGCAAATTCCTTCCTCTGTCTCAGGTCTGTGAGGACGGCACTCTCTTATCTCGCCCCCTTTTCCACTTTTTTTAACCATTCTGTGATTCAATTGTTGACTTTCAGCAACTGAAAGGAAAGAGAGTGAATTCGGCGGGGACAGACTCCGGAAACGTTGATCCAGGTCTGTATCTCAATTGGCAAAATAGTTGGGCAGGAGTCATCAGATGGTGGAGAAGTCGATATATCAGGTGTAACCCTTCTTCAGGGCTGGGGCTGGGTGCAGAAACTGCAGATAAAAGGGGGTGGTGGAGAAGTGGGGATAGGTCGAGACAGTTAGAGGGTACGACCTGGTTGGTCAGTGGGAGGAATGAATCTGGTTGGTGGCAGGGAGGAGGTCGGGGATGGGAATGGAGTCAGGGAAGGGAGGGGTGGGGGGCTTGAAATTGGAAAACTCAACGTTGAGTCCTTCGGGCTGCAGGCTGCCCGGATGATGAGGTGTTGTTCCTCCAATTTGCTGTTAGATTCGTTGTGGCAATGGAGGAGGCCAAAGATGGTCCTGTCAGAAAGGGGGTGGGAAGGGAAATTGGAATGGGTGGTTACTGAGAGGTCTGGTCGCCCTCTGCAGACACCGCTGTGATGCTTGGCGAATCGTTCCCCAAGTTTGCACTCGCTCTCCGATATAGAGAAGACCACAATTGGTAAACACATGGCAAATGCAGTACCACAATATGAGGTTATAGCCTTGGCTGTGGAAAAAAAACGCAGAAAGTAGGTGTATTGTTTAAATGGAGATGTATTTGAATGTGGAGAAAGTAAGAACTGCAGATGCTGGAGATCAGAGCTTAAAAATGTGTTGCTGGAAAAGCGCAGCAGGTCAGGCAGCATCAAAGGAGAAGGAGAATCATTCCTGAAGATGGGCTTATGCCCGAAACGTCGATTCTCCTCCTTTGATGCTGCCTGACCTGCTGCGCTTTTCCAGCAACACATTTTTAAGCATCCGAGGAGCAGGAGAGTTGACGTTTTGGACACGAGCCCTTTTTTGGAATGATGTGTGGATGGACAAAGAGGCCTCAGCGTCCTTCTACACCAGTCACTGTCATTTGTCAGACAGGTGTAGCAAACAATCAGCAAGGCAAGTGTATATTAGCAAGAGGAATTGAGTTTAGAAAGGGGGATATCTTCCTGCAGTTAGGGGGTCATTGAATATGTTCAAGGCTGAGTTCATCTGATTTTTGAGTAACACAGCAGTGGATTTTGTGGGGGAAGGCAAGAAAGTGGTTTTAAGACCAATTCCAGAGTCATACAGCACGGAAACAGACCCTTTAGTCCAACTAGTCGTAGAGATATACGGCATAGAAACAGACCCTTCGGTTCAACCCGTTCATGCCAACCAGATATCTCAACCCAATCTATTCCCACCTGCCAGTATTTGGCCCATATCCCTCCAAACCCTTCCTATTCATATACCTATCCAGCTGTCTTTTTAAATGTTGCAATTGTACTAGCCTCCACCATTTCCTCTGGCAGCTCATTCCATACACGTAATACCCTCTGTGTGAAAAAGTTGCCCCTCAGATCTCTTTTGTATCTTTTCCCCTCACCCCAAACATATGCCCTCTAGTTTTGGACTCTTTCCCCCTGACTCCCTTCCACAGATAAGGCTTTGTCTATTTATTCTATCCATGCCCTTCATGATTTTATAGGTTACTCCTTGGCCTCCAATGCTCAGAGGAAACAGCCCTAGCCTCCCTTTGATCAAATCCTACAATCCTGGCAACATCCTTGTAAATCTTTTCTGAACACTTTGAAGTTTCACAACATCTTACCGATGGTAAGGAAACCAGAATTGCACACAATATTCCAAATGTGGCCTAACCAATGTCCTGTACGGCCACAACATAACTTTCCAAATCCTATACTCAGAGGATTGGGAAAGTTTTCAAAACCTACAAAAGACAACCGGGAAAGAATGGAGGGACAAACCGAACCTTTGAGGGTCAGCTTGGAGGCATCAAGGTCTCAGGACAGGGGGTGGGGATGAACCCAGCTATGGGCCACATACCAGCAAATGGGACTAGATTGATTTAGGATATCTGGTCAGTACAGTCGTGTTGGACAGAAGGGCCTGTTGCTGTGCTATATATCTCCATGACTCTGGCTTTCTACTAACTTTTGCCACGTCAATAGGTTCACTTTCTCTCTAATGTCGGTGTTAATGCCTTGATGTCTCATTTTGCTCCCACCTTCCTGGGGTCATTAACCATTTTGTGTCTGGTCCTTCCTCAAGAAGCTGCATTGCAGGTTCACCCTGAATTGACACTTTTTTTTTGCTTCCCAAACTCAGACCTGCTCACTCTCAGCAGGATCCCAGTGTTGTGAAAGATATTAACTTTCAGGTGGAGGTATCCAAAATTCAGAGAGATGTCAGTCTTGATGTTTTTGCTTTTTCTGCCCCTGTAAGATCCTGAATCAGCACCTTCAGGGGAATTAGTCAGAGCGGAGTGAGAACAGAGGTGAAGGGAGAGTGGGATGGTGCTTTCAATTTTGTGGAACAACAAAAGAAAAGAATATTCCACAGAAAGTAGAATTGCTTGTTCTGAATTTCTACCCTGTACTGATAGTGATGACTTTTGTAATCTCTTTTTGCAGAGTATATGAAAATCTGAAGACTGAAGTTTCAAAATCAACGGATGAAGGGCGTATTCCCGAAACATTGACTCTCCTGTTCCTCGGATGCTCCCTGACTCCCCTGTGCTTTTCCAGTGCCACATTTTTCGACTGACTCTCCTTTGTTCCGAAGGGGCGGGGTTTACGAGTCAATCCTGGAAGGGGCGGGGTTTACGAGCTGCGTTCGGAAGGGGCGGGGTCGACGTGTCCCCTGGGCGGAGGAGGGGGCGGGACTAGTACCTGGATAAGTGGGCGTGGCCATCCCGAAGCCGGAAGTGTGCCCGCGGCCTGTTTCCTCCGCTGGAGCCTCGCCTGCAGCAAGTAAGGTAAAGCTTTATCAATATTTCCTTTTACAGAGTTTGTATTTAATAACCAGTAATGGATACTCAATATCATCATAAAGTCCCAAAATGCAATTCATTTCAATCCATTGCAGATAAGCACTAAGAGTTAATTTTCTACAGGATTCAACAGTCTCAGCACTAAAATGGTCTCACAAGGGAACGGCTGTGAATGTTATCACTTGGTGTCCTGTTCACACAGATTCACCGATGCTGAGGCAAACGTTCTTCATTGCCTTACAGCATCCTGTTATCACTTGGTGAGCCCAGGTGTCCCTATCTTTAAGTTCTCTCCTCATTCTGAGCCTTCCTGCCTGTTTATTTTCTAGTGCAGTAAATATATTCAATAATTCAGCATTACATTTTAGTCTGAATGTTTAAAGACAAGTTTTAAGGCTATAGACTTTATCACCCAGATGCCCACACTCTCATTCCTCCCTTTGATTGCACCGCGATCACTGAAAGAGAAGGCTAGTCCAAACGAATGCCCTTCAAGGTGGTCCAGCCATCAACATCCTGTAGAGCAGCACCACCATCTTCACAGCTCATCTGGTCATATTTATCATCGCCATCGACACGTGTGGGTGAGCCATCAGATCGCGAAAGGAACATCTTCTGGGGCAAATCTATATCACTAAGGGCCCTCATAAGCCTAGCAATTAAATACCTAACAATACCAATACTGACAAACAGACATCGCTACATTGATAAGCCAATTGTATCATCAGCCCGATCTGCAGTTTCCCCAACTGGTCCCTTCAGTCATTCTGTCACGGAATACCTGAATCTCTTCTTGTATCTTAGTAATATTGCTAGTGAGATTGGGAATGCCCATAGTACGTTTATCTTGGACAATGGTGCAGACCTCACCCTCCCGGGCGAGTATATAGTCTAAGGCATATCGATTCTGCACAGAGTAAAGACACAGGTCTGATAATCCCAGTTTACTCTGTTCCAGAGCCTCTTTACTCTTATTTCCTCAAATGGTCAGGCCACAAAAGAGGGAATTGCGTTTCTGTTGACTTGTCATCCCTGCCGATCCTTCCAACCTCAGGGTACTCTGGATTCCCCAGCCTATCGGGTGTCCTCTATTGTCACCCAGTCCATTGGGATCCTTCCAGTTGGAGCAAGGTTGGCTGAGACCGACCGCTGCATCCTCCTCAGAGGGAGGTTCCATCGACTTGTCCACTGGCCTGGACAAGGTACTGTTGTGGGAACAAGGGCTCCGATAGTGACCTTATGAGGGACATCTTTGCCATCCAGGACAAGGAAATTGGTAGCTTTACCTTAGCTGAAGAAATAATAGTCTGGTTTGGTGTATATTAGGGAGAGTTTGTCAAAAGAGGTTACTGAAATGTTACAGCAGGGGGTCTGGTCAGGTCTACAGGAGTATAGGGTCAACGTTTTGCAAGAGGAGTCGCTTGAGCGCTGTAAGAAATGGGCCAAGTGACTCGAGCACTCGCACTGTATGGGAGACAATGGTCCTCAGAATGCTGTTCCCATTGGGCTCTCCCTTCGCTCTATTGTACATGGTCTTGGTGACAGTATCAGGTTCTGAAAAGAGAAAAGGCCTATAAATGCACAAGGGAAGGGTTCCGTTCCAGGTCCATGTGCCACATCAGGCCTGCTGTACCCCAGGCAGTGTTACACCAGCTGTTTGTATACACAGACCGGAGGTATTGGAAAGTGATATTTCTCTTCACAGGATCGGCAGTAGGAAGTCTGGAATCGGGGACTGGGGACGGGGCAAGTAAGTCATCTCCCGCTAGAGAGGAGTAACATACTACTGCCTCTGGGGTGAAGAGCGTTCTGTGGGCCTGTATAAATAAGTTCCTTGTGGATTGAGGAGTTTCCCCAATCAGGCTTCCCTTTTCTCGAGTCGGCCCGTCCTACAAAAAGGGATGGTGTTCCTGGGCGTCCTTAAAATATTTACCATAATGACGGGGTTGATCATTTTTATCCTCACTAGGCTTGCATCTGCAGGTAAGATCAAAAAGACAGGTTCGGTAAAGACATGGTAACTCCCCCTGATTTCTACTGTCCAGATGGACCATCTGGTCTTTCTGATGGAAGAGTCCATTACAATAATCAATCTTCATCACGTTCCACACGTCAAAGGTGTCTGGTCCGGTGCACTGGACGACATCTCCTCAGTATGGGTGGTGATAACCTCTGATCATTCCCGGTCCCCATACTTAGTGGCTTTCCCCATCAGGATGTTGTACGTGATCAGAGAGGTGAGGAGATAAGTGATCCCCCACATGTCCCTCCTCTTAGTTCAAGTGTCTGTAATAAGATTAACATTAGAACAACAGCAGGATTCAAAAACCCAACTGGACAGGGTCCACTCCTTTTGTTGGGATTCCAGGATTCTCTCCTCGTCTTTCCCCCTTTTGATTGGTGCGGTCAATCAATTTACAATGGTGCAGTTGGACCCAAGCTGAGCGCCCAGCGACTGTGACCGCCGTAGGGGTGGGAAGTAAAACCTGGAAGGGGCCATCCCAACGAGGTTGGAGACCTTTGCCAGTCCAGTTCTTCACTCATTCATTTGGCTGAACTGGTCCTCACCCTTAACAATTTCTCCTTCGAATCCTCCCACTTCCTCCAGACCAAAGGGGTAGCCCATGGGCACACGTGTGGGCCCCAGCTATGTTTGTCTCTTTGTTGGCTACGTAGAACAGTTGATCTTCTGTAATTACACCGGCACCACTCCCCACCTCTTCTTCCGCTACATTGATAACTGCATTGGCACCACCTCGTGCTCCCGTGAAGAGGTTGAGCAATTCATCAACTTCACCAACACATTCCACCATGACCTTAAAATTAACTGGACATCTCTGACACCTCCCTCCCCTTCCTCGACCTCTCCATCTCCATTAATGATGACTGACTTGACACCGACATTTTCTACAAACCCACCGACTCCCACAGCTACCTGGATTACACCTCTTCCCACACTACCTCTTGCAAAAATGCCATCCCGTATTCCCAATTCCTCCGCCTCCGCTGGATCTGCTCCCAAGAGGACCAGTTCCACCAGAGAACACACCAGATGCCCCCCTTCTTTAGAGACCACAATTTCCCTTCCCACGTGGTTAAAGGTGCCCTCCAACGCATCTCGTCCACATCCTGCACTCTTGCCCTCAGACCCCACCCCTCCAACCGTAACAAGGACAGAACGCCCCTGGTGCTCACCTTCCACCCTACCAACCTTCGCATAAACCAAATCGTCTGCCGACATTTCCACCACCTCCAAAAAGACCCCACCACCAGGGATATATTTCCCTCCCACCCCTTTTCCGCCTTCCGTATCTACTTGGTTAGGTCCACGCCCCCCCACAACTCACCCTCCCATCCTGGCACCTTCCCCTACCACCGCAGGAATTGCAAAACCTGCGCCCACACCTCTTCCCTCACCTCCGTCCAAGGCCCCAAAGGAGCCTTCCACATCCATCAAAGTTTTACCTGCACATCCACCAATATCATTTTATTGTATCCGTTGCTCCCGATGTGGTCTCCTCTACATTGGGGAGACTGGAGGCATCCAACCAGAGCGCTTTAGGGAACATCTCCAGGACACCTGCACCAATCAACCACACCGTCCTATGGCCCAACATTTCAATCGCTGCTCCCTCACCACCAGACGCCTGGAGGAAGAACGCCTCATCTTCTGCCTCTGAACCATTCAACCCAGGACATCAATGTGGACTTCAACAGTTTCCTCATTTCCTCTTCCCCCACCTCACCCTCGTTCCAACCTTCCAGCTCAGCACTGTCCCCCTGACTTGTCCTAACTTTCTATTTTCTTTTCCACCTATCCACTCCACCCTCCGCCTTGACCTATCACCTTCATCCCCTCCCCCACTCGCCTATTGTACTCTATGCTACTTTCTCCACTCCCCCACCCTCCTCTCACTAGTCTCTCCACGCTTCAGGCTCTCTGCCTTTATTCCTGATGAAGGGCTTTTGCCCGAAACGTCGATTTCGAAGCTACTTGGATGCTGCCTGAACTGCTGTGCTCTTCCAACACCACTAATCCAGAATCTGGTTTCCAGCATCTGCAGTCATTGTTTTTACCCAATAGTAAAGACCGGGTGGGGGTGGTGAGGAGGAGGGGAGGTGTGGGGTTTAAAAAGCAACTGCTTTTTCTCTGCCTTTTTGCTCGGGGGATCTGAAGCTGTAACAAAGTTGGTTTGCAATAAAGGTTACCTGAACTTAACACCGGGCTCAGACTCTCATTGAAAGCTTTCAGCTCCGAGAGGTTTTTGTTTTAAAGCTGCTCATTTCTTTCAGCCTCCTGCACTAAGTTTAGAACATAGAACAATCCAGCGCTGGGGAACTCAAAACTAGGGGAGGGGGAGGGGGGGGCATTTTTATTTAAATATAAGGAGAGAGATTTAAAAGAAACCGGCGGGGCAATATTTTGAAAGAGGGTGAATTGCATGTGGAATGAACTTGCTGAGGATGTGGTAGATGCAGGTACAGTGACAACATTGAAACAGCATTCGGATGGATACATGAGTAGAAAGGTTTAGAGGGATATGGGCCAAATGCAGGCAAGTGGGACTAGTTTAGATTGGAATCCTGGTCAACATGGACAAATTGGACCGAAGTGTCTGTTTCTGTGCTGTATACCTCTATTGAAACCAGTAGATTTCTGAAAGGGGCTTGACAGGATAGATGCAGATAAAATGCTCCTTCGTGGGGAGGGTCATCGAATTCCGACAAGGTGGAAGCGGGCCATTCAGCCCATCTATTTCACTCTGGCCCTCTGAACAGTATCCCACCCATACCCATCCCCCCCCCCCCCCGCCATGGGTGAGTGGGGGAGGAGATGAAGGTGATCGGTCAAGGAGGAGAGGGTGGAGTGGAGAGGTGGAAAAGGAGATAGGCAGGTCGGACAAGTCCGGACAAGTCAAGGAGACAGTTACTGAGCTGGAAGTTTGAAACTAGGATGAGGTGGGGGAAGGGGAAATGAGGAAGCTGTTGAAGTCCACATTGATGCCCTGGGGTTGAAGTGTTCCAAGGTGGAAGATGAGACGTTCTTCCTCCAGGCGTCTGGTGGTGAGGGAGCGGTGGTGAAGGAGGCCCAGTCCCAGTCCCCCCCCCCCCAGTCCCAGTCTTCCCCCCCCCCCCCAGTCCCAGTCCTAGTCCTCCCCCAGTCCCAGTCCCAGTCCCCCCCCCCCCCCAGTCCCAGTCCCAGTCCCAGTCCCAGTCCCCCCCCCCCCCCCCAGTCCCCAGTCTCCCCCCCCCCCCCCCAGTCCCCAGTCCCCCCCCCAGTCCCCAGTCTCCCCCCCCCCCCCCCCCCCCCGGTCCCCAGTCCCCCCCCCCCCCCCCCCCCCGGTCCCCAGTCCCCCCCCCCCCCCCCCCCAGTCCCCAGTCCGCAGTCCCCCCCCCCCCCAGTCCCAGCCCCTCCCCCTCCCCCCGGGCCCAGTCCCTCCCCCGGCCCCTGGCCCCTCCCCCCGGGCCCAGTCCCTCCCACGTGGCCCCATCGTTGTCACAGGCCCCGCCCCCCGACCAGGTGAACTCCACCCCCCAGGCGGCCGACCATGTTCCCAAACAGATCCTTAACCCCCATCCTCCTCCACAATGATCACCGGCTCCTACCTGCTGTACAGCCCGGGGGGGGGGGGGGGGGGGCGGTGGGGCCCGTGACCCAGCAGCTGCCCCAGGAAGGCGGCGGTGCCCAGTGACGGGGGTCTGTCCCCAGGGCCCGCACGGCGCCATTTTCCTAACGGCCGCCCTCCCGCCGCTTCCTCGCTCGAGCGACTTCTCCTCCCAACCGCCTTCACCCCCGCGTGACGTCTGCACGTGGGAGATGGGCGGGGCCCGGGGAGGGATGGGCGGGGTCGGGGGGTGGGGGGATGGGCGGGGCCGGGGAGCCTCCCCGTCACCAAGTCACAGCCACCTCGCGCTCCAACTGTTCATTCACAAAAACAAACTCTCCTGTCTCACTCTGCAGCTGCGGGGGGCGGGGACACTGCCACGTTTCGAGGAGCCCTGTCTACATTGGGAAAGCTCACGGCTCAATTTAAACAGATATTCCGACATCTAACGGAACGGCGTCATATCTGCATTTTTTTATGCTGGAATCCATTGCTTATTATTTTTTTTCTTAACCCCCCCACCCACCCACCCACTACGGTAGTGCTTATTTTTCCCCCAGCACCCATGGTGTGTGTGTGTTCAAATGTAAGACACAGTGAAAGACACAAAGTGCACGAATCTGCAAATAAAGAGGTTTAAATGGACAAGATTATATTTCAAAGGGATGTGAGCACATTCAAAGGGATATCTTCATATGTAAAGTCACACAGTTATATCCAAATGAATCTACATTTCAAAGAGACGTTGCCCTATTTATAAGTAGAGACAATCGGTGTGAATTCTGTCTGTGTCCCAATGTTGAGTCAGACTGACATTTTTCTTAGAAAAGCTCTGCATTTAAACTACATTCTTGTGCTGCAGTGAATAAAGTCCCAGCCTCTCTCCTTATAACTCAAACCCTCCAGTCCTTACAACATCCTGGTAAATCTTTATTAAACCCTCTCTGATAGTATTCTTCCTATTACAGGGCCACCAGAACTGTACTCAGTACTCTGCAAGTGGCCTCACCAACATCCTGTACAACCTCAACATGATGTCCCATCCCCGATACTCAATGGTGTGAACAATGAATGCTATGCTGCTAAATGCCTTCTTAACTGCCCTGGCTACCTGTGATGCAACTTCCAAAGAACCATGTACCTGAACACCAACCCCCCCCATGTCTGTCTGTTCTATAACATGACCCAGGGCCCTATCAGTATCTGGACAAGTGCTGCCCTTCCTTGTTTTAGCAAAATGCAACCCCTTGCTTGCATTAATACCTCTCACACATATGCTCCATCACACACACACACACACACGTTCCTCCTCCCCTCAATACTCTCACAGGCTTATACACCATCACACTCACACTTTACCAAGCATGTACACACTCTCACGCACAAACTCACATGCACGCACACACAATTCTTTGTGGGGTGAATTTGTATTGGCAGAATTATATTTGCAGATACATTCAATTTTGGTCAAAAAGCACACAATGTCCAGGCAGTCAATCCATGTAATATTTTATGAATTCCTCCTTTGGAAATAGAACCAGTCTGATTCAAGGTTGGGGTACAGACAGACTCTGACCTCACAGCTTTAATGCATGGTCTGAGCTGAGATGTTATCTTTTTCATAAAACCTTAAGTCATCTCAAGAATGTGACTTAAAAGATGTTCTGGCAGTGACACATTAATGAACCAAAACCTGCACCCATTCTAAGAGATGAAAGGCTTAACAGCAATCTAGGCTTGTTCAATATATTCTATCAGTTGCATGATCTTTTGATATACGTTCTGTGTCTGCTCCACAGCTACCCGATAAAGGAGCAGCACTCAGAAAGCTAGTGCTTCCAAATAAACCTGTTGAACAATAACCTGGTATTGTGATTTTTTAAACTTTATCACCCCAGTCTAATACCAACCCCTCCATATCATTTCGACTGAACACAGCCCCCACCTGCTGGTGCTGCCAGTAAACTTGACAATGCTGATGAAACAACGCAGTACCTGAAAGATGTACAATTTCTAATGATACAAGCTACTCACTCACTGCTCCATCTGATACACGACATTGGAAACTCTGCAGAGGCTGAAAGACAGGAGCAGCTTTAAAACAAAAACCTCTCGGAGCTCAAAGCTTTCAATGAGAGTCTGAGCCCGGCGGTAAGTTCAGGTAACCTTGATTGTGACCCGACTTTGTTACAGCTTCAGATTCCCCCAGCAAAAAGGCATAGACAAAGTAGCAGCTTTTTAAACAGTTCAAGATCAAAGCCCACACACACCCCACTGTCTTTACTATTGGTCAGCACCAAGTTGTCCCTTTGTAATTGGATCCTTGGAACAGCCGTAATCCGGAGGAAGTATTGCCTCACTCAGCAATTTTAACCCATACCCTGTCTCCAAGTAAGTTTCTCCCTGCTCATTTGCCAGGAAGGGGCAGTGTAGAGTCAACCAGACTGCTGTGGGTCTGGAGTCAGGTGTAGGCCAGACCGGGTAAAGGATGCAGCTGGAACGACTGAGTGAATCCTTTCCCACAATGGTGGTTCCCTTCCCGAACAAGGGAGAGAGGGAATCACATGGGGGCTTTCTCTCCCACACCACCCCCTCCCTGAAACGGTCTCATGGTTAGATTCCGAACTCCACATTTCTGACCAAATACCAATTCCACCATCTGCCACAGTGGGATTCAAACCCAGGAGTCCCCAGAACCTGGTTGATAGTCGAATCGATAATGGCACTCGGCCGTCACTCCTTCAATCCCCCTGCGATGGCACGTGAACTCGCTGGTGCTTCCGCAGGTGGGAGGAGTAGGTGAAGGCCTTCCCACACTGAGAGCAGGTGAAGGGCCTCTCCCCCGTGTGGATCTGTTGGTGTCTCAGCAGGGTGGAAGACGTGCTGAAGGCCTTCCCACACTCTGGGCAGCTGAAGGGCCTCTCCCCCGTGTGGATACGCTGGTGGCTCCGCAGGTTGGAGGAGCACGTGAAGGCCTTCCCGCACTGAGAGCAGGTGAACGGTCTCTCCCCCATGTGGACATGCTGGTGGGTCAGCAGGGTGGAGGAACTGCTGAAGGCCTTCCCACACTTGGGGCAGCTGAAGGGCCTCTCCCCCGTGTGGACCCGCTGGTGGGTCAGCAGGGTGGTGGCCTGGGTAAAGGCCTTCCCACACTCGGGGCAGCTGAAGGGCCTCTCCCCCGTGTGGATCTGCTGGTGCCTCATCAGGGAGGAGACGTGGGTAAAGGCCTTCCCGCACTCGGGGCAGCTGAAGGGCCTCTGCCCCGTGTGGACACGACGGTGACTCCGCAGGGTGGAGGAATCGCTGAAGGCCTTCCCACACTCGGGGCAGCTGAAGGGCCTTTCCCCCGTGTGGACCCGCCGGTGGCTCAACAGGGTGGAGGAATACCTGAAGGCCTTCCCGCACTCGGAGCAGCTGAACGGCCTCTCTCCTGTGTGGACCCGCTGGTGGGCCAACAGGGCAGAGAAAAACACGAAGGCCTTCCCACAATCTGGACAGCTGAAGGGCCTCTCCCCCGTGTGGTCCTGCTGGTGGGCCAGCAGGTGGGAGGAATGTCTGAAGGCCTTCCCGCAGTCGGTGCAGGGGAATGGCCTCTCCCCGGTGTGACTGCGCCGATGAGTCTCCAGGGCAGACGGGAAACGGAAGCCTTTCCCACAGTCACCACACTTCCACGGTTTCTCCACAGGGCGGGATTCCTCAGGTTTCTCCATGGCCAAAGCTTCGGCTGCACACAAACACGTGTAGAGCCCCTCCCTGCTGTGAAATCCCTTTTCCAGGCCGTATAACTGTTTCAGTCTCCACGCACAGTGCGCTGCAACAGTGGCGTCTCTCGTCCAGTCCCACTGATGCTGAAAACATACTCAGACAGGAGCCAAAAAGCTTTGATCCCTCTCCCAGAAATCACGGTCGAAAATGTTTGCTGGCCCCAGTGGATTGAGTGACTGTCAGACATTGACATCAAAGTGAGGGTCAGAGATGCTGGAGAGTCAGTGGAAAAATGTGGCACTGGAAAAGCACAGGGGAGTCAGGCAGCATCCGAGGAGCAGGAGGGTCAATGTTTCGGGCATAAGCCCTTCATCCGTTGATTTTGAAACTTCCCTCTTCAAATCTTCAAAAACTCTGTCAGAATAGATTACAAAGCTCATCACTGCCAGTGCAGGGTAGAAATTTTGAACAAGCAATTCTACTGTCTGTGGAATATTCTTTTCTTTTGTTATTCCACAAAATTGAAAGCACCATCCCACTCTCTCTCCCCCTCTGTTCTCACTCCGCTCTGACTAATTCCCCTGAAGATGCTGCTTCAGGATCTTACAGGGGCAGAAAAGCAAAAATGTCAAGACATGATATGATATCTCTCTGAATTTTGGATACCTCCACCTGAAAAGCTAATATCTTTCACAACATTGGGATCCTGCTGAGAGAGAGCAGGTCTGATTTTGGGAAGCAAAAAAAAAGTGTGTCAATTCAGGGTGAACCTGCCACGCAGCTTCTTGAGGAACACCCATACACAAAATGGTTAACGTCCCCGGGAAGGTGGGAGGAAAGTGAGAACATCAAGGCATTAACACCGACATTAGAGAGAAAGTGAACCTACTGACATGGCAAAAGTTAGTAGAAAGCCAGAGTCATCGAGATATATAGCACAGAAACAGACCCTTCTGTCCAACATGACTGTACTGACCAGATATCCTAAATCAATCTAGTCCCATTTGCTGGTATGTGGCTCATAGCTGGGGTCATCCCCACCCCCTGTCCTGAGACCTCGATGCCTCCAAGCTGACCCTCAAAGGTTCGGTTTCTCCCTCCATTCTTTCCCAGTTGTCTTTTGTAGGTTCTGAAAACTTTCCCAATCCTCTGAGTATAGGATTTGGAAAGTTATGTTGTAGCCGTACAGGACATTGGTTAGGCCACATTTGGAATATTGTGTGCAATTCTGGTTTCCTTACTATCGGTAAGATGTTGTGAAACTTCAAAGTGTTCAGAAAGGATTTACAAGGATGTTGCCAGGGTTGGGGGATTTGATCTAGAGGGAGGCTAGGGCTGTTTGCCCTGAGCATTGGAGGCCAAGGAGCAACCTCTAAAATCATGAAGGGCATGGATAGGATAAATAGACAAAGCCTTATCTGTGGAAGGGGGTCGGGGGGAAAAGTCCAAAACTAGAGGGCATATGTTTGGGGTGAGGGGAAAAGATACAAAGGAGATCTGAGGGGCAACTTTTTCACACAGAGGGTATTACGTGTATGGAATTAGCTGCCAGAGGAAATGGTGGAGGCTAGTCCAATTGCAACATTTAAAAAGACAGCTTGACAGGTATATGAATAGGAAGGGTTTGGAGGGATATGGGCCAAATACTGGCAGGTGGGACTAGATTGGGTGGGGATATCCGGTTGGCATAAACGGGTTGAACCGAAGGGTCTGTTTCTATGCTGTATATCTCTATGACTAGTTGGACTAAAGGATCTGTTTCTGTGCAGTATGACTTTGGAACTGGCCTTAAAACCACTTTCTTGCCTTCCCCCACAAATCCACCGCTGTGTTGCTCAAAAATCAGATGAACTCAGCCTTGAACATATACAATGACCCCCTAACTGCAGGAAGACATCCCCCTTTCTAAACTCAATTCCTCTTGCTAATATACACTTGCCTTGTTGATTGCTTGCTACACCTGTCTGACAAATGACAGTGACTGGTGTAGAAGGATGCTGAGGCCTCTTTGTCCATCCACACATCATTCCTGATAAAGGGCTCATGTCCAAAACGTCAACTCTCCTGCTCCTCGGATGCTTAAAAATGCGTTGCTGGAAAAGCGCAGCAGGTCAGGCAGTAAAGGAGGAGAATCGACGTTTCGGGCATAAGCCCTTCTTCAGGAATGATTCTCCTTCTCCTTTGATGCTGCCTGACCTGCTGCGCTTTTCCAGCAACACATTTTTAAGCTCTGATCTCCAGCATCTGCAGTCCTCACTTTCTCCCTACTCCTCGGATGCTGCCTAACCTACTGTGCTCTTCCAGTAACCCCACTTTTTGACTCTGATCTCCAGCATCTGCAGTTCTCACTTTCTCCACATTCAAATACATCTCCAGTTAAACAATACACCTCCTTTCTGCGTTTTTTTCCACAGCCAAGGCTATAACTTCATATTGTGGTACTGCATTTGCCATGTGTTTACCAATTGTGGTCTTCTCTATATCGGAGAGCGAGTGCAAACTTGGGGAACGATTCGCCAAGCATCGCAGCTGTGTCTGCAGAGGGCGACCAGACCTCTCAGTAACCACCCATTCCAATTTCCCTTCCCACCCCCTTTCTGACATGACCATCTTTGGCCTCCTCCATTGCCACAACGAATCTAACCGCAAATTGGAGGAACATCACCTCATCATCCGGGCAGCCTGCAGCCCAAAGGACTCAACGTTGAGTTTTCCAATTTCAAGCCCCCCACCCCTCCATTCCCTGACTCCATTCCCATCCCCGACCTCCTCCCTGCCACCAACCAGATTCATTCCTCCCACTGACCAACCAGGTCGTACCCTCTAACTGTCTCGACCTATCCCCACTTCCCCACCACCCCCTTTTTATCTGCAGTTTCTGCACCCAGCCCCAGCCCTGAAGAAGGGTTACACCTGATATATCGACTTCTCCACCATCTGATGACTCCTGCCTAACTATTTTTGCCAATTGAGATACAGACCTGGATCAACGTTTCCGGAGTCTATCCCCGCCGAATTCACTCTCTTTCCTTTCAGTTGCTGAAAGTCAACAATTGAATCACAGAATGGTTAAAAAAAGTGGAAAAGGGGGCGAGATAAGAGAGTGCCGTCCTCACAGACCTGAGACAGAGGAAGGAATTTGCAGTCTGGGTAAAGCTCAATCTTTATTCAGAGAGAGAGAGGATCAGGACTCGCAGCTTGAGAAGTTCATGGTCCAACTTCCGCATTCAGACAATGGGCTGGCTCTGATTGGCAGGAGGACCAGTCTCCTTCCAGTCCTCCAATGCTGCCTATTGGTCAATCAAAAGAAGGTCTCGCGCCGTTTTTGCGGACAGCGATGAGCATGCCCAGTGTTTTGCCCAGTCTGCTCTCCGGGGATGTTGGTGTTACTGACAGATTGTAAGGGTCCAAATACCAATGGGGGAAACAAGATAGAGACACAATTTTTTTCCCCTTATGGCTCGATATTTTATTCCTTTTGCATTTTGTCTGGCTGCTCAATTTTTGTATGTTTTTTTCCCCTTATTGTGGGGGCAAGACCCCAAGACCAGAACTGGAGGGCATAGGTTTAGGGTGAGAGGGGAAAGATTTCTGGGGGTCCTTAGGGGCGATCTTTTCGCGCAGAGGATGAGGTATGTACATGGAATGAGCTGCCAGAGGAAGTGGTGGAGGCTGGTACAATTACATTATTTAAAATGCATCTGGATGCGGATATGAATAGGAAAGATTCAGAGGGGTAGGGGGCAAATGCTGGCAAATGGGTCACTAGATTAATTTAGGACATCTGGTCGGTGTGGACAGAAGGGTTTGTTTCTGTGCTCTACAACCCTGAGTCTATTTTTAGATAGTATGGAAAATAAAGAGCATGAAGGCATGGGAAGCGTTAGAGCATGGAGCCCACTGCCAGTTTGTTGCAAAGGATAGTGGAAAGCTCTTACACCAATTAGCAGAGTAAGGTTGAGGCTGAAAGGTCACTATGGCAAGATGAGATAACAGTCAGTAAAGTTAGCCTCACCTGCTAAATATGATTGACAGGATTGGGACAATAAATATTTGGGATATGACATTAAATATCTAATTAATGATTAGTAGAGTCAGTCTGCTTGAGACTATTGATAATAAATATCTAATCATGACATTAGGAAAATATTAAGTAGGGTCTGGAATGCTGACACTAAATCTCTAACCGTGACATTAGAATAACATTAAGTAGAATGTAGGAAAAACTATAAGGGTGCAACTAAAGAGATAATGGGAACTAACATCATGGTTTATTGTGTAGGTAGCGTGAGGTACTTTTGATTAATATAGTTGGACATGCTGATAAGCTAACAAACACACTGCTGAGCTGGAGACAATGCTGTCCCCTCTGTCCAGGAGTAAATGCTGGAAAGGTGGGATTGTTCATAGGGAGGAGGATGGTCTCCGGCTACACTCTATCAGCTCGTAAATGGGGCAGAACTGTGGAATTTAATCTCCAGGCAGTTTGGGAAATTTAATAAGGGAAGGAAGTAAGCAATAAATAGTAGATCCCTACAGAGTGCAGAGGAACAAAGGGTCCTTGCTGTCCAAGTTCAGAGATCCCCGAAGGTATCAGTACAGGTAAAACGGGGGATGAGGAAGGCATCGATTTGTACATTTTCACACAGAGGGTGGTGCGTGTGTGCAACGAGCTGCTAGAGGAAGTGGTGGAGGCTGGCACAAATACAATTTTTAAAAGGCAGCTGGATGGGTATGTGAATAGGTAGGGTTTAGAGGAATATGGGCCAAGTGCTGGTAAATAGGATAGATTAATTTCGGATATCTAGTCAGCAGGGATGAGATGGACTGTTTCTGTGCTGTACAGCTCTATGGCCATCCCCTTCATTTTGAAATATTTTGGAACACCCTGTTAGGGTTCAGAGTGTGCCAGGTCCTGACACCTCCCTCCTCACGTCTCCTGTGTATTTTAAATCAATAATACCGTTTGTATGTTACTGGGTTAGTACTTTAAACACACAGAATATAATCAGAATTTCTATTTGGTACAGACAGTGATGACTTGTTTCAACTTTGCTAACGGGGTATCAGAAGGGGAGGATCTGCAGACAGAAATCTTGGAAGACATTCCATAACAAGATCTGACAGGGTCACTCAATATCGTTGGGGGGGTTGAGTCTGGAAAGAGAAATCCATTTGACCTGCTTCAAAAGGTACTGGACATCAGTGTGAGCAGAGGAGCATTCGGAGAGGAACATACCAGTGAACTGAGCTTTAACTGGTTACACAGAATGAGTGTATGTGTCCCAGTGAGCCGACTTTGGAACAGACTGAGAGGGGGGCTGGGGCATTTATTTTACCCTGGAGCATCAGTGCCTGAGGGGTGACCTTAGAGAGGTTTATAAAATTGTGAGGGACATAGATAGGGCAAATAGCCTAGGTCTTTTCCCCCCAGGGTGGGGCAGTCAAAAACTAGAAGGCATAGGTTTAAGGTGAGAAGGGAAAGATTTAAAAGGGGCCTAAGGGACAACTTTTCATGCAGAGGGTGGTGCATGTATGGAATGAACTGCCAGAGGAAGTGGTGGAGGTGGGTACAATTGCAACGTTTAAGAGGCATTTGGATGGGTATATGAATAGGAAGGGTTTGGAGGGATATGGGCCGGGTACTGGCAGGTGGGATTAGATTGGGTTGGGATATCTGGTCGGCATGGGCGGGTTGGACCGAAGGGTCTGTTTCCATGCTGTACATCTCTATGACTAGCACTCGGAGCGTGGCTCCTTCATCAGGTAATTGTGGAGAATAAAATCATAAGGCACAGAATGGATGGAAAAACATTACTGTGCACTGAAATCATATGTTGAAAAAGCCTGGATAGTTAAGTCTTTCATCTTTTACTATGGGCTGCTCGTATCATTCATTTGTAAATCCCGGAATTTCCTGAGAGACATTTTCTTGAGATAACTCAAAGTTTTATAAGAAAAGGTGACATCTCAGCTCTGACAATGCATTAAAGGTGTGAAATCAGGGTCTGTCTGTATCACAATCTTGAGTCAGACTGGTTATATTTCCAAAGGGGAATTTACAAAATATTACATGGATCAGCCTGCAGATTGAGCATTTTTTGAGAAAAATCGAATGTATCTGCAAAAATAATTCTGCAAATACAAATTCACCCCCATGGATGTATATGTGTATATGTGTATATGTGTGTGAATGAGACAGAGAAAAGTCTATTTCGTGCTGTATATCCCGATGTCTACTTGATAACAGATGCTTTAATTCTGCTGGTATAAATATTGTTGTAAATCATAGCTGGGTATGAATAGTTAGATGTTAGGGTGAGAGAGTGCCTCAAGAGGGGCACTATAAGAATCGTGGGAGAGCCCTATTTCTGGTTTACTTCCTCATGAACAAACATTAAGCACGAGCATTTATTTATTTCTAATTTTGTTCTGTTTTTCTTGTTTGATTCCTGGCTAGGACTACACTCTGTGTCTGGATGGTTGACAGGCTGGGAGACTGTGGCTTGGGTCTTGGTTGACTGAATGCTTTATTGTTCCAGAAGGTGTAAGCGTGGGGGGGGTTCAAAGCTTCAGCAGAAATCCAGCAGAGCAGAGAACAGACCAATATCTTACTCTGTGAGAACAGGGACATCAGAGGACAGAGAAATCAGGACCTGAATCCAAGCTGACACCAGACTTCCCTGTGATTAGTGCTTTGACAACCAGCGTCAACCCTCTACCTTCACCTAGCTTCCCATTTGACTACCACCTCGATATTCAGGATCCAATCCTTGTCATCCTGAAGCCATGCCTCTGTAAGGAGTCTCAGATCATAATTATTCTCTTCAATGTGTGCAGTCAATTTTGTTACAATACACCACACATTCAGAAACATCGTTTTTAGTTACAAGTTTTTGTGATCTTCAGAATCCAGTTTTGATTGCTGGTACATTTACTCACCTTGTCCCTTTCTATCATTCTCGGATGTTCATTTTCCACGTCACTACACTGCTCACCGGCCTTGATTTGGATTGGCCATGCTAAATTGCCTATAATGTCCAGGCAAGTGAACGTTAGGTGGGTTAGCCATGGGAAATGCAGGGTTATAGTTTCATAGTAAAAGAAGTAAGAGTTGGCCATTTGGCCCATCGAACCTGCTCCACCATTCATTATGATCATGGCTGATATATCCATCGTCTGAGATCCTCCTCCCTGCATTGTCCCGACGACCCTTAAGTCCCATACCATGCAAGTACCCATCCAACTATACTTAATAAAGGTGCCTCCACTGCTTCCTTGGGCAGAGAATTCCATAGATTGACTACTCTCCGGGCAAAGCAGTTCCTCCTCATCTCTGTCCTAAGTCTACTCCCCTCAACTTGAGGCCTGGTCTCATCCACCAGCAGAAATGACTGCATAGGGTAGGACTTCATCCCCACAGTGCAATTAATTCCCACTTGCCACCGAACTCTCAAATGTACTCACTCACTCGGTTGCTGTCTCACAAACGAAAGACTTCGTTGTAACTTCTTTTGCTCCCGGTACGGGAACAACATCTTGGAAAGCTGCTCTGAAAGTCCAACCACACTTCTGCATTCACCGGAGACAAATACAGCCCGGAAACAGACCCTCTGGCCCCAATTCGACCGTGCTGACCAAATATCCTAAATTAACCTGGTCTCATTTGCCCACATTTGGCCCATATCCCTCTAAGCTCTTCCTATTCATGGACCCATCAAAATGGGTTTTAAATGTTGTACCTGTTCCAGCCTCCACCACTTCCTCTAGCAGTTCGTTCCATCCATGCACCATCGTGTGTTTGAAAAGGTTGCCCCTCATGTCCCTTTCCCCACTCACCTACCCTGAGGAAAAGACCCTTGGGTATTGACTCTCCATGCACCTTATAAAGCTTAACGCTCAGCGTCCGATGTACAGAAAGTGAGACCTGCAGATGCTGGAATCAGAGTCTAAAAGTGTGGGGCTGAAAAAGCACAGCCAGGACAGGCAGCACCTGAAGACGAGGAGAGTTGACATTTCAGGCCCGAGCCCTTCATCAGGAATGATGCATGGGTGTACAAAGGGGCCTCAGTGTTCTTCTCCACCAGTCCTCAGACAGATGCAGCAAGCAATCAGCAAGGCAAAGTGGTGTATTTGGAAGATGAACTGGGATTAGAAGTGGGGATGTCTTCCTGCATTTAAGGGCCCATTGAATATATTCAAATTGAGTTCATCTGTTTTTTGAACACAGTGCGGATTTTTATGTGGTGTGGATGAAGTGGTTTCTTTTGTTCAGAATGGTTTATGCATTGGATGCAGGTACAGTAACTGTGAGAGGCCCTTGTGAAAATCGCAAGGCAGAATCATGAGGGTATATTCCAAGAAATAACTCACTGAAAAGGGAGGTGGTCGACTGGGAGAAGCAGATGTATTGACATGACAGTAGCAATGGTCACGCACATAGGAAGTTAGTATGAACAAGATAAGCTCATGTCTTGCATCAGCAAAAGTAATAAGACCCAGCTATCGGTGGGGAGGGTTGCACGCCACAGACAGATGTGGTAAAACGATTAGATTAGCAGAAGTAAGAAGGGAGTCTGGAACAAACTCAATCTCCATTCAGAGACACAGAGCAGCAGCTTCTGCATTCAGACAATAGGAAGGCTCTGATTGGCAGGAGGACCAGTCACCTTCCGGTCCTCCAGCGCTCCTGATTGGCCCACCAAAAGAAAGTCGCGAGGCGTGTGCCTTGTGTGCAGTGAGGAGCATGCGCAGTCTGCTCTCTGGTGATGAGGCTGTTCCTGACAGGATTGAAGTGTCTGAATGTCAAGAGAAGTTAAAAAGGGGAGATGCATCACTAGCTTTTGGAGCGCTGCTCCTTCATCAGGTGGTTGTGTCTTATGATCCTGTTCCACAAACATCCCATGAAGGAGCAGTGCTCCAAAAGCTTGTGTTTCCAAATAAACCAGTTGGACAATGACCTGGTTTTTAGATTAGATTAGATTACTTACAGTGTGGAAACAGGCCCTTCGGCCCAACAAGTCCACACCGCCCCGCCGAAGCGCAACCCACCCATACCCTTACATCTACCCCTTACCTAACACTACGGGCAATTTAGCATGGCCAATTCACCTAACCTGCACATCTTTGGACTGTGGGAGGAAACCGGAGCACCCGGAGGAAACCCACGCAGACACGGGGAGAATGTGCAATCTCCACACAGTCAGTCGCCTGAGGCAGGAATTGAACCCAGGTCTCTGGCGCTGTGAGGCAGCAGTGGATTTTTAACTTTATGTCCCTGAACCCCTCCACGCGCCCCCCCCCCCATGAATCTGTTCTAGAACACATTGCAGGGCCCTACCATTAACTGTACAAGTCCTGCCCTTCCTTGGTTTAGCAAAGTGCAACCCCTTGCCTTTATCTCTCGCTCTCTCAGACACACACACACCCTAACACTCACCCCATCTCACAGGCTGATACTCCAACTCACACACACTTCATTAGCATATATGCACACACTCTCATGCACACACAGTCACACAAGTCTATGGGGTGAATTTGCAATTGCAGAATTATATTTGCAGATATATTCAATTTTGCTCAAAAAGCACACAAACTGCATGTAATATTTTATAAATTCCTACTTTGGTTAATCGAACCAATCTGATTCAAGATTGGGATACAGACTCGAACCTCACAACTTTTATGCAGTATCGGAGCTGAGATGCCACCTATTTTTATAAAACCTTAAACCATCTCAAGAAGTTGAATTAAAAGTAGTTCTGGGGTTTACTGAACTGAAACCTGCAACCCATGGTAAAAGATGAAAGACTCATCCGCAATCTAGATTTGTTCAATATCTTATCAGTTGCATGACACCGTCAGCTTTTGCTATAAATTTTGTGTCTTATGATCCTGCTCCACAGCTACCTGATGAAGGAGCTGCACTCCAAAAGCCAGTGCTTCCAAATAAACCAGAAGGAAGATAACCTGGTGTTGTGTGATTTGTAACTTTCTCCACCCCAGTCCAACACTGGCACCTCCACATCGTTTCCAGTGGACACAGCCCACACCTCCCAGTGCTGCCAGGAAACTGGACAATGACAATGGGATGATGGAGTACCTGCACTCCTGAAAAATTCACAATTTCTAACAATACTGGCTACTCATTCACTGCTGCAACCAATACACAACATTGGAAACATAGTACAGGAGACTGTCAGAAATGAGCACAGAAGGTCAGGCAGCATCTGAGGAGCAGGAAAATCAATATTGCCCAAAAAATGTCGATTTTCCTGCTCCTTGGATGCTGCTTGACCTGCTGTGCGTTGCCAGCACCACTCTAAGCTCGATTCTGATCTCCAGCATCAGCAGTTCTCACTTTCACCTGTAAGAAATGAGCAGTTTTAGAACAAAATGCAATTCAAAGCTCTCAATGAGAGTCTGAGCTCGGCGTGAAGTTCAGGTAATCTTTATTGTGACCCAACTTTGTTACAGCTTCAGAATCTCCCAGCAGAAAGGTGTAGAAAAAGTAGCAATGTTTTAAAAACAGCTCACAGTCAAAGTGCACACACCCCCTCCAACCCCTCACTTTCTTCATTATTGGTCATTACCCAGTTGCCCCTTTGTAATTGGATCCTTGGTACAGCCTTAACCCGGAGAAAGTACTGCCTCACTCAGCATTTTCAACTCGTATCCTGTATCCAAGTAAGTTGGATGGGCAGTGTAGAGTCAATCATACTGCTTTGGGTCTGGAGTCACGTGTAGGCCAGACCGGGTAAAGGATGCAGCTGGGACGATTGAGTGAATCCTCTCCCACAACGACAGTTTCTTTCCCTAAAAAAGAACGGAGTGAATCAGGGTGGGGGTTTTCTTCCATCCCCACCCCACCGACAATGGTTTCACCGTTAGATTCTGAACTCCAGATTTCTGACTAAATTCCAATTCCCCCATCTGCTGTGGTGGGAATCGAACCCGGGAGTCCCTGGAACCGGGTTGATAGTCCAGTCAATAAATGGCACTCGGCCGTCATTCCTTCAATCGCCCTGCGATGGTACATGAACTCGCTGGTGGCTCCGCAGGTAGGAGGAGCGGGTGAAGGCCTTCCCACACTCGGGGCAGCTGAAGGGCCTCTCCCCCGTGTGGACCCGCTGGTGCCTCAGCAGGTTAGAGGAATTGCTGAAGGCCTTCCCGCACTCGTTGCACGGGAACGGCCTCTCCCCGGTGTGGACCCGCCGGTGGGTCAGCAGGTTAGTGGAATGCCTGAAGGCCTTCCCACACTCGGGGCAGCTGAAGGGCCTCTCCCCCGTGTGGACCCGCCAGTGGGTCAGCAAGTGAGAAGAATACCTGAAGGCCTTCCCACACTCTGTGCAAGGGAACAGCCTCTCCCCAGTGTGGACCTGCTGGTGGCTTAGCAGGTTAGAAGAATTGGTGAAGGCCTTCCCGCACTCAGGGCAGCTGAAGGGCCTCTCCCCCGTGTGGACCCGCTGGTGGGTCAGCAGGGTGGAGGAATTACTGAAGGCCTTCCTGCACTCAGGGCAGCTGAAGGGCCTCTCCCCCGTGTGGACCCGCTGGTGCCTCAGTAGGTGGGAGGAATTGCTGAAGGCCTTCCCGCACTCGGAGCAGCTGAAGGGCCTGTCCCCCGTGTGGACCCACTGGTGGCTCCGCAGGTGGGAGGAATTGCTGAAGGCCTTCCCACATTCAGGGCAGCCGAAGGGCTTCTCCCCCGTGTGGACCCGCTGGTGGGTCAGCAAGTGGGAGGAATTCCTGAAGTCCTTCCCGCACTTGAGGCAGCTGAAGGGCCTCTCCCCCGTGTGGACCCGCTGGTGGGTCAGCAGGTGGGAGGAATTGCTGAAGGCCTGCCCACACTCGGGGCAGCTGAAGGGCCTCTCCCCCGTGTGGACACGTTGGTGGGTCTGGAGGTTGGAGGCCTGGGAAAAGGCCTTCCCGCACTCTGGGCAGCTGAAGGGCCTCTCCCCTGTGTGGACTCGCCGGTGGGTTTGGAGGTTGGAGGCCTGGGTAAAGGCCTTCCCACACTCGTGGCACCTGAAGGGCCTTTCCCCCATGTGGACCCGCTGGTGAGTGTGGAGGTTGGTGGAATCGCTGAAGCCCTTCCCACAGACAGGGCAGGGGAATCGCCTCTCCCCAGTGTGGCTGTGCCGATGAGTCTCCAGGGCAGACGGGAAACGGAAGCCTTTTTTGCAGTTGCCACACTTCCACGGTTTCTCCACGGAGCGGGATTCCTCTGGTTTCTCCATGGCCGGAGCTTCAGCCACACACAAACGTGTGCAGAGCCTATCCCCACCGTGAATTCCTCTTCCCAGGCCGTATAACTGTTTCAGGCTGCACACTCAGTGCGCTGCGACAGTAGAGTCTCTCATCCAGTCCCACTGATGCTGAAAACGTACTCAAACAGGAACCAAAACGCTTTGCTCCTTCTCACAGAAATCACAGTCAAAAACCGTTGCGGTCCCAATGGATTGAGTGACTGTCAGACATTGACGTCAAAGTGAGGACTGCAGACACTGGAGAGTCAGAGTCAGAAAGTGTGGCGCTGGAAAAGCACAGCAGGTCAGGCAGATCTGAGGAGCAGGAGAGTCAACGTTTTGGGCATAAGGCTTTCACCTGTTGATTTTGAAACTTCTGTCTTCAGATCTTCAAATACTCTGTAAAAAGAGATGACAAAAGGCATCATTGTCAGTGCAGGGTAGAAATTCTGAACAAGGAATTCTACTTTCTGCGAAATATTCTTTTCTTTTGTTATTCCACAAAATTGAAAGCACCATCCCACTTTCTCTCCCCCTCTGTTCTCACTCCACTCTAATTCCCTGAAGGTGCTGATTCAGGATCTTAAAGGGGCAGAAAAGCAGAAACGTCAAGACTGACACCTCTCTGCATTTTGGATAACCCCACAACACTGGCTACAGTTGACAGTGAGCAGGTCTGATTCTGAGAAGCAAACATAAGTGTGTCAATTCATGGGGTAACCTGCAATGCAGCTATTTGTGGAATAAAATGGTTAAGGTCCCCAGGAAGGTGGAAGCAAAATGAGACATCAAGGTATTAACACCGACACACTTCAGTCAAACTCTTCTGCTCCCAGTCAGGGCAAAACATCTTTGAAAGCTGCTCTGAAAGTCCAGTCTTCACAACCACACTTCTGCTTTCACCAAAGACAATTAGACTCATACAGCACGGAAGAAGACCCTTTAGCCCAACTTGTCCGAGCTGACCAGATATCCTAAATTAATCTAGACACATTTGCCATCACTTGGCAATAGATCCACACACATCATCTATTGCATCCGCTGCACCCGATGTGGCCTCCTCTATATTGGGGAGACAGGCCGCCTACTTGCAGAACGTTTCAGAGAACACCTCTGGGACACCCAGACCAACCAACCCAACCACCCTGTAGCCCAACACTTCAACTCCCCCTCCCACTCCACCAAGGACATGCAGGTCCTTAGACTCCTCCATCGCCAGACCATGGCAACATGACGGTTGGAGGAAGAGCGTCTCATCTTCCGCCTGGGAACCCTCCAACCACAAGGGATGAACTCAGATTTCTCCAGTTTCCTCATTTCCCCTCCCCCCACCTTGCCTCAGTCAAATCCCTCGAACTCAGCACCGCCTTCCTAACCTGCAATCTTCTTCCTGACCTCTCTGCCCCCACCCCACTCCGGCCTATCACCCTCACCTTGACCTCCCTCCACCTATCGCATTCCCAACGCCCCTCCCCCAAGTCCCTCCTCCCTACTTTTATCTTAGCCTGCTGGACACACTTTCCTCATTCCTGAAGAAGGTCTTGTGCCCGAAACGTCGATTCTCCTGCTCCTTGGATGCTGCCTGACCTGCTGCGCTTTTCCAGCAACACATTTTCAGCTCTGATCTCCAGCATCTGCAGTCCTCACTTTCTCCACCAATTAAGACACATACCTGAGTTTGCAGAATCTGCTCCCTCCCTGGATTCACTCCGGCTGCTACAAGTGAACAGATTTCCACCCCTCCCCTCTCTTGCCTCCCCAGGATGAACAGTTGTCCAGAGGGAGGGAGTTTCACTCTGAACCTGACAGGGCCACTTCCGCGCATTGTGACACCATCGATGGGTCGGGGGTGGGGGAGGGCCTGCGCTGCCCTGCACAGTTTGCAGAAATTCCTTCCCTTCAGAGAATCCCCAGTGTAGAAGCAGGCCACTCGGCCCAACGAGTCCACACCGACCCTCCAAAGGGTAACTCACCCTCAACCATTCCCCTAGCCGTATTGCTCAATACTGTTAGAAATGGGGTAAAGTGTTGTTTTTGCAGATATAGAAAAAGCATAAAGAAAAGGGGTACAGCAAGAGAACTATTCACCCTGCAGGTATTTCGGGACTTTTCAGTGTTTAATTGTGGTTAATTAAATACTAACGTTGGTGTGTAATTATTATAACAAAAAATTCTTTTTGTAAAATTATGCTTTCAGCAAAAAGCTGAGATAACCGAAATACTTGAGTGATACAAAACGATACAAGTTAATGAAATGTCCGAGGATGGAATGTACCAGCAGAACTGATACAAAATGTTCAACCAGATCTTGACAAAATAAATGTATGTGTCAGCATTTACAGAGAGGAAGGTTGCCAACCTGGGGAAGGGGGAAGTAATAAGGGTGGAGTGCAGCTGGGCAGTGGTCTGGTACAGTGAGAGAGATTGGGTCATTAGGAGTCTGGAGAGATGACCTCACTCAGCTCAAAGGGTATAACTATACACTAACCTGATTCTAATTTGCTCATTTGCTTCTGCATTTGATGCCCTTTCTTGCAAGATCGTAGAATAAATTGTCTTGTTTCCAGTTTCGGTGGTCTCCTCTAAATTTTATTAAACTTGTTTCTAAAAGATTTGGGGGCTCGTTCCTGGATCCCAAGCTCCGGTCGCTCGATGTTCTTGGAGAAACGGAGAAGGTGTACCTCGCTGATTTCGGCAATCTCTAGTTTCCCCTCGTTGCCGAGGCAGCTCTGGGTGAGGATGATCCGGACTGGGAGACCCTGGAGACAGGACGGGCAGAGGCGACGCAGCGGGTCCGGTCGGGTAACTCTTGTGCACAAGACCCGGGTAAGAAAAAGGTCTTAAATAAGTATTGTCCGGACGACTGGGGTAGGCAGCGGGTTTTGTTTTGTTGTCAGTCTTTGCCACGAGCGAGGTGCACTAAGACCTGGCGGGTTGGTCAGGTAACACTTATGGACTTAAGACCCGCATTCGCGGGCGGCCAGGATTTGCAGCAGTACTTGCTGTTTCGCCGCGGTGCGAAGGACACTAAGATGTGGTGGTTCGGTCGGGTTACTCTTGTGTACATAAGACCCAGGTAAAGGTAAATTTCAGGCGACCTAGATGGACAACGTATTTTGCTGTCTGGTATTGCCGTGGGAAGGGGCGCGCATTTGACCAGGTAACTTTTGTGCACAGACCAAGGTATGAAAATTGACCTTTAGGTATTACCTTGGTGGTCGGTTCCGTACGAGAAGTACGGGGGAATTGGCAACTTAAAAAATAGAGAATAAAGGTCTTTAATTGGCTAGATTAATCTAACAAGTAATGTGTCTAACTGATTCGATCACCCAGCCTTAGACCGGTTATTAAGAAGGGAAACCCCCACGCGGAGATTAGGACCCTGAAGGGGGTGTGGAAGAAGGTAACACCGAACTTCAGAGAGGTTAATTGAAATTATAGAAAGAAAACGGCCGAGTATTAAAATGGGAAATAAGAATAGCAATTTAGATGTAGAAGGGGACATGAGAGGGACGTTCGAGGACCACATCCCAATGGACAGTCCTTTAGGAAAAATGTTAAGAGATTGGAAGGACAATCCTCGGACACGAGGAAAGGATAAAAAACAAATGATAAAATGTCAAAGAAAAACAGCCTTATAGTCAGGAGGAATCAGATTATGCTTCATGTCAGAAGGGGTAGTAGCTGAAGGGCTACTGGGGGTGCACTTTGGAACTAACTTATGGCCAGACGCCCAGAAAAATATTCAAAAGCTTGAGGAGTCATTGTGGGAAACGTGTGTGTGTGTGTGTGTGTGTGTGTGTGAGAGAGAGAGAGAGAGAAAAGAGCCGTACAGTTAGTAGAAAGTTTATCCCTGTGTGATTCAGTCTGAATGCACATTTGTTTGTTGGTGATCGAATGTTCCCTGGAGCTTGAGATCCAGGACTGTTTTGAATCTGATTTCTACTATGGAAATTTTAACATGATTTCTTTTAAGGTTAAGGATTTTGCAAGATTATGAAATAAAATGTTCTTTTTACAGGTCATGACTGCCTTACTATCAGTTACGAATTAATCTCTTTTATCCTTACATAAAAGCGATTTATGGAGGACAGTTGAAGTTTTAACTTGAATAGACAAATCCTTTTAAGGCAGCTCTGGTTATTTCACGACCTATAGCATTGTAATTGAGCAATGACTGGTCAGGACTAGTTGGGAGGACTAGTTTTGGATTTGAATCAGGGGACTGGAACCGGGTGATTGTGGTGGATTTCAGAGTTGGGAACTGTGTGCATTGTGCATTTTGAATATTAAACACTGAATAAATGAATTTATAATAGATAAATATATATTTACAAGTAAGATTCCAAAATATATAGTTAGGAACAGGCTTTAAAGAAAAGCAAGCATCAATTGATGAATTGTATTTGAGATTACAGGGAGCAAGAAAAATTGCAATATTTCTTGAAAAGAATCAAGGTCTAAACAAAACATTGGGTGACGAGGAATGGCCATGAGGTGGCCCTAAAGCTGTTCAGTTGGTTAAATCGGCTCAGCCATTGATCTGGCAACGTAACATGAGGAGCAGAAACAGAAAGCAAAAATAATGATAAGCCACGGTGAATGAGGTATTAAAGAAAAGGACAAAACTAAAAGGAGAAGGAAACCGGAATGGTGGCAGGCAGCATGTTGAAAATAAAGGGAGGAGAAAGGATCGGGGAGGAGATGTGAAGGGGTCTGGGAGACAGGAACAAGGATCAAAGTGGAAATCCCCACAGGCGGGATGTTATTACTGTGGAAAGACAGGTCACTTTAAGAGAGAGTGTCCTGATCCGACAAAGGAAGTAAAGGCAGTGCCATTTATGAGCCTTGATGAAAACTAGGGGTGTCAGGAGTTCCTGCCCCCGGGGACCCACCAGGAACCCTCAATAAATTTAAAGGTGGGACCTTACAAAGAGGACGTAGTTTTCCGAGTCGATACGGGGGCAGCAAGGTCATCCTTCAATTTTAAGCCCAAGGGAGTGGGAACCAAAACAAAAGTTAATTGGATTATGGCAACAGCTTTGTGATGAGAGGCAGGAAGAATCAGTCTTGCGTTCATGACGAAGTATTGCCACCAAATTGGGGATTTAATTAACTGCAAAAGGTGCTATGGAATCTGTCGAGGTTCTTAAACATGAATGTGCTTGAGCAAAAATATATAACCAATAATTAATACTTATAATAATTCAAATGCGTTAGCCTGAATCAATATTAATTGGCAGGATTCCTTCATACATTCTCAGTGACCTGTTATTATTGATTCATGGTTAATTCAAAACGTGACTGCATTCATTCATTGTTAATTAAAGAATGGAAAGCTACATTACTGGCCAGAGTGTGTGCAGGCAGTGGCAGCAACAGCCTGATTGGTAGAGGAGAGTCAGAAACTTACTGTTAGGGGAGCCTTCGCAGTCAGCAGCCGCCATCAGGTACGGTCAGGAGACGAAAGGGGCACGATGGGAAGAGCTACTCTGAGGGAACGGAAAAGAGACATCCGGTGGGTGAGGGAGTGATACCAGCCAAAAACAAATTCCCCAATGTGGACCCACATTGGAAGGGGATGGATGAACACGATAGAGGAAAAATGAGGGACTTACAAGAAACGGTCATTTTGGGTATTAAAGAAGCAGCACCTAAATCTCAAGAATTTTTTTAAAGCTTTTGAAGGTAGACAGGAAAAGGAGGAAGCCCCGTCAGCCTTTCGTACAGGGATTAAAAGAAGCCACTAGAAAATATTCGGGAATGAATCCCGATGATCCGGTAGCACAGGGACTTTTAAAGGTCCAATTTGTGACTAAATCATGGCCGGACGTACAAAAGAAGTTACAGAAGTTAGAAGGCCGGAGTGAAAAACAGATAGAAGTTCTGTTATATGAGGCACAGAAAGTGTGTGTGAGAAGGGAAGAGGAGAAACAAAAACAAAAAGCTAAAATAATGGTTGCAGCAGTTGAAGAAATTACGATAGACGATGTCCAAGGTTAGGACGACAAAGAGAAGCGGTATCATTGATGATTTTTGATGAAGATTAGGGGAGTCAGGGGTTCCCTCCTCCTGAGACCCACCGGGAACCCTTGATAAAGTTAAAGGTGGCACCTGAAGGAGAGGAAACAGTATTTTTAGTGGATACGGGAGCAGCACGATCATCCCTAAGCTTTAGACCTAGCGGTGTTAAATTAACTAACAAAGATCTCAAGGTTTCTGGAGTAAAAGGCAAAGAATTCTTAAATCAGAATGCAGGACAATGGCTCACAGACTCTAGGATCTTGAAATATGAGACAATCTTAATAGAACAGGATGACCTTGTGTTAGTCACAGACAGTTGCTTGAATCCAGCTGCATTTCTGTGGCGGAGAGAGGGGGGTGACCCCGGTCAATCCAGAACATGACTGCCTTGATATTACCGAATATCAGACTAAAGTGCGAATGAACTTAAGAGACGTACCGTTGCATGAGAGAGCTCGGTTGTTTATCGACGGGTCCTCCCGGATGATTGAGGGTAAAAAGCACAATGAATATACTGTTGTAGACAGGATAGAGGGAAGCATTATCAAGGCTGAAAAACTGCCTAACGTCTGGTCAGAGTTCAATGATAAGTTTTTAACGAACTATATAGTGGCACTCAGCTCTTCTTTGTCTATTCTTAGGAATAAAGGCCTGTTGGTACAGACACTGCCACTCGAGTTTACAGTACATCGAATACAACCGGGTGATTGGGTCCTGATCAAGACCTGGAAAGATACCAAACTGTACCCGAGCTGGGAGGGACCATTCCTAACCCTCCTAACTAGTGAAACAGCTATTCGGACTGCTGAGGAAGGGTGGAGTCATCACACTCCCGTTAAAGGTCCTGTGAACGCCCCAAAGGCAGAGTGGCACACTCATCCTACAGACAACCCTCTGAAAGTTAAAGAAAGAAAGAATGAACTGAAACAAAAGACTCTTTTAACGTTTTCTGATATATATATATATTGTTATTGATTGTAAGGGCTGTGTGACATCTAAAATGTTAAGACAGGATGGTGGGCAGAGTTCAGAGATGGGTAGATACTGGTATAGTATTGTAATGTTAGTAGTACTAACTATTCAAGGAAGTGGGAAAAATCACTTCACTACGCTGTGCCAGAATTATGCTGAACAAGAGGGACTTACCGACTGTTGGGTCTGTGCAGAGGTCCCACACCATCGAGAATCTTGGAATCCCCACCTCAGTAATTCCGCTCACTAAAAAAAAATACGATGTACAATAATTTGATGTGGGTTCAAATAATACAAAGTGGAGATCTGAAAGGAGCAAATATAACTTTGCGGGATGGTTCCCAAGGCCAGCCCTGAAAAATCAGGGCGCTATTGACAGTCTTCGAATTTCCCCACCGAAAGGAGCAGTGAATACCACCTGTTTCTGTCATCAGAATGATGCTGCACCTTTCCAACTAGGAAAATCATCTTGTGTCCACACCAGTCAGGCCACTGCCACGACCACTCCCCAAATATTAAACGGAACGTGTTGGGGATGCGGTCTGAAGGCCTATCCATTTATTCCCGGGGAAAAATATGTTTGTGTGATCGAATGGGTCACGTTATGAAGTTGACGAAACACTTCCTCAAAACCAGAAAGGTTGGAGTGGCTGCTGTTCCCTCGCTTATATAGACCCTCACCTCCGAATAGAAAAGCATGAGCCCAACCTGAGAATGGAGGGGGGGGGGATAAGATGTAAGACCCGAGAGGTCTCTGAAGGAGACCGTCTACTGTGGACACTGCTCCCAAACTACGGCACCACAAGGGCAGGGGTGGAAATACAGAAATGGCGGCCGCCCTTGAAAATTTAATTAATGATAACACCGGCACGATGGGGAATCTCAATCCCAAATATCGGCCATAACCACTGAAATGATTGCCACGAGACCGACAGCTTTACAGAATCGAATGGCTTTAGACTATCTTTTGGCCGAAAAAGGGGGAACTTGTGCTCTGATTGGTAAAGAATGCTGCACCTTCATCCCAGACACCTCTTCCATAGTGGAAGATAAAGTGGAAATAGTAAAGTAAAAGATAAACGATATAAGACAAATTGGAGATGAACTCCGAAAAGATGAAGGATGGGGATGGGGTAACTGGAGATTGACCGAGTGGGGAAAATGGTTCGTGAATTTAGGCATTTATGTGCTACTAATAATTGTAGGTTTACTGATAGGGTTTAATGTGTTAAAGTGGATAATGACGAAGCTGGTAATGTCTTTGGGAGGACAACAACCAATAACGGTCATGACAATAGCACAAACGCAAGAAAGAGAGAGTAACAGATTACTCCTAGAGTTTAAAAAAAGACAAACTTAGAAGGACAGAAATGACTAGATTGTGAACCTCGACACCACAGGGTGAAAAGAGGGCAGAAAATAAGATTGCAAAAACAACAAATGGTTAAAGAAAAGAAATGGGGGAATCGTGAGAAATGGGGTAAAGTGTTGTTTTTGCAGATATAGAAAAAGCATACAGAAAAGGGGTACAGCAAGAGAACTATTAACCCTGCAGGTATTTAGAGAAGAGTATCTTTACTTTTCAGTGTATAATTGTGGTTAAGTAAACACCAACTTTGGTGTGTAATTATTATAGCAAAAAGTCCTTTTTGAAAAATTGTGCTTTCAGCAAAAAAGCTGAGATAACCAAAATGCTTGAGCGATACAAAACGATACAAGTTAATGAAATGTCCGAGGATGGAATGTACTCGCAGAATTGATACAAAATGTTAAACCAGATCTTGACAAAATAGTGTTGAGTTCAGCACTTACAGAGAGGAAGGTTGCCAACTTGGGGAAGGGGGAAGTAATAAGGGTGGAGCGCAGCTGGGCACTGGTCTGGTACAGTGAGAGAGATTGGGTCATTAGGAGTCTGGAGAGATGAGCTCACTCAGCTCAAAGGGTATAACTGTCCACTAACCTGATTCTAATTTGCTCATTTGCTTCTGCAATTGAAACCCTTACTTGCAAATTCGTAATAAATTGTCTTGTTTCCAGTTGTGGTGGTCTCGTCTAAATTTTATTAAGTTTGTTTCTAACAATTGGGACACAGACAGAATTCACACCTATTGTCTCGACTGATAAATAGGGCAACGTCTCTTTGAAATGTAGATTCATTTAGATATAACTGCGTCACTTTACATATGAAGATATCCCTTTGAATGTGCCCACATCCCTTTGAAATATAATCTTGTCCATTTAAACCTCTTTATTTGCAGAAATACCCGTTAAAATGTCCACGTCCCTTTAAAATGCAGATTTCCCCCTTTAGATATGACGCCGTTCCGTTCGATGTCGGAATATCTGTTTAAATTGAGCCGTGAGCTTTCCCAATGTAGACAGGGCTCCTCGAAACGTGGCAGTGCCCCCGCCCCCCGCAGCTGCAGAGTGAGACAGGAGAGTTTGTTTTTGTGAATGAACAGTTGTAGCGCGAGGTGGCTGTGACTTGGTGACGGTGGGGATCCCCCGGCCCCGCCTATCCCTCCCCGGCCCCGCCCATCCCCCCCACCCCGGCCCCGCCCATCCCTCCTCCCTCGGCCCCGCCCATCCCTCCTCCCTCGGCCCCGCCCATCCCCCAGATATCCTGAATTAATCTAGTCCCCTTTGCCAGCGCTATATCCCTCTAAACCCTTCCTATTCATATACCCATCCAGATACCTTTTAAAGGCTGTAATTATACCAGCCTCCTCCACTTCCTCTGGCAGCTCATTCCATACCTGCACCACCCTCTACATGGAAACGTTGCCCTTCAGGTACCTTTTATATCTTTGTGGCCTCACCCTAAAACTATTCCCTCTAGTTGTGAGTCTCACCCCAACGTTGAGGAAAAGACTTAAAAACATTGCTTTTGCATTTTTCTGGCTGCTCAATCAAATATCGAACCACATTGGGGTGGGGAATTATGTCTCTACCCTATTTATTCTCCGATAGGTATTTGGAAACTTAAAATCTGTCAATAACATCAGCATTGCTACAGTGCATGTTGTGTACACTCCTCAGTCTCAACAAGCAGGGCACGTGTTTGCCAATGTCACCAAAACATTGGGCATGTTCCTCACTGTCGGCAGAAAAGTTGCGAAACCTACTTTTGATGGACGAATAAGGAGCACTGGAGGACCGGGGGGAGACTTGTCCTTCTGCCATTCGGAGCTCCCCTATTGGTGAATGTGGAAGTTGGAGCATGAGCTTCTTAAGGTCCTGCTCCTCCTCTCTCTGAATGAAGATTGAGCTTCACCTCAGACTGCAACTTCTTTCCTCCGTCCAACATGTGAGTACAGCACTCTCTTTTCTCACCCCCTTTTCCATTTACGTTTCATTCTGGGGATCAAGGGTTGACTTGGAGCAACTGAAAGGAATAGGAGTGAATCCAGCGAGGGGACAGACTCTGGAAAAGTTAGTCCAGGCCTGTGTCTCAATTGGCAAAATAGACAGACAGGAGACTGGAAGAGCAAGCCAGGCAGTATCAGGAGGTGGAGAAGTCGAGGTATCTGGTGTAACCCTTGTTCAGGACTTGGGGTGGGTATAGGGAGAGCTGTGGAACAAGGGTGTGCTGGGGGCAGGGTATTGAAGTGGGGATAGGTGGAGACAGGTAGAGGGTACAGTAGACAATAGGTGCAGGAGTAGGCTGTTCTGCCCTTCGAGTCAGCACCACCATTCATTGTGATAATGGCTGATCATCCTCAATCAGTATCCTGTTGCTGCCTTATCGTCATAACCTGGTACGACCTGGTTGGTGAATGGGAGGAAGGAATCTAGTTGGCAGGGAAGAGTGGAAGGGGCTGGGAAATGAGTTGGGGGATGGGATGGGAGATTATTGGAAATTGGAGAACTGTGTGTTGAGTCCTCCGGGCTGTGGACTGCTCAGACAAGATGAGGTTTTGTTCCTCCAATTTGTGGTTTGGTTTGTTGTGGTAATGGAGGAAGCCAAAGATAGTCATGTCAGAAGGGGAGTGGGAAGGGGCATTAAAATGGGTGGAGACTGGGAAGTCCGCTCAGCCTCTGCGGACCCGGCTGTGATGCTCAGCAAACCGTTCCCCAAGTTTACGCTCGGTTTCCCCGATGTGGAGAAGACCACAATTGACAAAGCACAGCAGGTCAAGCAGCATCTGAGCAGTAGGACAGTCGTAGTTTGGGGCACGAGCTCTTTATCAGGAATGATGCGTGGGTGTTCAGAGGGGCATCAGTGTCCTTCTGTGCCATTGTCAGACAGGTGCAGCAGGCAATGAGCAAGGCAAGTGGTGTATTAACAAGAGGAATTGAGTTCAGAAGTGGGGATGTCTTCCTGCAGTTAGGGGGTCATTGAATATATTCAAGGCTGAGTTCATCTGATTCTTATGTGGATGTTTATGGCGAAGGCAAGAAAATGGTTGAAAGACTAGTATAGAACCAAGTTACAGAGCCATACCGCACAGAAACAGATCCTTCAGTCCAACTAGTCCATGCTGACTATGTTCTCAAACTAAACCAGTCCCACCTGCCAGCGTTTTGGCCCAAATCCTTCCAAACCTTTCCTATTCATGAACTTATCCAAATGTCTTTTAAACGTCGTTACTGTACCTGCATCCACCACTTCCTCTAGACATTTAGTCCACACGTGAACCACTCTATAAAAAAAATTGTGCCCTTCAAGTCTTTTTAAAATCTCTTTCTCCTGTCACTGTCAAAATTTGTTCCCTAATCTTGAAGCCCCAACCCTAGGGGAAGGACACCCGTCGTTCACCTCATCTCTCTCCTCATGATTTTATAAACCTTGATAAGGTTACATCTCCTTTTCCTATGCGCCAGTGAAAAGGTCCCAGCCCATCCACCGAGATGCAGGTAGATCCATATCCAGTCATGATCGGTTCAATGCTGGTCCCAATTCTCTCTCACGGTGTCCAGGACAGCAAGAGACCACAAGACACAGGAGCAGAAATTAGGCCACCAGGTCTGCTCATTCCATTCAATCATGGCTGATATGTTTCTCAGTTACATTCTTCCGCTATAAGCAAAGTGAAAATGGAGGGAGTGAGTGTGGGATGGAGATTTTCGGTTTCCAGGGAATAAGAGAGGAAAGAGTTCACTATAAATTAGAATTTATGGGATCGGCTGATGAGCCGAGGAGTGTCAGTTGGAGTTTAATTTAGAGAAATCAGAGGTTTGTATTTTGGTCAAGCAATCCAGGCAGGACTGACACAGTTAAGGGGAGTGTTGCAGAATAAAGAGACCTTGGGAGTGCTGGAGTCTCAGGTGGATAGAGTAGTGAAGGCAGCGTTTGGTTTGCTTTCCTTCATTGGTCATAGCATTGAGGATAGAAGTTGTGAGATCATGTTATACAAACTTCCCACTCGAACGTGTTATCTACCTGCTTAACTGTTTTTAGTGAATATAATCCACACCTCCCGCTGCTGCCATAACATGGTTTGTTTGGAAGCCCTAGCTTTCGGAGTGATTAGATTTATTTTAGATTTTATTACTTACAGTGTGGAAACAGGTCCTTCAACCTCAACCGACCCTTTGAAGAGCTACCCACCCAGAGCCATTCCCCAACATTTACCCCTTCTACTAACACTACAGGCAAATTAGCGTGGCCACTTCACCTAACCTGCACATCTTTGGACTGTGGGAGGAAACCCACGCAGACACGGGGAGAATGTGCAAACTCCACACTGACAGTTGCCCGAGGTGGGAATTGAACCCGGATATCTGGCGCTCTGAAGTGCTGCTGCTGCTTCAGGTGGTTGTGGACAATAAGGTCATGATTAGACTATTTATAGCCAACGGAGTCCAGTGTCCTGGAGATATGATACATTAAACAATTTAGATTAAATCTTCCATCTTTTAGAATGGAGTTCTGTTCTTTGGTATGTTAATCCCAGAATCTGTTTTCAGTAACTTTCTCAAGAACGTAATTTAAATGCATAGCTTTTCTATCAAAAATGTCAGGCTGAATCGACATTGGGACCAAGACAGAATTCGACCCTATTGGTGGGTAGGCTGGGACTTTTTTCACTGGAGCACAGGAGGTTGAAAGGTGAAGGTATCGAGTGCCTCATTAGCAAGTGCAGATGACATTCAGATTGATGGAAAATCAGATAGTGAAGGGGACTGTCAGACGCTTCAGCAGAATATAGATCGGAGAGTTGGGAAGAGAAATGACAGATGGAGTTCAACCCAGACAAATGTGAGGTGATGCATTTTGGAAGATGCAATTCAAGAGCGAGCTATACAGTAAATGGAAAGGTCCTGGGGGAAATTGATGTACAGAGAGAGCTGGGTGTTCAGGTCTATTGTTCTCTGAAGGTGGCAAATGCGTGTTAGTAGAGTGGTCAAGGCAGCATACAACACACGTTCCATCATCGGACGGGTTGAGGAAAAGAGCTGGCAGGTCATGTTAAAGTTATATAAGATTTTGGTTCAGACACATTTGGAATACTGCGTACAATTCCGGTCGCCAGATTTCCAAAAGGATGTGGATACGTTTGGAGAGAGTGCAGAGGGGGTTCACCAGGATGTTGCCTGTTATGGAGAGCGCTAGCTATGAGGAGAGGTTGAGTAAATTAGGATTATTTTCATTGGAAATAAGGAGGTCGAGGCGGGGTGGGGGGGGTTCCTGATTGAGGCCGAAAAACCATGAGGGGTGTAAACGGGGTGGATAGGAAGAATTATTTTCCCAGAGGAGAAGACTTAATTACTCAGGGTTACGAGTTCAAAGTGAGAGGGGAAAGGTTTGAGGGAGATATACATGGAAAGTTCTTTACACAGAGGGTGGTGGGTGCCTCGAATGCATCACCAGGGGAGGCAGTCGGGGTGAGATCGATAGTGTCATTTAAGATGTATCTAGACAGATACATGAATGGGCAAGGAGCAGAGGGATACAGATCCTTAGAAAATAGGCGGCAGGTTTAGATAGAGTATCTCGATCAGCATAACCTTGGAGGGCTGAAGGGCCTGTTCCTGTGCTGTAGGGTTCTTTGTTCTCTTTATAGAGGTTTCCAAAACCATGAGGGGCCTAGATAAGGTGAATGGCATGTGTCCTTTCAAGATTAGGCTGCAAATTAAGGGGAGAGGAGAAAGATTTGAAAAACACATGAGGAGCAAACACATGCAGGAAGCTGCAAGAAACAAAAACCGTTTGAAGCTCTAAGCTTTCAATGAGAGCCTGAGCCCGGCAGAACGTTCAGGTAACCTTTATTGCATCCCAACATTGTTACAGCTTCAGATGCCCCCAGCAAAAAGGCAGAGAAAAAGTAGCTGTTTTTTATGACAGCTCAACAACAGGGGGGAGGATCAAGGGGCGGGGCAAGGCCAACAGCAGGTCCCCGCACTACGCCTGCGTTACCTTGCACAGTTTACAAAAATCCCTTCCCCTTTAGAGACTCCCCACAGTGTGGGAGCAGGCTACTCGGCCCAAAGACTACACACTGATCCTCCGAAGGGTAACCCACCCACACAATTCCCCTACCCCTATTGCTCAACATTTACCCCTGACTAATGCACCGAACCTGCACATCCCTGTGCACAATATCCCAACCCAATCTTGTCCCACCTGCCAGCAGGGGGCCCATATCCCTCCAGTTGCCTTTTAAATGTTGCAATTGTACCAGCCTCCACCACTTCCTCTGGCAGCTCATTCCATACACGTACTACCCTCTAAATGAAAAGGTTGCCTCTTAGGTCTCTTTCGTATCTTTCCCCTCTCGGTGTAAACCTATGCCCTCTAGTTCTAGACTCTCCCACCCCAGGGAAAAGACTTTGTCTCTCTATCCTATCCATGCCCCTCATGATTTTATAATCCTATAGAAAATCACCCCCCAGTCTCTGACGCTCCAGGGAAAACAGCCCCAGCCTGTTCTGTCTCTCCCTATAGCTCAAATCCTCCAGTCTTGGTAACATTCTTGTAAATCTTTTCTGAACCCTTAAGTTTCACAACATCTTTCTGATCGGAAGGGAACCAGAATTGCACGCAATATTCCAACTGTACAGCAGTAACATGACCTCCCAACTCCTGTACTCAATACTCTGACCAATAAAGGAAAGCATACAAAACCCCATCTTCACTATCCTGTCAACCTGCGATTCCACTTTCAAGGAGTTATGAGCTTGCACTCCAAGGTCCCTTTGTTCAGCAACACTCCCTAAGACTTTACCATTAAATGTATAAGTCCTGCTAAGATTTGCTTTCCCAAAGTGCAGCATCTCGCATTTACCTAAATTAAATTCCATTTGCCACTTCTCAGCCCATTGGCCCATCTGATCAAGATCCCATTGTAATCTGAGGTAACCTCCTTCGCTGTCCACTACACCTCCGATTTTGGTGTCATCTGCAAACTTACTTACTATACCACTTATGCTCACATCCAAAATGTAGTGGGCCCATTATCTATTTTCAAAGTGGAATTTACAATATATTACATGTATTGACTGCCTGCAGATTGTGCAGTCTTTCAGCAAAGTAGAATGTTTAGGGTGCAGGTTTGCTCGTTGAGCTGTAGGTTTGATATCCAGACATTTCATTACCTGGCTAGGTAACATCATCAGTGGCGACTTCCAAGTGAAGCGAAGCTGTTGTCTCCTACTTTCTATTTATATCTTTCTCCTGGGTGGGGTTCCAGGGGGGGTTTGCAAGGACTGCCACAAACACTACGTCAGACAAACAGGAAGAAAGTTAGCCACCAGGATACACTAACACCAGCTAGCCACAAAAAGACCCGACCCTCTATCCCTCGTAGCCCCACGTACGGATGAAAATAACCCCACAATTTCGACTGGGGCAAGCTAAGCAAAGACATGCCAGAGAATTCCTAGAGGCCTGGCACTCCAACTACAACGCCAGAAACAAACACATAGATCTAGATGCCATCTATCAACCCCTCAGAAAATGAACAGGAAATGACATCACCACAAACCCCAGGAACCCTATCCAGGACAAACATAAATAGAAAGCAGGAGACAACAGCTTTGCTTCACTTGGAGGTTGCCACTGATGATGTTACCTAGCCAGGTAACAAAACGTCTGGATATCAAACCTACAGCTCAGCGAGCAAACCTACACCCTAAACATCATGCTGCAAATACAAACTCACCCCCATGGATGATCTATCTTGTGTGTGTATGAGACAGAAAAAAGTCTACGCCCGTGCTGTATATCTCTATGTCTATTTGATAACAGATGCTTTATTTCTGATGGTGTAAATGTTGTTGTAATTCATAGCTGGGTACTAATAGATGCAAGGGTGACAGAATTCCTCAAGTAGGGCACTGTAAGATTCCTAAGAGATTCCTGGTTTACTTCCTCATGAACAAACATTAAGCACGTGCGCCTATTTATGATTGTTTCATTTTTCTTATTTGATTCCCTGCTGTGACTGCACCTTTTATCAGGATGGTTGACAGGCTGGGAGATTGTGGGTTGGGTCTGGATTGAATATTTTATTGTTCCAGAAGTTATAAAAGGGGCGAGGGGGGGGGAGGGAGGTCAAAGCTTTAGCAGAAATCCAGCCGTGCTGAGAACAGACCAACATCTTAGTCTGTGGGAATAGGAGGATCAACAGAGGACAGAGAAATCAGGGCCTGAAACCCGAGCTGACACCATTCCACCCTGTGATCAGTGCTTTGATTAGCAGCATCCTTTTACATCAGTCAATGCCAGTTGTCAGACAGGTTCAGCAAGGTAAGTGGTATATTAGCAGGTTGAACTGAGATTAGAAGTGGGGATGTCTTCCTGCAGTTGGGGGGGTCATTGAATATATTTAAGGCTGAGTTCCTCGGATTTTTGAACAATAAAGTGTGGATTTTTTTGTGCGCAGGAGGTGGGTTTTTCTTTTGAATGGTTTATGTGTTGGATGCAGGTCCAGTATCCACGTTGAAAGTGGAAGGCAAGAAAATGGTTTTAAGACCACGACAGAACAGTTACTGTTAGACAGCACAGAAACGGACCCTTCAATCCAACTAGTCCACGTTGACTACGTTCTCAAACTAAACTAGGGCCACGTGCCAGTGCTTGGCCCATATCCCTGTGCACCGTGCCTCTTCATATACTTATCCAAATGTCTTTTAAACGTTGCATCTGAATGTGCATCCACCACTTCCTCTTTACATTCACTCCACACATGAACCGCTCTGTTTATAAACAAACTTTTCCTGATTCTGTCCACTCCTTGAATTCATTCCCTTTCCTTTCGGTTGCTGCAAGTCGTAAATTGAAGCCCAGAATGAAAAAAATGGAAAAGGAGTTGGGAAGAGAGTACCCTACTCACAGATGGTTGACAGAGTAAGGAGGTTGCAGTCTGGAGCAAACTCAATCTTCACTCAGAGACAGAGCAGCAGCAGCTTCCGAGGCTCATGTTCCAACGTTTGCATTCAGACAATAGGAAGGCTCTGATTGGCAGGAGGACCAGTCACCTTCCAGTCCTCCAGGGCTCCTGACTGGCCTCTTTCACCACCCTGTCTCCCAATGATTCAACTTTCAAAGAACTATGTACCTGATTTGGAGATGCCGGTGTTGGACTGGGGTGTATGAAGTTAAATTTCACACCACACCAGCTGATACTCCAACAGGCTCATTTGTAAGCACTAGCTTTTGGAGTACTGCTCCTTCATCAGGTGGCTGTGTCTTATGATCCTGTACCACAAACACCCCATGAAGAAGCTCGTGCTTCCAAATAAGCCAGTTGGACGATAACCTGGTGTTGAGTTTGAACTTTATCCACCCCAGTCCAACACGGGCACCTCCACATCATTTCCAATGAACCAAGCCCACCCTTCTCAGTGCTGCCAGGAAACGACAATGCTGATGACATTGCACTCCTGAAAACTTTACAATTTCTAACACTACTGGCTACTCATTCACTGCTGCAATCGATACACAACATTGGAAACATAGTACAGGAGACTGTCAGAAATGAGCACAGCAGGTCTGGCAGCACCTGAGGAAGAGCTTTTACCCGAAATGTCGATTTTCCAGCTCCTCGGCCGCTGCCTGACCTTCTGTGCGTTGCCAGCACCACTCTAATCTTGACTCTGATCTCCAGTATCAGCAGTTCTCACTTTCGCCTGTAAGAAATGAGCAGTTTTAAAACAAAAACCTGTTGCAGTTTAAAGCTCTCATTGAGAGTCTGAGCTCAGTGTGAAGTTCAGGTAATCTTTATTGTGACCCAACTTTGTTACAGCTTCAGAATCTCCCAGCAGAAAGGTGTAGAAAAAGTAGCAATTTTTTAAAAACAGCTCAAGGTCAAAGTGCAACCCCTCACTTTCTTCATTATTGGTCACCACTGAGTAATTGCATCCTTGGTACAGCCTTAACCTGGAGGAAGTATTGCCTCACTCAGCAATTTCAACCTGTATGTAAGAAAGTTGGATGAGCAGCATAGAGTCAACCAGACTGCTGTGGGGCTGGAGTCACGTGTAGGCCAGACCGGGTAAAGGATGCAGCTGGGACGACTTGCTCTAATAACTGCTCAAGTCTTCCCTAAAAAAAAAGAACTGAGTGAATCCGGTGGGGGTTTTCTTCCACCCCCACCCCACCAACAATGGTTTCACGTCAGATTCTGAACTCCAGATTTTTGACCAAATTCCAATTCCACCATCTGTCACAGTGGGAATCGAACTTGGGAGCCACTGGAACTGGGTTGATAGTCCAGTTAATAAAGGCACTCGGCCGTCATTCTTTCAATCCCCCTGCAATACCACGTGATCCCGCTGGTGGGTCAGCAAGGAGGCGGCCTGGGTAAAGGCCTTCCTGCACTTGGGGCAGTTGAAAAGGCCTCTCCCCGGTGTGGATCCGCTGGTGGGTCTGGAGGTTGGAGGAATCGCTGAAGCTCTTCCCGCAGTCAGGGCAGGGGAACGGACTCTCCCCAGTGTGACTGCACCAATGAGTCTCCAGGGCAGATGGGAAACGGAAGCCTTTCCCGCAGTCACCACACTTTCATGGTTTCTCCACTGGGCAGGATTCCTCAGGTTTCTCCATGGCTGAAGCTTCAGCCCACACAAATGCATGTGGAGCCTCTCTCCACCGTGAATTCCCCTTTCCAGACCGTATAGCTGTTACACGCTCCTCACTCAGTGCACTGCAATGGTAGGGTCTCTCATCCAGTCCCACTGATGCTGAAAATGTACTCAAACAGGAACCAAAAAGCTTTGCTCCTTCTCACAGAATCATAGTTGAAAATCTTTGTGGTCCCGATGGATTGAGTGACTGTCAGACATTGACGTCAAAGTGAGGACTGCAGACACTGGACAGTCAGAGTCAGAAATTACAGCACTGAAAAAGCACAGCAGGTCAGGCAGCATCTGAGGAGCAGGAGAGTCAACGTTTCAGGTATAAGCCCTTCATCTGTTGATTTTGAAACTTCCGTCTTCAGATCCTCAAATGTAAAAAGAGATTACAAAATGTCATCACTGTCAGTGCAGGGTAGAAATTCTGAACAAGGAATTCTACTTTCTGCGGAATATTCTTTTCTTTTGTTGTTCCACAAAATTGAAAGCACCATCCCACTCTCCCTTCCCCTCTGTTCTCACTCCGCTCTGACTAATTCCCCTGAAGGTGCTGATTCAGGATCTTACAGGGGCTGAAAAGCAAAAACATCAAGACTGACATCTCTCTGAACTTTGGATAATTCCACCTGAAAGTTAATATCTTCCACAACATTGGGATACTACTGAGAGGGGAGCAGGTCTGATTTTGGGAAGCAAAAAAAAAGAGTTTGTGCCAATCTCTTCCCTTCAGAGTGTGGAAGCAGGCCACCCGGCCCCACAAATCCACACCGACCCTCTGAAGGGTAACAGACCTACCCCTATTGCTCATCATTTACCCCCTGATTATTGCACCCAACCTGCACATCCCTGGGCACGGTCAATCCATCCTAACCTGGACAAAGTTAAAAATCACAACACCGGGTGAGTGTTCAACAGGTTTATTTGGAAGCACTTGCTTTCAGAGCGCTGATCCTTCATCAGGTGGTTCTGGAGAATAAGACCATAGACACAATTTATAGAAAAACATTATAGTATCCTGCCCTTGAAATGATACATTGAACAAACCTGGATTGTCAAGTCTTTCAGCTTTTAGACTGGGTTGCAGCTATCATTAACATGTAAATCCCAGACCTTCCTGCAAGGCACCTTATCAAGATAACTCGAAGTTTTATAGCAAAATGTGACATCTCAGCTCAGACAATGCATTAAAGGTGTGAGGTCAGAGTCTGTCTGTATCCTGATCTGGAGTCAGACTGGTTCTATTTCCAAAGGGGAATTTACACAATATTACATAGATTGACTGCCTGCAGATTGTGTACTTTTTGAACAAAACAGAATGTATCTGCAAATATCATTCTGCAAATACAAATTCACCCCCATGGCCTTGTTATGTGCATGTGTGCATGAGAGAGACTCTTTCTGTGCTGTATAGCTCTATGCCAATTTGATAACAGATGCTTTAGTCCTGTTGATGTAACTATTGTTGTAAATCAGAGCTGCATACTAACAGCTCGATGTAAGAGAGAAAGAATTCCTCAAGTAGGGCACAACACGAATCCTGGGAGCGCCCTATTTCTGGTTTACTTCCTAATGAATAAACATTAGGACACGAGCACCTATTTATTTCGAATGTTGTTTCATTTTTCTTGTTTGATTCCCTGCTGTGACTACACTGTGCCTGGATGGTTAACTGACTGGGAGATTGTGGGTTGGGGCTTGATTGACTGAATGTTTGATTGTCCCAGAAGGTGTAAAAGTGGGGGGTGGGGGGGGTCCAAAGCTTCAACAGAAATCCAGCAGAGCTGAGAACAGACTGACATCCACATGCCTTTTAAATGTTGTAATTGTGCCAGTTTCCACCACCTCCTCTGGCAGTTCGTTCCATACATGCACCACCCTCTGTGTGAAAAGGTTTCCCCCCCAGATCCCTTTTAAATCATTTCACTCTCACCTCAGACAAATGCCTTCTAGTCTTGGACTGCCCTACCCTGGGGAAAAGACCTTGGGGTTTCCCCTCTATCCATGGCCCTTACAAAGGTCTATAAGTTTACCCCTCAGCCTCTGATGATCCATGGAAATGTCCCTGGCCTATTCAGCCTCTCCCTTTGGCTCAAATCTTTTCTGACACATTTCAAAGTTTCATAACATCTTTCCTGCAGCAGGGAGACCAGAACCGAATGCAGTATTCCAAAAGTGGTTTGACCAATATCCTGGACAGCCACAACATGACTTCCCAACTCAGCTACTCAATGCTCTGACCAATCAAGGCCATCCTACCAAATGCCTCATTCACTATCCTGGCTACCTGAGAACTATGGAACCTGCACTCCAAGGACTCTTTGTTCTGCAACATTCCCCTTAACTGTGTCAGTCCTGTCTGGATTGCTTGACCAAAATGCAACAACTCACATTTCTCAAAATTTCATTCCTTCTACCACTCTTTGGCCCATCCGATCAATTCTCTTTCCTCTCTTATTCCCTAGAAGCTGAAAATCTCCATCCCACACACTCTCCATCCATTCTCACTTTGCTGACCCTAATCCCTGCTATACCTCATCCTGAAGGGTCTGGTTCATGCTGATTGCGAAGAGGTTTCCATTGGTGGGACTGACTCGGACCCAAGGGCCAGAGGGCACAGCCTTTTCGAACGAAGATAAGGAGAAACTCCTTCAGCCAGAGAGCGGTGAATCTGTGGAATCTATTTCCACAGCAGGCTGTGGAGGCCAGGTCACTGAGGATACTTAAAACGGAGACAGTTTTAAGTATGAAGAGGATCGAGGGTTATGGGGAGAATGGGGTTGAGAAACCGAGCAGCCACAATTGAATGGGGTGAACAGACCTGATGGGCGAAAGGGCCTCATTTCTGCTCCTATGTATTAGGGCCTCTTGCTGTCCTGGATATAGGGAGAGAGAGAGAGTTGGGAGCAGGACTAGGCCATTCGGCCTTTCGAGTTTACACCAGTATTGAACAGTTCATAATTGAATATGAATATACCTACATCTAGGTGGATAGGCTGGGAGTTTTTCCACCGGAACACAGGAGGTTGAGAGGTGACCTTAAAGAGGTTCATTAAATCATGGGGAGGGTAGACGAGGTGAACCGCAGGTGTCCTTTCCCTAGGATGTGGTTTCAAGATTTGGGAGCAAGTGAGGAAGGTGAGTGGAGAAAGATTATCAAAAGACTTGAGTAGCACTTTTTGTTTAAAAAGAGTAATTTGTGTGTGGAATCAATGTCCAGACACGGTGGTTGGATGCAGGTACAGTAACAAGGTTTAAAAGACATTTGGATAAGTACATGAATAGGAAAGGTTCAGAGAGATATGGGCCAAACACAGGCAAGTGAGACTGGTTTAGTTTGTGCACACAGTCAGCATGGCCTTCCTCTATAAACATCCACTCCTTTCTTGTTCAAAAATCAGATGAACTCAGCCTTGAATATATTCAATGACCCCCTAACTGCAGGAAGACATCCCCACTTCTGAACTCAATTCCTCTTGCTAATACACCACTTGCCTTGCTCATTGCCTGCTGCACCTGTCTGACAACTGGCACAGAAGGACACTGATGCCCCTCTGAACATCCACGCATCATTCCTGATGAAGGGCTCGTGCCCCAAACTTCGACTGTCCTACTGCTCAGATGCTGCTTGACCTACTGTGCTTTTCATTGCCAGACTTAACCTGGGCAAGAAAATAGTTTTAAGACCAGTACAGAACAGTGACAGTCATACAGCATAGAAACAGACCCTTCAGTCCAACTAGTCCATGCTGACTAGATTCACAAATTAAACTAATCCCATCTGCCTGTGTTTGGTCCTATCCCTCCGAACCTTTCCTTTTCATGTACTTATCCAAACATCTTTTAAACATTAATGTACCTGCACCTACCACTTCCTCTAGACTTCATTCCACACACAAACCACTCCTTTTTTTTTTAAAAAGAAAGGAGCTCCTCAAGTCTTTACAATCGTTCTACTCTCACCTTAAACGTTTGCTGCCTAATCTTGAAATGACACCTTCCATTCACCTCATGATCTTTTAAACCTGTCTAAGGTCACCTTCTAACGTCCAATGCTCCAGTGAATAAAGTCCCAGCCTCTGCTTGATGTAGGGAGATCCATATCCATTTGTGATCTGTTCAATGCTGGTGCAGGTGTTCAAAGTTTGGGAGAAGATTTGTAGCTCGGGTGCTCATTGTTGTGGTTCTGTTCGCCGAGCTGGGAATTTGTCTCGCAAACGTTTCGTCCCCTGTCTAGGTGACATCCTCAGTGCTCGGGAGCCTCCTGTGAAGCGCTTCTGTGCTGTTTCCTCCGGCATTTATAGTGGCCAGTCTCTGCCACTTCCGGTTGTCAGTTCGAGCTGTCCGCTGTAGCAGCTGGTATATTGGGTCCAGGTCGATGTGTTTGTTGATAGAGTCTGTGGATGAGTGCCATGCCTCTAGGAATTCCCTGGCTGTTCTCTGTTTGGCTTGCCCTATAATGGTAGTGTTGTCCCAGTCGAATTCATGTTGCTTGTCTTCTGCGTGTGTGGCCACATCGACCTGGACCCAATATACCGGCCACTACAGTGGACAGCTGGAACTGACAACCGGAAGCGGCAGAGACAGGCCACTATAAATGCCGGAGGAAACATCACAGAAGCGCTTCACAGGAGGCTCCCAAGCACTGCTGGTGCAGGCTTAAAAGACCAAATGGCCGACTCCTGTTCCCAATTCTGACAGGTTCCCAGGACATTTCCTCTGCTCTGAAGCTCTTCAACCATGTTGTGCTACATTGGGGAGACTGGGCGCCTCCTAGCAGAGCGCTTTAGGGAACATCTCCGGGACACCCGCACCAATCAACCAAACCGCCCCGTGGCCCAACATTTCAACTCCCCCTCCCACTCTGCCGAGGACATGGAGGTCCTGGGCCTCCTTCACCGCCGCTCCCTCACCACCAGACGCCTGGAGGAAGAACGTCTCCTCTTCCGCTTCGGAACACTTCAACCCCAGGGCATCAATGTGGACTTCAACAGCTTCCTCATTTCCCCTTCCCCCACCTCAACCTAGTTTCAAACTTCCAGCTCAGTAACTGTCTCCTTGACTTGTCCGACCTGCCTATCTCCTTTTCCACCTCTCCACTCCACCCTCTCCTTCACCGATCACCTTCATCTCCTCCCCCACTCACCCATGGCGGGGGGGGGGGGGGGGGGGGGGGGAGGGTATGGGTGGGATACTGTTCAGAGGGCCAGAGTGAAATAGATGGGCTGAATGGCCTGCTTCCACCTTGTCGGAATTCGATGACCCTCCCCACAAAGGAGCATTTTATCTGCATCTATCCTGTCAAGCCCCTTTCAGAAATCTACTGGTTTCGATAAAGGTATACAGCACAGAAACAGACACTTCGGTCCAATTTGTCCATGTTGACCAGGATTCCAATCTAAACCAGTCCCACTTGCCTGCATTTGGCCCATATCCCTCTAAACCTTTCTACTCATGTATCCATCCGAATGCTGTTTCAATGTTGTCACTGTACCTGCATCTACCACATCCTCAGCAAGTTCATTCCACATGCAATTCACCCTCTTTCAAAATATTGCCCCGCCGGTTTCTTTTAAATCTCTCTCCTTATATTTAAGTAAAAATGCCCCCCCCCTCCCCCTCCCCCTCCCCCTCCCTAGTTTTGAGTTCCCCAGCGCTGGATTGTTCTATGTTCTAAACTTAGTGCAGGAGGCTGAAAGAAATGAGCAGCTTTAAAACAAAAACCTCTTGGAGCTCAAAGCTTTCAATGAGAGTCTGAGCCCGGCGGTAAGTTCAGGTAACCTTTATTGCAAACCAACTTTGTTACAGCTTCAGATCCCCCCAGCAAAAAGGCAGAGAAAAAGCAGTTGCTTTTTGAACCCCACACCTCCCCTCCTCCTCACCCCCCCCACCCTGTCTTTACTATTGGGTAAAAACAATGACTGCAGATGCTGGAAACCAGATTCGGGATTAGTGGTGCTGGAAGAGCACAGCAGTTCAGGCAGCATCCAAGTAGCTTCGAAATCGACGTTTCGGGCAAAAGCCCTTCATCAGGAATAAAGGCAGAGAGCCTGAAGCGTGGAGAGACTAGTGAGAGGAGGGTGGGGGAGTGGAGAAAATAGCATAGAGTACAATAGGCGAGTGGGGGAGGGGATGAAGGTGATAGGTCAAGGCGGAGGGTGGAGTGGATAGGTGGAAAAGAAAATAGAAAGTTAGGACAAGTCAGGGGGACAGTGCTGAGCTGGAAGTTTGGAACTAGGGTGAGGTGGGGGAAGAGGAAATGAGGAAACTGTTGAAGTCCACATCGATGCCTTGGGGTTGAAGTGTTCCGAGGCAGAAGATGAGGCGTTCTTCCTCCAGGCGTCTGGTGGTGAGGGAAGGGCGGTTGAAATGTTGGGCCATAGGGCGGTGTGGTTGATTGGTGCAGGTGTCCTGGAGATGTTCCCTAAAGCGCTCTGGTAGGAGGCACCCAGTCTTCCTAATGGGTTGTGGGGGGGGGGCGGGGGGTGGACCTAACCAAGTAGATATGCAAGGCGGAAAAGGGGTGGGGAGGGAAATATATCCCTGGTGGTGGGGTCTTTTTGGAGGTGGCGGAAATGTCGGCAGACGATTTGGTTTATGCGAAGGTTGGTAGGGTGGAAGGTGAGCACCAGGGGCGTTCTGTCCTTGTTACGGTTGGAGGGGTGGGGTCTGAGGGCAGGAGTGCGGGATGTGGACGAGATGCCTTGGAGGGCACCTTTAACCACGTGGGAAGGGAAATTGCGGTCTCTAAAGAAGGGGGGCATCTGGTGTGTTCTGTGGTGGAACTGGTCCTCCTGGGAGCAGATCCGGCGGGAGCGGAGGAATTGGGAATACGGGATGGCATTTTTGCAAGAGGTAGTGTGGGAAGAGGTGTAATCCAGGTAGCTGTGGGAGTCGGTGGGTTTGTAGAAAATGTCGGTGTCAAGTCGGTCATCATTAATGGAGATGGAGAGGTCGAGGAAGGGGAGGGAGGTGTCAGAGATGGTCCAGTTAACTTTAAGGTCATGGTGGAATGTGTTGGTGAAGTTGATGAATTGCTCAACCTCCTCGCGGGAGCACGAGGTGGTGCCAATGCAGTCATCAATGTAGCGGAAGAAGAGGTGGGGAGTGGTGCCGGTGTAATTACAGAAGATCAACTGTTCTACGTAGCCAACAAAGAGACAAACATAGCTGGGGCCCATACGTGTGCCCATGGGCTACCCCTTTGGTCTGGAGGAAGTGGGAGGATTCGAAGGAGAAATTGTTAAGGGTGAGGACCAGTTTAGCCAAATGAATGAGAGTGTCGGTGGAAGGGTACTGTTGGGGACGTCTGGAGAGGAAAAAACGGAGGGCTTGGAGGCCCTGGACATTGCGGATGGAGGTGTAGAGGGATTGGATATCCATGGTGAAGATGAGGTGTTGGGGGCCGGGGAAACGGAAGTCTTGGAGGAGGTGGAGGGCGTGGGTGGTGTCTCGAACGTATGTGGGGAGTTTCTGGACTAGGGGGAATAGGACAGTGTCGAGGTAGGTAGAGATGAGTTCAGTGGGGCAGGAGCACGCTGAGACAATGGGTCAGCCAGGGTGGTCAGGCTTGTGGATCTTGGGAAGGAGGTAGAACCGGGCAGTGCGGGGTTCCCGGACTGAGGTTGGAAGCTGTGGTTGGGAGATCTCCTGAGGTGATGAGGTTCTGTATGGTCTGGGAGATGATGGGTTGGTGATGGGGGTTGGGTCATGGTCGAGGGGGCAGTAGGAAGAGGTGTCTTCGAGTTGGCGTTTGGCTTCAGCGGCGTAGAGGTCAGTGCGCCAGACTCCCACTGCGCCCCCTTTATCCGCTGGCTTAATGGTGAGGTCAGGATTGGAGCAGAGGGATTGGAGGGCTGCGCGTTGTGAGGGTGAGAGGTTGGAGTGGGGGAGGGTGGGTAGACAGGTTGAGGCGGTTAATGTCCCGGCGGCAGTTGGAAATGAAGAGGTCGAGGGCAGGTAATAGGCCAGCGCGGGGTGTCCAGGTGGATGCAGTGTGTTGGAGGTGGGTGAAGGGGTCCTCGGAAGGTGGGCGGGAGTCCAGATTGTGAAAGTAAGCTCGGAGGCGGAGGAAGTGTTCGACATCACGGCGTGTATTAAATTCATTGATGCGTGGACGGAGGGGGATGAAGATGAGTCCTTTGCTGAGGACTAATCGTTCATCCTCAGTGAGGGGGAGGTCTGGGGGGATGGTGAAAACGCGGCAGGGCTGGGAGCTGGGATCTGGTGTGGGTGTGGAGCTGGGAGTGGGGGCGGAGCCGGTAACTGGAGTGGGTGTGATGGTGGGGGGGAATGGGGGGTGGAGTCATGAGCTGGGGTGGTGTTCCCCTCAGGGTTCTGTAGGCCAGGAATGGTGACGGTGGGATCTGTGGGGGGCATGTCAGCAGAATGCAGGTGAGTGGCGTTGGTGGGGGTGGAAGTGGGGGTGACCACAGCAGTAAGGGTGGCGGAAGTCACTGAGCGTGTGACATCAGCGATGATGTGAGGGGCAGAAATGATGTCACATGTGATGCATGAGGAATTGTGAGGGGCGGAAGTGGCTGTGGGAGTAGCCATGATGGGGGCGGAAGTGACATCAATCAGCGTGGGGGCGGCAGCTGCACCAGCCGCATGGCTAATGGCGTCCGAGCAATTTCAGAGGCCGGGGGAATCTTCTGGAATGTTTGAGGAGCGCTGGTTATGGAGGTGGGTGGATAAAGGTTTGTTGTACTTACAGTTTTTGATGTTTAAGATGGAGTTGAAATACTGTTTGTTGAGAGTATGAATTCTCCTGAGGATGTAGTACAGAGGGGGTCCTTTGTAATTCTGAGAGAGTGTGGCCCTCAGCTGAGGCAGGGCTGACTGGAGAGAGGTTAGGTGACGGCGCATTGCTGCAAGCGTGGAGCGGAGGATCCTGAAGGAGAACCGTTGCTGGTGTTTTTGAATCTGTAGTCTGTACTGTTTGTCCTGTTCGGATCCGAACTCTGCTGGTTTAAAGGTGGTCCAGAGTCTGTGTAGGATGAGTTGGTTACGGAGGCAGGCACTGAGGAAGCGAATGGGGCTGTGGTAGCGAGTCTGTTTCAGGATATGGTTGAAGAGCCTCAGGGCAGAGGAAATGACCTGGGAGTTGCAGTGGGAGAGGGACTCCCTGAGATTCTTGTAGAGAGAGAGGAGGAAAACTTCTTCAAGGCAGGCATCCTTGCAAGAGGATCCGCTGTAGGGTTAAAATCAACGAGGTAAAAACAAGGACTGCAGATGCTGGAGACCAGATTCTAGAATCACACAACTCCAGGTTGGAGTCCAACAGGCTTCTTTGGAAGCAGTAACTTTTGGAGTGCTGCCTCATCATCAGGTGGTTGTGGAGGATAAGATCCTGAGACACAATTTAGAGCAAAACATTCCAGCGTCCTGCCACTGAAATGGTATATTCAACAAACCTAGATTGTTAAGTCTTCCACCTTTTCAAATAGGTTGCAGGTCTCATTACAATGTGAATCCCAGAATCGAGATAACAAGGTTTGATAGCAAAAGCTCACATCTCAGCTCATTAAAGGTGTGAGGTCAGAGTCGGCCTGTATCCCAATCTTGAGTCAGACTGGTTCTGTTTCCAAAGTCAAAGTTACAAGCTATTACCTGTATTGACTGCCTGCACACACCACACCTCCCCTGTCCCACCTCCCTCACTGTCTTCACTATTGGCGAGCACCAAGTTGTCCCTTTGTAATTGGATCCTTGGTACATCCGTAACCCGGAGGAAGTATTGCCTCACTCAGCAATTTTAACCCATACCCTGTCTCCAAGTAAGTGTCTCCCTGCTCATTTGCCAGGAAGGGGCAGTGTAGAGTCAACCAGACTGCTGTGGGTCTGGAGTCAGGTGTAGGCCAGACCGGGTAAAGGATGCAGCTGGAACGACTGAGTGAATCCTTTCCCACAATGGCGGTTCCCTTCCCTAACAAGGGACAGAGGGAATCAGATGGGGGCTTTCTCCCCCGCACCACCCCCTCCCTGAAACGGTCTCATCGTCAGATTCCGAACTCCACATTTCTGACCGAATACCAATTCTGCCATCTGTCGTGGCGGGATTCAAACCCGGGACTCCCCAGAAACAGGTCCACAGTTCAATTGATATTGGCACTCGGCCGTCACTCCTTCAATCCCCCTGCGATGGCACGTGAACTCGCTGGTGCTTCCGCAGGTGGGAGGAGTAGGTGAAGCCCTTCCCGCACTGAGAGCAGGTGAAGGGCCTTTCCCCGGTGTGGATCCGCTGGTGGGCCAGCAGGTTGGAGGAGCTGGTGAAGCCCTTCCCGCACTGAGAGCAGGTGACTGGCTTCTCCCCGGTGTGGACCCACTGGTGGGTCAGCAGGGAGGAGACCTGGGCAAAGCCCTTGCCACACTCGGGGCAGCTGAAGGGCCTCTCCCCCGTGTGGACACGCTGGTGGTTCCGCAGGTTGGAGGAGCAGGTGAAGCCCTTCCCGCACTCGGGGCAGCTGAAGGGCCTCTCCCCGGTGTGGATCCGCTGGTGGGTCAGCAGGTTGCAGGAAGTGCTGAAGCCCTTCCCGCACTCGGGGCAGCTGAAGGGCCTCTCCCCCGTGTGGATACGCTGGTGGATCAGCAGGTGGGAGGTATACCTGAAGCCCTTCCCGCACTGAGAGCAGGTGAATGGCCTCTCTCCTGTGTGGATCCGCTGGTGGGTCAGCAGGTGGGAGGATGTGCCGAAGGCCTTCCCGCACTCGGGACAGCGGAAGGGCCTTTCCCCCGTGTGGATCCGCTGGTGGGCCTGCAGGTTAGAGGAATGTCTGAAGGCCTTTCCGCAGACAGGGCAGGGGAATGGCCTCTCCCCGGTGTGACTGCGCCGATGAGTCTCCAGGGCAGACGGGAAATGGTAGCCTTTCCCACAGTCGCCACACTTCCACGGTTCCTCCACAGGGCGGGATTCCTCAGGTTTCTCCATGGCCACAGCTTCAGCTGCACACAAACACGTGTAGAGCCCCTCCCTGCCGTGAAGTCCCCTTCCCAGGCCGTATAACTGTTTCAGGCTCCACACACAGTGCGCTGTAACAGTGGGGTCTCTCGTCCAGTCCCACTGATGCTGAAAACTTCCTCAAAGAGGAACCAAAAAGCGTTGATCCCTCTCACAGAAATCACAGTCAAAAATCGTTGTGGTCCTGATGGATTGAGAGACTGTCAGACATTGACATCAAAGTGAGGACTGCAGACACTGGAGAGTCAGTCAAAAAATGTGGCGCTGGAAAAGCACAGCAGGTCAGGTAGTATCCGAGGAGCAGAAGACTCAATGTTTCGGGAATAAGCCCTTCATCCATTGATTTTGAAACTTCAGTCTTCAGATTTTCAAATACTCTGCAAAAAGAGATTACAAAAGTCATCACTATCAGTGCAGGGTAGAAATTCAGAACAAGCAATTCTACTTTCTGTGGAATATTCTTTTGTTGTTCCACAAAACTGAAAGTACCATCCCACTCTCCGTTCCCCTCTGTTCTCACTCCACTCTAACTAATTCTCCTGAAGGTGCTGATTCAGGATCTTCCAGGGCCAGAAAAAGCAAAAACATCAAGACTGACATCTCTCTGAATTTTGGATACCTCCACCTGAAAGTTAATATCTTTCACAACACTGGGATCCTGCTGAGAGTGAGCAGGTCTGATTTTGGGAAGCATAAAAAAAAAGTGTGTCAATTCAGGGTGAACCTGCAATGCAGCTTCTTGAGGAAGGACCAGACACAAAATGGTTAATGACACCGAGAAGGTGAAGCAAAATGAGACATCAAGGCATTAACACCGACACACTTCAGTCAAACTCTTCTGCTCCCAGTCAGGGCAAAACATGCTCTGAAAGTCCAGCCTTCACAACCACACTTCTGCTTTCACTGAAGACAATTAGAGTCACGCAGCACGGAAACAGACCCTTTGGCCCAACCTGCCCAGATATCCTAAATTAATCTAGTCACGTTTGCCATCACTTGGCCCCTATATGGGCCGGGTGCTGACAGCTGGGACGAAATTGGGTTGGCTCTCTTGTCAGCAAGGACGAGTTGGACCGAAGGGTCTGTTTCTGTGCTGTACATCTCTATGACTCCAGTCACATTTGTAGGTAATATTAACGGAGAACTCTGTTCCCAGCTTTGTATTTGTCGGCAACTGCATGGTACTTATCATCCTCAGGCGGCCGGCCTTGTTGAATGTTTTAACCAGACTCACGACTAAACTTGCCAAATTAATGGCAGAGTCTGGCCCCTCCTGTTTATGTTAATCCCTGTGGCCTTATTCCAGATGCGATCCATGTCTGCGGGCAAGACACGACTGTCTCCAGCTGAGAGTCTCTCTGGTCACCCCCTCCGTACCCTTTGGAACGATTCAGCTCCCTTCTCAGTCCACGTCCACCACGTGACCGAAGCAATGATTGGTTATGTTCTTGCTCTAATGAATGTTATGTCTGCCTTTTACTCCCAGGAGCGTGCGGCCTACAGCGATGTTCCCTCCCTTTCAGCCTCGTCACGGGTAGACCCTGGTTCGTTGGTGCTCGTCAAGGACTGGACTGGCAAAGGTCTCCAACCTCATTGGGATGGCCCCTTCCAGGTTTTACTTCCCACCCCTCCGTCGGCCAAAGTTGCTGGGCGCTCAGCTTGGGTCCAACGGCACCATTGTAAATTGATTGACCGCACCAATCAAAAGGGGGAAAGACGAGGAGAGAATCCTGGAATCTGAACAAAAGGAGTGGACCCTGTCCATTTGGGTTTTTGAATCCTGCTGTTGTTCTAATGTTAATCTTATTACAGATACTTGAACTAAGAGGAGGGACATGTGGGGGATCACTTATCTCCTCACCTTTCTGATCACGTACAACATCCTGATGGGGAAAGGCTCTAAGTATGGATGGGACCGGGAATGATCAGAGGTTATCCACCACCCATACTGAGGAGATGTCGTCCAGTGCACCGGACCAGACCCCTTTGACGTGTGGAACGTGATGAAGATTGATTATTGTAATGGACTCTTACATCAGAAAGACCAGATGGTCCATCTGGACAGTAGAAATCAGGGGGAGTTACCATGGCGTTACCGAACCTGTCTTTTTGATCTTACCTGCAGACGCAAGCCTAGTGAGGATAAAAATGATCAACCCTGTCATTATGGTAAATATTTCAAGGGCGCCCAGGAACACCATCCCTTTTTGTAGGACGGGCCGACTCGAGAAAAGGGAAGCCTGATAGGGGAAACTCCTCAATCCACAAGGAACTTATTTATACAGGCCCACAGAACGCTCTTCACCCCAGAGGCAGTAGTATGTTACTCCTCTCTATCGGGAGATGACTTACTTGCCCCGTCCCCAGTCCCCGATTCCATTCTATTTGTCAGACTCCCTACTGCTGATCCTGTGAAGAGAAATATCACTTTCCAATACCTCCGGTCTGTGTATACAAACAGCTGGTGTAACACTGCCTGGGGTACAGCAGGCCTTATGTGGCACATAGACCTGGAATGGAACCCTTCCCTTGTGCATTTAACATAGAACATAGAAGAATACAGCGCAGTACAGGCCCTTCGGCCCTCGATGTTGCGCCGATCAAAGCCCACCTAACCTACACTAACCCACTATCCTCCATATACCTATCCAATGCCCGCTTAAATACCCATAAAGAGGGAGAGTCCACTACTGCTACTGACAGGGCATTCCATGAACTTACGACTCGCTGAGTGAAGAACCTACCCCTAACATCAGTCCTATATCTACCCCCCCCTTAATTTAAAGCTATGCCCCCTTGTAATCGCTGACTCCATACGTGGAAAAAGGTTCTCACTGTCAACCCTATCTAACCCCCTAATCATCTTGTACACCTCTATCAAGTCACCCCTAAACCTTCTTTTCTCCAATGAAAACAACCCCAAGTGCCTCAGCCTTTCCTCATAGGATCTTCCTACCATACCAGGCAACATCCTGGTAAACTTCCTCTGCACCTGTTCCAGTGCCTCCACATCCTTCCTATAGTATGGCGACCAAAACTGCACACAATATTCCAGATGCGGCCGCACCAGAGTCTTATACAACTGCAGCATGACCTCAGGACTGCGGAACTCAATTCCTCTACCAATAAAAGCCAGTACGCCATATGCCTTCTTCACTGCACTATTTACCTGGGTGGCAACTCTCAGAGATCTGTGTACATGGACACCAAGATCCCTCTGCTCTTCCACACTACCAAGTAGTCTACCATTAGCCCAGTAATCCATCTTTTTATTACTCCTACCAAAGTGAATCACCTCACACTTAGCTACATTGAACTCCATTTGCCACCTTTCTGCCCAGCTCTGCAGCTTCTCTATATCCCGCTGTAACCTGCCACATCCTTCCTCACTATCTACAACTCCTCCGACTTTCGTATCATCCGCAAACTTGCTCACCCAACCTTCTAACCCTTCCTCCAGGTCATTTATAAAAATGACAAACAGCAATGGTCCCAAAACAGATCCTTGCGGATTTATAGGCCTTTTCTCTTTTCAGAACCTGATACTGTCACCAAGACCATGTACAATAGAGCGAAGGGAGAGCCCAACGGGAACAGCATTCTGAGGACCATTGTCTCCCATACACTGCAAGTGCTCGAGTCACTTGGCCCATTTTTTACAGCGCTCAAGCGACTCCTCTTGCAAAACGTTGACCCTATACTCCTGTAGACCTGACCAGACCCCCTGCTGTAACATTTCAGTAACCTCTTTTGACAAACTCTCCCTAATATACACCAAACCAGACTATTATTTCTTCAGCTAAGGTAAAGCTACCAATTTCCTTGTCCTGGATGGCAAAGATGTCTCTCATAACGTCACTACCGGAGCCCTTGTTCCCACAACAGTACCTTGTCCAGGCCAGTGGACAAGTCGATGGAATCTCCATCTGCGGAGGATGCAGCGGTCACTCCCAGCCAACCTTGCTCCAACTGGAAGGATCCCAATGGACTGGGTGACAATACAGGACACCCGATAGGCTGGGGAATCCAGAGTACCCTGAGGTTGGAAGGATCGGCAGGGGTGACAAGTCAACAGAAACGCAATTCCCTCTTTTGTGGCCTGACCATTTGAGGAAATAAGAGTAAAGAGGCTCTGGAACAGAGTAAACTGGGATTATCAGACTTGTGTCTTTACTCTATGCAGAATCGGTATGCCTTAGACTATATACTCGCCCGGGAGGGTGAGGTCTGCACCATTGTCCAAGATAAACGCACTATGGGCATTCCCAATCTCACTAGCAATATGACTAAGATACAAGAAGAGATTCAAGTAGTCCGTGACAGAATGACTGAAGGGACCAGTTGGGGAAACTGCAGATTGGGCTGATAGTACAATTGGCTTATCAATTTAGCTATGTCTGTTTGTCGGTATTGGTATTGTTAGGTATTTAATTGCTAGGCTTATGAGGACCCTTAGTGATATAGATTTGCCCCAGAAGATGCTCCTTTTACGATCTGATGGCTCACCCACATGTGTCAATGGTGATGATAAATATGACCAGATGAGCTGTGAAGATGGTAGTGCCTCTCTACAGGATGTTGATGGCTGGACCACCTTGAAGGGCATTCGTTTGGACTAGCCTTCTCTTTCAGTGATCGCGGTGCAATCAAAGGGAGGAATGAGGGTGTGGGCATCTGGGTGATGAAGTCTATAGCCTTAAAACTTGTCTTTAAACATTCAGACTAAAATGTAATGCTGAATCATTGAATACATTTACTGCACTAGAAAATAAACAGGCAGGAAGGCTCAGAATGAGGAGAGAACTTAAAGATAGGGATACCTGGGCTCACCAAGTGATAACAGGATGCTGTAAGGCAATTAAGAACGTTTGCCTCAGCATCGGTGAATCTGTGTGAACAGGACACCAAGTGATAACATTCACAGCCGTTCCCTTGTGAGACCATTTTAGTGCTGAGACTGTTGAAACCCGTAGAAAATTAACTCTTAGTGCTTATCTGCTATGGATTGAATTGAATTGCATTTTGGGGCTTTATGATGAGAGATTTTTATTCCAGGCTTCCAAAGAGAATGATTTCCAGGACAAACCAAGAGTGAGGCTTTACAGGTCTGAGTTCTCAAAGGATTCCCTGGGCCACCTCAAATCTCCACTTTAACATGGGAGGTAGGACAAAATAGCTTCTGCTTGGCTAACTCGGTGGGACTGAGTCAGGCAGATACGACTCAGAACAAACAAGAATCCACAGACGGATGTAAATCCAGTGAAAAAAATTGCAAATGCAGAAGTAACAAATCTGAACCTAACCATCAATCGCAGAAGTAACGTTTAATCCTCACCACTAGCCAGGACAAATACGATTCCAAGAACAGGTTGTCTACAAGAAATTATGATAGATTAGATTAGATTCCCTACAGTTTGGAAACAGGCCCTTCGGCCCAACCAGTCCACACTGACCCTCTGAAGAGTAACCCACCCAGAACCATTTTCCCTCTGACTAATGCACCTAACACTATGGGCAATTTAGCATGGCCAATCCACCTGACCTGCACATCTTTGGACTCTGGGAGGAAACCGGAGCACCCGGAGGAAACCCACGCAGACACAGGGAGAATGTGCAAACTCCACACAGACGGTCACCCAAGGCTGGAATCGAACCTGGGACCCTGGTGCTGTGAGGCAGCAGTAGCGAACCACTGAGCCACCATGCCAGCCTAGGCTAAGTCAAAAATGCACGAGGACCTTGCGGGATCTGATTGGTTGTTACTATGTGATCATGCTCAATGTCTGACTCTGAACAATGTACATAAGTTCTATCCAAACTCTGTAAAAGTCGGCGGATTCTTTTGGCACTCTAGGAGTACTCATCGGTGGCTCAGTGGTTAGCACTGCTGCCTCACAACACCAGAGTCCCAGGTTCGAGTCCAGCCTCGGGGGACTGGCTGTGTGGAGTTTGCACATTGTCCCCATGTCTGCGTGGGTTTCCTCCCACAATCCAAAGATGTGCAGGTTTGGTGAATTGGCCATGCTAAACTGCCCGTGATGATAGGTGAATTTGTTAGAGGGAGATGGGTCTGGGTGGGCTACTCTTCAGAGAGTCGGTGTGGACTGGTTGGGCCGAAGGGCCTGTTTCCATACTGTTGGGAATCTAATCTAATCCTTCTGGGCTGATCAGAGTCTACCGACCCGGCCGTATCAAAGAATAAACTATTGCTTGTATGATTGACAAAGTCACTTCCAGGTGTGCTTATTGACCAATCCCAGAAATCCAAAGATCCGGACAGCAGTCCAGATCAGAACAACCAGATAGGAAATGGTTAATGTCCCCAGGATGTGGGGAGCAAAATAAGACACCAAGGCGTTAACACGAACACCAGGGAGAACTTGAACAGACAGACGTGACAAACATTAGTGGCAAGCCAGAATCACAGATGTACAGCACAGAAACAGTCCCTTCAGTCCATGCTGACCAGATATCCTAAATCAATCTAGTCCCATTTGCCAGCACTTGACCCATGTCCCTCTAAATGCTTCCCAACATTTACACACACCACCCTCTGTACATAGGAGTTGCTCCTTAGGTTTCTTTAAAATCTCACCCTAAACCTATGAGCAACCCCAGATCAAAGATCTTGTCTGTTTACCCTCACCATGCCCCACATTATTTATACAAGGTTGTAGGGTCACCCCTGTGGGAAAAAGGTAAAGTGGTGTTACTTCTGCAACCATAATTGCTTCTGCAAAGTAAATGAACTAACATCAGGGTATAATTGTTTCAGCTAACAGTGGAGTTAACAAGAATGAAAGCTATGTGAAGGAAATATATAATTGCTTTTGTATTAGCTAAAATGTGCATACATGAAATGTGCCTGCAAACAATGTTACAGACAAACAGATAAAGGTGCTGTGAGGGGAGGGGGTGTAGATGAAACTAGATGTGCTCGTACAAACAGTTATAACCATCTATTTCCTGCTTCTGCAAAAACAAAAAAACACAATCAAGGAGGTCAGAAGGCTCAGTGTCGGCGGAAAATGGGAGGAAATGTTGCTTTCGCAAACAAGGAAGCAGCTAGCAGTGAAAGAGGATATACGTTAACACTTTGTTCACACACAAGGCCGGATAAGGCAAGAAATAGACAAGAGTAATGGGCGCCACCGGGAAAGAATGGAGCTTGGAACATCAGGGCGGGGGGTTGGGAATGAGGGAAAGAGGCTAAATGTGCAGGAACGAAGGTGGAGGAAGAACAGAGGATGCAAAACCGGCTTGAAGCTGCAATGAGGAATATTGCATGTGCTGTACTTGTACCTGTTGCAGTTACTGGTGGGAATCGGGTGCATTTTAAACATCAAAACAGAAAAGATATCCAGCCCTCCCCCTTCCCAATCTCTATCCTTCAGTCCCTCCTCACCCGGGTAACTAAGACACATACCTGAGTTTGTGGAGTCTGCTCCCTCCCTGGATTCACTCCAGTTGCTCCAAGTGACCAATTTCCCCTCCTCCCATCTCTGTCTCCCTCCCAGGATGAAGAGTCGCCCAGAGGGAGGGAGATTCACTTTGAAACTGACAGGGCCACTTCCGCGTTGTGACGTCACAAAGAAACTAGGGGCGGGGCGAGGCCTTCAGCGGGCCGCCGCACCGCGCATGCTCGGCCCCAGCAGCAGACGGGGAGGACAACTCACTTTCCAAACCCCCTCCCTTCAGAGAATCCCCACAGTTTGGAAGCAGGCCACTCGGCCTCACCGACCCTCCCAAGGGTCACCCACCCACACCCATTACCCCTGTCCCCATTGCTCTAGATTTAACGCTGAGTCATGCACCTTACCTGCACCTTATGCCTAATTTAGCATGGCCAATTCAAACTAACCTGCACATCCCTGGGCACTATGGGTAATTTAGCCTGGCCAATCCACCCTAACCTGCACATCCCTGGGCACTATGGGTAATTTAGCATGGCCCATCCACCCTAACCTGCACATCCCTGGGCACTATGGGTAATTTAGCATGGCCAATCCACCCTAACCTGCACATCCCTGGGCACTATGGGTAATTTAGCATGGCCAATCCACCCCAACCTGCACATCCTTAGACACTATGGGTAATTTAGCATGGCCAATCCACCCTAACCTGCACATCCCTGGGCACTATGGGTAATTTAGCATGGCCAATCCACCCCAACCTGCACATCCCTGGGCACTATGGGTAGTTTAGCACGGCCAATCCACCCTAACCTACACATCCTTAGACACTATGGGTAATTCAGCATAGCCAATCCACTTTAGATTAGGTACTGGAAAAGCACAGCAGTTCAGGCAGCATCTGAGGAGCAGGAAAATCGACATTTCGGGCAAAAGCCCTTCATCAGCAATAGAGGCAGTGTGCCTGCAAGGTGGTGAGATAAATGAGAGGGGGGTGGGGAGAAAGTAATATCGAATACAATAGGTGAATAGGGGTGGGGATGAAGGTGATAGGTCAGACAGGAGGGTGGAGTGGCCTGTTTGGATCCGAGCTCTGTTTGGTTAAAGGTGGTCCAGATTCGGTGTAGGATGAGTTGGTTACGGAGGCAGGCACTGAGGAAGCAAATGTGGCTGTGGTTGCGAGTCTGTTTCAGGACATGGTTGAAAAGCTTCAGGGCAGAGGAAATGACCTGGGAGTTGCAGTGGGAGAGGGACTCCCTGAGATTCTTGTAGAGAGAGGAGGAAAACTTCTTCAAGGCAGGCATCCTTGCAAGAGGATTCGCTGTAGGGTTAAAATCAACAAGGTAAAAACAAGGACTGCAGATGCTGGAGACCAGATTCTAGAATCACACAACTCCACGTTGTAGTCCAACAGGCTTCTTTGGAAGCAGTAACTTTTGGAGTGCTGCCTCATCATCAGGTGGTTGTGGAGGATAAGATCCTAAGACACAATTTAGAGCAAAACATTCCAGTGTCCTGCCACTGAAATGGTATATTGAACAAACCTGGATTGTTAAGTCTTCCACCTTTTCAAATAGTTTGCAGGTCTCATTACAATGTGAATCCCAGACTTTCTTGTTGTCACCTTTGAGAATACACGGTTTTATAGCAAAAGCTCACATCTCAGCTCAGACAATGCATTAAAGGTGTGAGGTCAGAGTCTGCCTGTATCCCAATCTTGAGTCAGACTGGTTCTATTTCCAAAGTCAAACTTACAAACTATTACATGTATTGACTGCCTGCAGAGTTTTGCTTTAAAAATTGCACATAGAATGTATCTGCAAATATACATCCCCTCCCCCTCCCCCCAACACGTGCACACACATACACACACAAGTTTGTTGGGTGAATTCGCACTTGCAGAATTATGCCTTACTTCGCTCAAAAATTGCATGAATCCATGTAAGATTCTGTCTGAGGTCCATGCCATCCTTCAAGATGCCCCTGATCTGTTCGAGTGCCCAATATTAGTCTTAAATGGCGAGTAGAAATCTGAAGTATAATTGCTCAGTTCAGGATGTCCAGATTTGAATGAATTCGACATACAGGACACATTGGGCAACAATTAAAGACTCCGTTGTACTTCCCCCAGGTTGTGGACTCATGCAGAGACACTAACAACTTGTGTTGAAAACAGTGTTCGATTTGCAAATGGAACAGCTGAGAGTTTGCACACTTGGTTAAGCAGCAAAGTGTCACAGCCAGGATTTAGGAGGCTCAACTCCCTAATTTGGACTGTTCTGGAATATGAGTGCCTCATTAACCCTGGAAGGAAGGAATAAACAAAAGCTGACAAATTGAGATATGAAGCAAGTTGGAAAATGTTACAGAGAGACGCACACAGGCAGAAGTTTGCAGGAAAGTTAACACTTCATAATCTGGTTTCAATGCACATTAGCCTGGGTATGATACTGATATCACAGGGGCCTCAAAAAGGGCACTCCCTCAATACTCAAACCAAAACATGGGTGCCCCCTGCTGGACTGGTTTGTGTTCACTCTTTGCTGCTGCCTATTTCAGTTGATGATGTACATTATTGTACATGCTCACAAACCTGGTGGCACCCAGATTTTGGGAAAGCAGCTAGGAAAAGATCTGAAGCGTGTTTAATTTGTGAACAAACAAGGTGCATACTCTAAGAGGGATGCCCTAAATAAGCACTACCGCAGTTAGGCGATAGTGTGGGGGTTAAAGAAGAAGAAAAAAAGAAAAAAGAAAAAAAAAAGGGATGCCCTGTGTTTGTTAACCACTTCCTTGCCTGGTCGGTCTTTTCTACTGGTCTACAACTTGCATATATAGTATCACCTCCCATACATTGTCATGAATATTGTCTAATAAGAGTATATGTATTTAGTAGATGAATCAAAACCATCTCAATGACTGAAACAGCTGACACTGTATTGTTGGACAAGTGGGAAATATTTCCATCAGTTAACCAAAGTTAACTTCAAAGTTTACAGTCACGGGTATGTCAAGCTGAAGAATTAGGACCGGGGCATTTTGGAGCCTGCTTCCTCGGGCAGAGAATTCTGCAGATACACTACTCTCTGGGAAAACCAGCAGCCCTCACTTCGTCCTCCTCATCTCAGTCCTAAACCTACTCCCCCCAAAGCTTGAGGCCTAGTCTCAGCCACCAGCAGAAATGACTGGATAGGGTAGGGCTTCATCCTCTCAGTGCAATGAATTCCCACTTGCCACCAAAATCCCAGATGTACTCACTTCGTGGTTGCTGTCTCACAAATGAAAGATTTCATTCTAACTTCTTCTGGTCCTAAGAAGGGCAAAACATCTTTGAAAGCTGCTCGGAAAGCCCTGCCTTCACAACCACACTTCTGCTTTCACCGAAGACAGTTAGAGTCATACACCACACAAACAGATCCTTCAGCCCAACTCGTCTATGCCAACCATATATCCGAAATCAATCTATTCCATTTGCCAGCATGTGGCCCATATTCCTCAAAACCCTTCCTATTCATGTACTCATCCAGACGCAGAGGGATGTGGGCCAAATGCTAGCAAATGGCACAAGATTAGTTTCGGATATCTGGTCAGCCTGGACGAGTTGTACCAAAGGGTCTGTTTCCGTGCTGTATGACTCTAATCTTCTTCAGTGAAAGCAGAGGTGTGATTGTGAAGGCTGGAGTTTCAGAGCAGCTTTCAAAGATGTTTTGCCTTTAATGGGAGCAGAAGTTACAATGAAATCTTGCATTTGTGAGACAGCAACTGAGTGAGTAAGTGAGTACATCCAGGATTTTGATGGAAGGTGGGAATTTGTTGCACTGTGGGGATGAAGCCCTACCCTATCGAGTCATTTTTGCTGCTGGATGAGACCAGGCCTCAAGATTAGGAGGAGCAGATTTAGGACCGAGATGAGGAGGAACTGCTTTTCCCAGACAGGAGTGAATCTATGGAATTCCCTGCCCATGGAAGCAGTAGAGGCATTTTCACTAAGAGAGACCTTGGAGTGCAGATTCATAGCTCCTTGAAAGTGGAGTCACAGGTCAATAGAATAGTGAATATGGTATTTGGTATGCTTTCATTTATTGGTCAGAGTATTGAGTACAGGAGTCGAGAGGTCATTTGTGACTGTACAGGACATTGGTTAGGCCACTGTTGGAATATTGCATGCAATTCTGGTCTCCTTCCTATCGGAAAGATGTTGTGAAACTTGAAAGGGTTCAGAAAAGTTGTACAAGGATGTTGCCAGGGTTGGAGGATCTGAGCTACAGGGAGAGGCTGAACAGGCTGGGGCTGTTTTCCCTGGAGCGTCAGAGGCTGAAGGGTGACCGTATAGTGGTTTATAAAAATCATAAAGGGCATGGATAGGATAAATAGACAAAATCTTTTCCCTGGGGTGGGGGAGCCCAGAACTAGAGGGCATAGGTTTAGGGTGAGAAGGGAAAGATATAATAGAGACCAAAGGGGCAACTTTTTCACACAGAGGCTGGTGTGTGCATGGAATTACCTGCCAGAGGATGTGGTGGAGGCTGGTGCAATCGCAACATTTAAGAGGCATTTGGATGGGTATATGAATAGGAAGGGTTTGGAGGGATATGGTTTGGGTGCTGGCAGGTGGGACAAGATTGGGTTGGGATATCTGTTTCGGCATGGAAGGGTTGGACCAAAGGGTCTGTTTTCAAGCTGTACATCGCTATGACTCTAAACTCAAAACACAGTTGGATGGGTTTTTGCAATGGTAGGGGAATGAAGGGTAGTTGGGACAATGCAGGGAGGAGGAGCTGAGACAATGGATAGATCGACCATGATCTTAATGAATGGTGGAGCAGGCTGGATGGGCCAAATGGCCTCCTCCTGCTTCTATTACTATGAAACTATAACCCTGCATTTCCCATGGCTAACCCACCTAACCTGCACATCCCTGGGCACTGTGGCCAATTTAGCATGGCCAATCCAAATCAAGGCCGGTGAGCAGTGTAGTGATGTGGAAAATGAACATCAGAGAACAATAGAAAGGGACAAGGGGAGTAACTATACCAGCAATCGAAACTGGATACTAAAGATCACAAAAATTGAAACTAAAAACAGTGTGTCTGAATGTGTGCCGCATTGTAACAAAAGTGAATGAATTAACTGCACACACTGAAGTGAATAATTATGATCTGAGACTCCTCACAGACACATGGCTTCAGGATGACAAGGATTGGATCCTGAATATCGAGGGGATAGTCAAATGGGAAGCGAGGTAAAGGTAGAGGGTTGGCTGTGCTTATCAAAGCACTGATCACAAGGTAATCTGGTGTCACCTTGGATTTCAGGTCCTGATCTCTCTGTCCTCTGTTGTTCTCCCTGTTCCCTATTACACCTTCTGGAACAATAAAACATTCAGTAATCAAGCCCCAACCAACAATCTCCCAGCCTGTCAACCATCCAGGCACAGAGTGTAGTCATAACAGGGAATCAAACAAGAAAAATGAAACAACATTAGAAATAAATAGGTGCTTCTGCTGAATGTTTGTTCATTCCGAAGTAAACCAGAATTAGGGCTCTCCCAGGATTCTCATGGTGCCCAACATGGGGAATGTTGTCTCCCTTCCATCGAACTATTAGCACCCAGCAGAGATATACTGATGTAGATTTTTTTTTCTCTTTCATGCAAACACACACACACACACACGTCCATGGGGGTGAATTTGTATTTGCAGGTTCAGGGGGATTGGCTATGCCAAATTACCCATAGTGCCCAGGGATGTGCAGGTTAGTCAGGGTAAAGGTAGAGCAACAGGTGTATGGGAACGGGTGTGGGTGGGTTAACCTTCAGAGGGTCGGTATGGAGTCTTTGGGCCCAGTGGCCTGCTTCCACACTGTCAGGATTCTCTGAAGGGAAGGGGTTTTGCAAACTGTGACTCGCCTCTTGATATGTTGATGTCACAGCAGGGAAATGGCCCTGTCCGTTTGAGTGAATCTCCCTCCCTCTGGGCAACTCTTCATCCTGGGAGGGAGACAGAGATGGGAGGAGGGGAAATTGGTCACTTGCAGCAACTGGAGTGAATCCAGGGAAGGAGCAGACTCCGCAAACTCAGGTATGTGTCTTAGTTACCCGGGTGAGGAGGGACTGAAGGATAGAGATTGGGAGGGGGGAGGGCTGGATATCTTTTCTGTTTTGATGTTTAAAATGCACCCGATTCCCACCAGTAACTGCAACAGGTACAAGTACAGCACATGCAATATTCCTCATTACAGCTTCAAGCCGGTTTTGCATCCTCTGTTCTTCCTGCACCTTGGCTCCAGCACATTCAGCTTCCTTCCCTCATTCCCATCCCCCCGCCCTGATGTTCCAAGCTGACCCTCGAAGGTTCGGTTTGTCCCTCCATTCTTTCCCAGTTGTCCTTGGTGGGTTTTGAAAACTTTCCCCGTCCTCTGAGTATTGGAGTTGGAAGGTTACGTTGTGCACTCTCCAGGACATTTGTTTGGCTACTTTTGGAATATTGTGTGCAGTTCTGGTCTCTCTGCTCGAGGAAGGATGTTGTGAAACCTGAAAGGATTCAGAGAAGATTGACAAGGACGTCGTCAGGGTTTGAGCTGAACAGAGTGGAGCTCTTTTCTGTCGAGTGCCAAAGGCTGAGGGTGACCCTACAAACGTTTATAAAATCATGAGAGGCATAGAGAGGGTAAATAGGCAAGGTCTTTTCCCAGGATGGGTCATAGGCTCAGGGCGAGGGTGAGATTTAAAAGGAACCTAAGGGGCAACTCCGATATTCAGAGGCTGCTGCATGTAGGGATTGAGCTGCCAAAGGAAGTGGTGATGGATGGTACAAGTACAGCATTTTAAAGGTATCTGGATGGGGATATGAATAGGAAGGGTTTAGAGGACAGAGGCCAAGTGCTGACAAATGGGACTGGATTAATTTAGAATATCTGAGTGGTACTGATGAGTTGGATAGAAGGGTCTGTTTCTGTGCCGGACATCTCGATGACTCTGGCTTTCCACTAACATTTGCCACGTCAGTAGGTCCACTTTCTCTCTAATGTCAGTGTTAATGTCTTGGTGTCTCCGTTTGCTCCCACCTTCCTGGGGACGTTAACCATTTCGTGTCTGGTCCTTCCTCAAGAAGCTGCATTGCAGGTTCACCCTGAATTGACACTTTTTTTTTGCTTCCCAAAATCAGACCTGCTCACACTCAGCAGGATCTCAGTGTTGTGAAAGATATTAACTTTCAGGTGGAGGTATCCAAAATTCAGAGAGATGTCAGTCTTGATATTTTTGCTTTTCCGCCACTGTAAGATCCTGAATCAGCACCTTCAGGGGAATTAGTTAGAGCGGAGTGAGAATAGAGGGGAAGGGAGAGTGGGATGGTGCTTTCAATTTTGTGGAATAACAGAACACAAGAATATTCCATAGAAAGTAAAGTTGCTTGTTCTGAATTTCTACCCTGGACTGAGTGATGACCTTTGTAATCTCTCTTTACAGAGTATTTGAAGATCTGAAGACAGAAGTTTCAAAATCAACGGATGAAGGGCTTATGCCCAAAACATTGACTCTCCTGCTCCTCGGATGCTGCCTGACCTGCTGTGCTTTTCCAGCGCCACACTTTTCGACTCTGACTCTCCAGCGTCTGCAGTCCTCACTTTGACAGTCACTCAATCCATCGGGACCGCAACGGTTTTCAACTCTGATTCTGTGAGAAGGAGCAAAGCTTTTTGGTTCCTGTTTGAGGATGTTTTCAGCATCAGTGGGACTGGATGAGAGACCCCACTGTTGCAGCGCACTGAGTGTGGAGCCTGAAACAGTTATACAGCCTGGGAAGGGGAATTCAGGGTGGGGAGGGGCTCTGCACACGTTTGTGTGTGGCTGAAGCTCCGGCCATGGAGAAACCCGAGGAATCCCACCCCATGGAGAAATGGTGGAAATTTGGCAACTGTGGGAAAGGCTTCCGTTTCCCATCTGCCTCGGGCGGATTCCTCGGATTGGGATTTTTGAAAATGGTGCAGGGACTGCATTCGGCTTGGCCCCCCCCCCATTACACAGACACCTTGACCCCCCCCATTACCCAGACACCCTGACCCCACCCCATTACCCAGACACCCTGACCCCACCCCATTACCCAGACACCTGCCCCCCCCATTACCCAGACACCCTGACCCCACCCCCCCCATTACCCAGACACCCTGACCCCGCCCCCATTACCCAGACACCCTAACCCCACCCCCATTACCCAGACACCTGGCCCCACCCCCTCGCTCCATTGTTGATGTCACTGCGCAGAACTGGTCTTGTGAGGTTCAGAGTGAGACCCCCTCCCTCTGGGCAACTCTTTATCCTGTGGGGAGAGTAAATGAACTTTTGTATCTCTTTTCCCCAGGTTTGGGGGTAAGGGAGGGGTCCAGAACTAGAGGGCATAGATTTAGGGTGGGGGGGTGAAAGATTTGTGAGGGACCTAAGGGGCAACCTTTTCATGCGGAGGGTGCTGCATTTACGGAATGAGCTGCCAGAGGAAGTGGTGAAGGCCGATATAATTACAGCATTTAAAAGGCATCTGTATGGGGATATGAATAGGAAGGGTTTAGAGGGACATTGGCCAAATTCTGGCAAATGGGTCACTAGGTTAATTTAGGATATCTGGATTAGTGGTGCTGGAAGAGCACAGCAGTTCAGGCAGCATCCAAGGAGCAGCGAAATCAACGTTTCGGGCAAAAGCCCTTCAGTTTAGAATAGCTGGTCGGTGTGGACTGAAGGGTTTGTCCATGCTGTACAACTCTGACTATTTCTACATAGTCAGAACCAATTTCACAAGACCAGGAACAGGCCGTTCACCCCTTCTAACCTGTCCTGAGCCGTGGTTAAACTGCATATAATTCAGTGCAAGTTTCAGAAAAGGTTTCAACAGCTCTTTTTAAAAATTTAACATGCTTTCAGACTTCAACTATGTTTCTCAATATATCATTTTAGGTATTCTTAATTGTAAAGATACGCGTATCTAGAGAACACAACCCACACCTCCTGGTGCTGCCAGGAAACTTTACAATGCTGATGAAACAATGCAGTACCTGCACGCACAAAAAATTTACAATTTCTAACGATATTAGCTCCTCATTCACTGCTCCATCTGATACACGACATTGGAAACTCGGTGCAGGAGGCTGCAAAAAAAAAAGAGCAGCTTTAAAACAAAAACCTCTTGGAGCTCAAAACTTTCAATGAGAGTCTGAGTCTGGCAGTAAGTAAGTTCAAGTAACATTTATTGTGACCCAACTTTGTTACAGCTTCAGATTCCACCCCCGCACCCCCCTCACCAAAAAGGCGTGGAAAAAGTTGCTGGTTTTTTCAAATAAGCAGCTCAAGGTCAAAGCGCACACACTGCCACCCCCCTCCACCTCTCTCCTTTACTATTGGTCAGCACCGAGTTGTCCCTTTGTAATTGGGTCCTTGCTACAGCCGTAACCCATAGGAAATACTTGGAGACAAGGTATGGGTTGAAATTGGTGAGTGTGGTAGTAAGTTTCTCTCCACGCATTTGCCAGTTGGGGGGGCGGGGGTGTCAGCAGTGTCGAGTCAACCAGACTGTTGTGGGTCTGGAGTCACGTGTACGCCACACTGGGTAAAGGAGATAGCTGGAACGACTGAGTGAATCCTCTCCCACCGCGACAGTTTCCTTCCCTCAAAAGGACGTGAGTGAATCAGATGGGGGTTTCTCCACCCCCACACCCCTAAAATGGTTTCACCGTTAGATTCTGAACTCCAGATTTCTGACCAAATTCCAATTCCGCCATCTGCCGCGGTGGAATTCAAACCCGGGAGTCCCCAGAACCGGGTTGATAGTCCAGTCGATAATGGCACTTGGCCGTCGCTCCTTCAATCCCCCTGCGGTGGCAGGTGAACTCGCTGGTGCCTCCGCAGGTGGGAGGAGTGGATGAAGCCTTTCCAGCACTCGGGGCAGCTGAAGGGCCTTTCCTCTGTGTGGACCCGCCGGTGGGTCACCAAGTTGGAGGCCTGGGTAAATCTCTTCCCACACTCAGGGCAGCTGAAGGGCCTCTGCCCCGTGTGGACCCGCCGGTGGGTCAGGAGGTGGGAGGCCCGGACAAAGGCCTTCCCGCACTCGGGGCAGCTGAAGGGCCTTTCCCCAGTGTGGAGCCGCTGGTGCCTGAGCAGGTTCGAGGAATTCCTGAAGGCTTTCCTGCACTCGGGGCAGTTGAAGGGCCGCTCCCCTGTGTGGATACGCCAGTGGGTCAGCATGGTAGAGTCCTGGCTAAAGCCCTTACCGCATTCGGGGCAGGAGTACGGCCTCTCCCCCGTGTGGATGTGCCGATGAACCTCCAGGGCAGACGGAGCACGGAAGCCTTTCCCGCAGTCGCCACACTTCCACCGTTTCTCCACGGGGCGGAATTCCTCGGGTTTCTCCATGGCCGAAGCTTTAGCTGCACACAAACACGTGTGGAGACCCTTCCCAACATGAATTCCCCTTCCCAGACCGTATAGCTGTTACACGCTCCTCATTGAGTGCACTGCAATGGTAGGGTCTCTCATCCAGTCCCACTGATGCTGAAAATGTACCCAAACAGGAACCAAAAAGCTTTGCTCCTTCTCACAGAATCAGAGTTGAAAACCGTTGCGGTCCCGATGGATTGAGTGACTGTCAAACATTGACGTCAAAGTGAGGACTGCAGACGCTGGAGAGTCAGAGTCAGAAATTACAGCGCTGGAAAAGCACAGCAGGTCAGGCAGCATGAGGAGCAGGAGAGTCGACGTTTTGGGCATAAAGCCTTCATCTGTTGATTTTGAAACTTCCCTCTTCAGATCTTCAAAATGTAAAAAGAGATTACAAAATGTCATCACTGTCAGTGCAGGGTAGAAATTCAGAACAAGCAATTCTACTTTCTGCGGAATATTCTTTTGTTATTCCACAAAATTGAAAGCACCATCCCACTCTTCCCTTCCCTTCTGTTCTCACTCCACTCTAACTAATTCCCCTGAAGGTGCTGATTCAGGATCTTACAGGGGCAGAAAAGCAAAAACATCAAGACTGACATCTCTCTGAATTTTGGATACCTCCATCTGAAAGTTAATATCTTTCACAACACTGGGATCCTGCTGAGAGTGAGCAGGTCTGATTTTGAGAAGCAAAAAAAAAGTGTCAATTCAGGGTGAACCTGCAATGCAGCTTCTTGAGGAAGAACCGGACAGAAAATGGTTAATGTCTCCAGGAAGGTTGAGGGGGGGAGCAAAGTGAGACATCAAGGTATTAACACCGACATTAGAGAGAAACTGAACGTAAAGATGTCGCAAATGTTTGTGGAAAGCCAGAGTCACAGATATACAGCACAGAAACAGACACTTGGATCAAACTCTTTGGTGCTGACCAGACATCCGAAATTAATCTAGTCCCATTTGCCAGCCCTTGGCCCATATCCCTCCGAGCCCTTCCTATTCATATCCCCAACCAGATGACTTTTAAAATACTGCAATTGTAACCAGCCTGAGCCACTTCCTCTGGCAGCTCATTCCATACATGCACCATCCTCTGCATGAAAACAATACCCCTTTAGGTCGCTTAAATCACCACCGCCCCCACCCCCGGTCCTTACCCTTAACTCCCACATCCCAAGGAAAAGACCTTGTCTAATTACCCTCTCCCCCCTCACCTCTTCATTACCCTACCCCCCCCCCCCCATCTATCCGTCTCTCCTCACCTTGAGTTTGCAGAGTCTGTTCCCTCCCTGGATTCACTCCAGTTGCTCCAAGTGAACAGATTCCCCCCTCCCTCCCTGGATGAAGAGTTCCCCATAGTGAAGGGAGTTACACTCTGAAACTGACATGGCCACTTCCGCGTTGTGACGTCATCAATGGATCGAGGGGGGCCCCCACATTGCGCCTGCTCCGCGGTGCGCCTGCGCAGTCTCCAAACCCATCTTCCCTTTGGAGAAGCTTCATAGTGTGGAAGCAGGCCACTCGGCCCAGGGAGTCCACACTGACCCTCCGAAGGGTAACCCACCCACACCCATTCCCCAACCCCTATTGCTCTGCATTTAACCCTTACTAATGCACCTAACCTGCACATCCTATGGCTAGTCCACCCTAACCTAGACAGACGCCAGCCAGACATCCTAAATTAATCCTAAATTCCACTTGCCAGCATTTGGCCCATATCCCTCTAAACCCTTGCTATTCATATACCCAGATGCCTTTTATATTGTGTCATTATGGCAGGCTCCACCATTTCCTCTGGCAGCACGTTCCATACATCCGCCACCCTCTGCGTGAAAAAGTTTCTGCACACTTCCCTTTCCCCATTCACCTTAAACCTATGTTCTTCTAGTTCTAGACTCCCCTACCCTGGGGAAAAGACCTTGCCCTGATCCATGCCCCTTCTGTACTTTTATAAGGTCACCCCTCAGCCTCTGATGCTCCCTGGCCTATCAGCCTCTCCCTGTACCTCAAAACATTCCAACTCTGCCAACAAGCCTTATACAAGTTTTCCCACCCCTTTCAAAGTTTCACAACATCTTTCCTATTGCAGGGAGACCAGAACTGAATGCAGGATTCCAAAAGTGGCCTAACCACATGTCCTGCACAGCCGCAACAGGACTTCCCAAATCCTGTACTCAATGCTCTGACCAATAAAGGAAAGCATACCAAGGTCTCTTTGTTCTGCAGCACTCCCCTTAACTGTGTCAGTCCTGCCTGGATTGCTTGACCAAAATGCAAACCTCATATTTCTCTGAATTAAACTCCACCTGCCACTCTTAGGCCGATCAGCCCATCCGATCAATTCTGATTTATATCTCTTTCCTCCCTTATTCCAGAGAAGCTGAAAATCTCCACCCCACACACTCTCCCTCCATTCTCAGTTTGCTGACCCTAATCCCTGCTGTACCTCATCCTGAAAGGTCTGGTTCATGCTGATTAATAGGCCCACACTCACAGCAGGGGGGGGGGGGGGGGGGGAATCTTATTGAAACATACATAATACTGAACGACCTGGACATTGGGAAGATATTTCAATTGGTAAGACAGACTAGGAAAAGAGGACCTTTTAGAATGGAGAAAAGGAAAAACTTCAGCCAGAGAGCGGTGAATCTATGTAATTCCTTGACACAGGAGGCTGTGGAGGCCAGGTCACTGAGGAGATTTAAAACGGAGATAGATAGGTTCTTGAGTATCAAGGGGATCGAGAGGTATTGGGAGAAAGCAGGTGAATGGGGTTGACAAACTGATCAGCCACAACTGAAATGGTAGGGGCAGACCTGATGTGGTGAATGGCCAAAATGTCTGCTCCTGTCTTATGGTCTCTTACTGTCCTGGACATAGTGAGAGAGTTGGGAGCAGGAGTAGGTCAGTTGGTCTTTCGAGCCTGCACCAGCTTTGAACAGATCATAACTGGATATTAATCTACCTACATCTCGGTGGATAGGCTGGGATGTTTTCAATGGAACACAGGAGGTTGAGATGCGACATTATAGAGAATTATAAAATCATGAGGGGCATAGATGAGGTGAATGGCAGGTGTCGTTTCAAGATTAGGAGCAAATTTTTAAGGTGAGAGGAGAAAGATTTTAAAAAAGATATGAGGAGCACCTTTTTCCTTTGAGAGAGTGGTTTGTGTGGAATGAATGTCCAGAGGAAATGGTGGATGCAGGTACAGTAACAACATTTAAAAGATGTTTGGATAAGGACATGAATAGGAAAGGTTTGGAGAGATATGGGCCAAACACAGGCAGGTGGAATGAGTTTAGTTTGTGAACATAGTCAGCACGGACTAGTTGGGCTGAAGGGTCTGTTCTGTGCTGTCCGACTCTGTAACTGTTCTATACTGGTCTTGAAACCATTTTCTTGCCCTCCCTCAGAAACATCCACCTCTTTGTTGTTCAAAAATCAGATGAGTTCAGCCTTGAATATATTCAATGACCCCCCGAACTGCAGGAAGGCATCCCCACTTCTGAACTCAATTCCTCTGAGTCTGCTCCTCCCTGGATTCACTGCCTTTACACATTCAGTTGCTGCGAGTCAAGAATTGAATCCCACAATGAAATAAAGAAATGGAAAAGAGGGTGAGAAAAGAGAGTCCCGTACTCACAATGTTAAACAGAGGAAGGAAGTTGCAGTCTGGAGTGAAGCTCAATCTTCATTCAGAGACATAGGTGCAGCAGCAGCATCAGAAGCTCAAAGGACAACTTCCGCATTCAGACAATAGTGGACGTTCTCATTGGCAGGAGGACTACCCTACTTCCGGTCCTCCAAGGCTTCCGCCGTTCTTGCTGACACCGAGGAGCATGCGCTGTACACTCTGTGGCAATGCTGCGATTACTGACAAATTTAAGTGTCCAAATGCCAATAGGAGAAAAAGAGACGGTAGAGCCAATATTTATTTTTCCCCGTGACTCGACCTAACCAAACATGCTCCTCACTATTTTTGCTAGTCACTTTGCCTACACCCCTGATGATTTTACAAATCTCAATAAGGTCACCCCTCAACCTCCTCCACTCCAGCGAATAAAGTCTCAGCCTCTCCTTATAACTCAAACCCTTCAGACCTGGAACATCCTGGTAAATCTTTACCGAATCTTCTCTAATTGTAATCTTCCTATAACAGGGCGACCAGAACTGTACTCAGTGTTCTAAAAGTGGCCTCACCAACATCCTGTACAATTTCAAAATGATGTCCCAACTCCAACATTCAACGGTGTGAACAATGAAGGTAAGTGGGCTAAACAACTCTTAACCACTTTGTCTACCGGTGATGCAACTTTCAAAGAACTATGTACCTGAACCACACCCCCATGTCTCTGTTCTACAACATAACTCAGGGCCCTGCCACTAACTGCGACAAGTCCTCCCCCTTTTTTTTAAGCAAAATGCAATTCCTCACTTTCATCTAAACTTCTCTTGTGCACACGCTCTCTCTCGGACACAGACACACACCACCCAACACTCTCACAGGCTTATACTCCATCACACTCATACATGACCAAGCATGCACACAGGCAAACATATACTCTGAGGCAAACTCTCACACACAGTCACGTGCACAGACACACACAGGTCTATGGGGTAAATTTGCATTCGCAGATACATTCAATTTTGATCCAAAAAGCACACAGTCTGTAGGCAGCCAATCCATGTAATATTTTATAAATTCCTACTTTGGAAATGGAACCAGTCTGATTCAAGATTGGGATACAGACAGAGTCAAACCTCACAGCCTTCATATACTGAGCTGAGATGTCACTGATTTCCATAAAACCTTAAGTCATCTCAAGAATGTGACTCAAAAGTACTTCTAAGCTTTACATATTAATGAACCAAAACCCGCAACCCATTCTAGAAGATGAAAGACTAAACCAGAATCTTGATTTGTTCAATATATCCTATCAGTAGTATAACACTGTGATCGGTTGCTATATGTTCCTGCTCCATCGCTACCCGATGAAGGAGCAGCAGTCTGAAAGCTAGTGCTTCCAAAGAAATCTGTTAGATGATAACCTGGTGCTGTGAGATTTTTTCACTTTATCCACTCCAGTCCAACACTGGCACTTCCACATCGTTTCCAGTGAACACAGCCCACAGCTCCTGGTGCTGCCAGGAAACCTTACAATGCTGATGACATGGCGCACACTCTGCACTCCTGAAAAAATTCTCACGATACTGGCTGCTCATTCACTGCTCCACCTGATACACGACATTGGAAACTTAGTGCAGGAGGCTGAAAGAAATGAGCAGCTTTAAAACAAAAACCTCTTGGAGCTCAAAGCCTTCAATGAGAGTCTGAGCTGGGGGGGGGGTAAGCTCAGGTAACCTTTATTGTGACCCAACTTTGTTACAGCTTCAGATTCTCCCCAGCAAACAGACAGAGAAAACATAGCAGATTTTTAAAAAAACACCTCAAGATCAAAGTGCACACAGACATCCCCCCCCCCCCCTTTAATATTGGTCAGCACGGAGTTGTCTCTTTGTAATTGGATCCTCGGTCCAACCATAACCCAGAGGAAGTGTTGCCTCACTCAGCAATTTCAACCCATACCCTGTATCCAAGTAAGTTCCTCCTCACCCATTTGCTGTGGGTCTGGAGTCACGTACAGGACAGATCGGGTAAAGGATGCAGCTGGGACGACTGAGTGAATCAAATGGGGGTTTCTCCACCCCCACACCCCCCATAAAATGGTTTCACCGTTAGATTCTGAACTCCAGATTTCTGACCAAATTCCAATTCCACCATCTGTCACGATGGGAAGTGAAGCCGGGATCCCTGGAACTGGGTTGATAGTCCAATCGATAATGGCACTCGGCCGTCACTCCTTCAATTCCCCCTGTGATGGTACGTGAACGCGCTGGTGGCTCCGGAGATGGGAGGAGCGGGTGAAGCCCTTCCCACACTCGGGGCAGCTGAAGGGCCTCTCCCCCGTGTGGATCCGCCGGTGGGTCAGCAGGTTGGAGGCTCGGGCAAAGCTTTTCCCACACTCGGGGCAGCTGAAGGGCCTCTCCCCCGTGTGGACTCGCCGGTGCTTCACCAGGGCAGAGGAATCGCTGAAGGCCTTCCCGCACTCGGGGCAGCTGAAGGGCTTCTGCCCCGTGTGGACCCTTTGGTGCTTCTGCAGGTCGGAGGAATCGCTGAAGCCCTTCCCGCACTCGGGGCAACTGAAGGGCCTCTCCCCGGTGTGGACGCGCTGATGCTTCAGCAGGTCCGAGGAATAGCTGAAGGCCTTGCCACATTCAGGGCAGGTGAAGGGCTTCTCCCCCGTGTGGACCCGCTGGTGCGTACGCAAGTTGCCCACCTGACTGAATCCCTTCCCGCACTCGGGGCAGGAGAAGGGCCTCTCCCCAGTGTGGATCCGCTGGTGGGTCACCAGGATAGATGCCTGTGTAAAGGTCTTGCCGCACTCAGTGCAGCTGAAGGGTCTCTCCCCCGTGTGGACCCGCCGGTGCTTCAGCAGGATGGAGGAATTGCTAAAGATCTTCCCGCACTCGGTGCAGGGGAACGGCCTCTCCCCCGTGTGGACCTGCTGGTGGGCCTGTAGGGCGGAGGAGTTGCTGAAGGCCTTCCCACACTCAGGGCAGGAGAACGGCCTCTCTCCGGTGTGACTGCGCCGATGAATCTCCAGGGCAGACGGAGCACGGAAGCCTTTCCCACAGTCACCACACTTCCACGGTTTCTCCACGGGGCAGGATTCCTCGGGTTTCTCCATGGCCGAAGCTTCAGCCGCGCACAAACACGTGTAGACGCTCTCCACGTCGTGAATTCCTCTTCCCAGGCCGTATAACTGCTACACGCCCCACACTCAATGTGCTTCGACAGTAGGGTCTCTCATCCAGTCCCACTGATGCTGAAAACCTACCCAAACAGGAACCAAAATGCTTTCCTTCTTCTCACAGACTCAGTTGAAAACTGTTGCGGTTCCGATGGACTGAGTGACTGTCAGACATTGAAGTCAAAGTGAGGACTGCAGACGCTGGAGAGTCAGAGTCGAAATGTGTGGCGCTGGAAAAGCACAGCAGGTCAGGCAGCATCCGAGGAGCAGGAGAGTCAACGTTTCGGGCATAAGCCCTTCATCTGTTGATCTTGAAATTTCCGTCTTCAGATCCTCAAATACTCTGTAAAAAGAGATTACAAAGGTCATCACTGTCAGGGCAGAGTAGAAATTCTACTTTCTACGGAATCCTTTCTTTTTATTCCCCAAAACTGAAAGCACCATCTCACTCCCCTCTAACTAATGGTGTTGGGGAAATTGATGGGATTAAAAGTTTACAAATCCCCAGCACCTGGTGATCCAAACCCCAGGCTATGGCCCAAGTCATCCAAATGTCAAATCTTGAGCTGACCTTAGCAGGACTTATACACGTAATGGTAAGGTCCCAGGGAGTGTTGCTGAACAAAGTGACCTTGGAGTTCAGGTGCTTAGCTCCTTGAAAGTGGAGTTGCAGGTAGATAGGATAGTGAGGGTGTTTGGTATGCTTTCCTTTATTAGTCGGAATATTAATTAATGGTGTAGGACGTCATGTTGTGGCCGTACAGGACACTGGTTAGGCCACTGTTGGAATATCGCATGCAATTCTGGTCTCCTTCCTATCGGAAGGATGTTGTGAAACTTGAAAGGGTTCAGAAAAGGTTTACAAAAATGTTGCCAGGGTTGGAGGATTTGAGCTATAGGGAGAAGTTGAATAGGCTGGGGCTGTTTTCTCTGAAGCGTTGGAGGATGACCTTATAGAGGTTTATAAAATCATAAGGGGCATGGATAGGATAAATAGACAAAGTCTTTTCCCTGGGGTGGGGGACGTCCAGAACTAAAGGGCATAGGCTTAGGGTGAGAGGGGAAAGATATAAAAGAGACCCAAGGGACACCCTTTTCACTCAGAGTATGGTGCGTGTGTGGAATGAGCTGCCAGAGGAAGTGGTAGAGGCTAGTACAATTGCAACATGTAAAAGGCATCTGGATGGGTGTATGAATAGGAAGGGTTCAGAGGGATATGGGCTAGTTGCTGGCAAGTGGATTTAAATTAGGTTGGGATATCTGGTCACCATGGATGAGTTGGACTGAAGGGTCTGTTTCCATGCTATGATGTTTGTCTTGAGTTTCCCATCTGAAACTTGCGTCATCCTGAAAAGAAATGTACAAAAGACATCACTGTGAGCAAAAGATTAGGGCGTCACGGTGGCACAGTGGTTAGCACTGCTGCCTCACAGCGCCAGAGACCCGGGTTCAATTCCCCAACTGAATGTGTGGAGTTTGCACGTTCTCCCCGTGTCTGCGTGGGTTTCCTCCGGGTGCTCCGGTTTCCTCCCACACTCCAAAGATGTGCAGGTCAGGTGAATTGGTCATGCTAAATTGCCCGTAGTGTTAGGTAAGGGGTAGATGTAGGGGTATGGGTATGGGTGGGTTACGCTTCGGCGGGGCGGTGTGGACTTGTTGGGCCGAAGGGCCTGTTTCCACACTGTAAGTAATCTAATCTAATATAAAAAAGAGATTAAAAAAACAACTGAGGGGACAGTTCGACTTCCTACAGAACACTTTTCCTATCTGCTCACTGAATGTATTCAATTTGAATCCTACACATGATCCCTCCCCCTGTATTGAAGTTCAAATCCATCCTCATGTCTTTCCTCCACTCCTGGTGTTCGCCCTTTTCTCTTGTCTACAAACTGTAACTAACATCAACATGTCAATGCTCTCCTGGTCACTGCCACCTTGGAAGGACCCACATTCTGTTCCAGTGCCACAGATTATCACATTAATTCACCTCAAATTCACAGCCCATCTAAGTGTTTTTTTTTCTCCCCTGGACCTCTCTCTCCCACTTCCTTTTCCTGTTTTAAGGGCACACACAGACCAAGCTCAGGGCCAGGTCTCCCAGAGTGAAATCAGGAAATTCTAGTTGACACAAAGGCTGCCCCCGAGGTTGGAATCCTCTCCCGGAAATGACAGCAGACGATGCCTTCACCAAGATGGCCGCCCGCGACGCCGGCCCAAAGAAAACCTCCGCCTGACCTTCACAAAGATGGCCGCCGGGCGCTCCAGGCCCGAAGGCAACTTCCGCCTGACCTTCACAAAGATGGCCGCCGGGCGCACCAGGCCCGAAGGTAACTTCCGCCATCCCTGCACAAAGGTGGCCGCCAGTTGCCCAGGCAACCCGAGGGGTCCTTCGCTGGTGAAGTAAACACTGGGCCTGTGGGGCTTTTATTGGAGGCCTCAGGCCTCCCCCGAGGAGTTTATAAACCTCCCCCTCCCCAGCCTCCCTCCCCCCGCGGTTCCCAATCCTACCCTGTCTCACTTGGCGACCTCCCCCCGGGATGTTTCTGAGACCTGTCCGTGTTCTGAAGAAGGATTCCCCCGCGGACCCGCTCAGCCTTTCCCAGCGGTTTCTGTCCTTGTTCCTTCGGCCGCCCATCCCGCTGCGGGAGCTACACTGCGCGTGCGCGAGTTCGGAGAGGGGGCGGGGTCCTGGTGAGTGACGTCATCTTCAGCTCAGGGGGCGTGGTTGGAGGAGTCCTCCAAGGATTCGGAAACAATAGGGGGCGGGGCGATGGTTTTGCCCCGCCCCCAGCCACCTCAAAGTTGAGTTTCTTTTGGGTTCGAATGTAGTTTTTTTTATTCAATTTTCAGCCTGTTCAGAAGTGAGCAGAATGGGTTCTTTCTTGATTATAATGTTTTATTAAAATATCTCTTGATTAAAATTTTAAAAGTATAAGTGATAAGTGCTAACTTAGCCTGGAGCACTTCTTTTTAAGAGCAAAAAGACAGTGTTATTTTCTGGGTCTGTAGATTTTGGTTGAGCAAAGATGACCTTTAATATAGAGATACGCCCTTCCTGTCGGAAATGGGAGATTAGGGAGAGTTTCCACCTTACTGAGGATTACCTGCAGCAAGTGTCCTTGGTCACGAATCCTATCAGATCGACTGGAACTGTTGGAGCGACAATGAGGAATTTACAAGAGCTAGGGGGTGTGATAGATAGTTATAGGAAGGGAGAAAAGCTGCAGATACAATCAGATAGATGGAGTAACACCAGGAAAGGTAGGAGAGGTAAACAGGTAGTGCAGGAATCTTCTGTGGCTATCCCCAATTCAAACAAGTATGCTGTTTTGGAAAATGTATGGGGTGATGGACTCCCAGGGGAACGTAGCATGAACAGCCAAGTTTCTGGTATTGAGAGAGGCTCTAATGTGATGAGGGGTATGCTGGTGTCCAAGTGTTCGATTGAGACAGGGGACCCTCTAGTCAGATGCACAGACAGACATTTCTGCAGCCAGCAGCGAATAATCAGAATGGTGTGTTGCCTCCCTCGTGCCAGGATCAAGGGTGTTTCAGAGAGGGTGCAGAATGTTCCAAAAGGGGAGAGGGACAAGCAGGTGGTCATTGTACACACTGGAACCAATGACATCGGAAGGGAAAAAGATGAGATTCTGGTGTCAAAGAAAATTAGGCAGGAATTGAAATAAGAAGGTCCTCAAGGATCATAATATCTGGGTTACTGTCGGTGCTATAAGCTAGTGAAGGTAGGAATAGGAGGATAGAGAAGATGAATGTATGACTGAGGAGCTTGTGCAGGGGAGAAGGGCTCACATTTTTGGATTGTTGGAATCTCTTCTGGGGTAGAAGTGACCTGTACAAGGAGGACGGATTGCACCTGAATTGGAAGGGGACTAATATACTGACAGGGAGATTTGCGAGAGCTGCTCAGGAGGTTTTAAACTAGTAAGGTGGGAATAGTGAGGAAAGAGATCAATCTGAGATGGGTACAATTGGGAAAAGGAGTGAGTCAAGCAGTCAGGGTAGGCAGGGACAAAGCAGAGAGCAAGTTAGGATTGGTAAATTAAACTGAATTTACTTCAATGCAAGAGGCCGAACATGAAATGCAGATGAAGTCAGGGCATGGGATATGACAGCAATCACAGAAACATGGCTCAGGGATGGACAGGACTGGCAGCTTAATGTTCCACAATACAAATGCTACAGGAAGGGTAGAAAAGGGGGCAAGCGAGGTGGGGAGTGGTGTTTTGATAAGGGTTGGTATTACAGCTGTATTTAAGCAGGATATTCTTGGGAATACATCCAGGAAAGTTATTTGGGTGGAACTGAAATAAGAGAGGGATAATCACCTTATTGGGATGGTATTATATACCCCCCTAAGAGTCAGCAGGAAATTGAGAAACAGATTTGTAAGGAGATTTCAGTTATCAGTAAGAATAATACGGTGGTTATGGTGGGGGACTTTACATCTTTGCCCCCTCACACTAAACTAATATCCTCTAGTTCTCGACTCCCCTGGCCCAGGAAAAGACTTTGTCTAATTTACCCTGTCCATGATTTTATAAACTTCTGCACAGTTACCCCTTAGCCTCTGATGCTTCAGAGAAAATAGCTCCATCCTCTTCAGCCTCTCCCTATAGCTCAAACCCTCCAACTCTGGCAATATCCTTGTTCATCTTTTCAGAACCCTTTCAAGTTTCACAACATCCTTCCAAAAGGAAGGAGACCAGAACTGCACGCAATATTCTACAAGTGACCTAACCGAGGTGTGATACAGCTGAAACATGACCTCCCAACTCCTGTACTCAACGCTCTGGCCAATAAAGGAAAGCAAACCTTCTTCACTATCCTATCTACCTGCAACTCCACTTTTAAAGGAGCTATGAACCTGCACTCCAAGGTCTCTTTGTTCAGCAACAGTGGGCGGCACGGTGGCACAGTGGTTAGCACTGCTGCCTCACAGCGCCAGAGACCCGGGTTCATTTCCCGCCTCAGGCGACTGACTGTGTGGAGTTTGCAAATTCTCCCCGTGTCTGCGTGGGTTTCCTCCGGGCGCTCCGGTTTCCTCCCACAGTCCAAAAGTGTGCAGGTCAGGTGGATTGGCCATGCTAAATTGCCCGTAGTGTTAGGTAAGGGGCAGATGTAGGGGTATGGGTGGGTTGCGCTTCGGCGGGTCGGTGTGGACTTGTTGGGCCGAAGGGCCTGTTTCCACACTGTAAGTAATCTAATCTAATCTAATCTAATCTAAACACTCCCCTGGACCTTCCCATTGAATGTACATGTCCTGCTCTGATTTGCTTTTCCAAAATGCAGCCCCTCACATTTATCTAAATTGAACTCCATCTGCCACTCCTCAGCCACTGGCCCATCTGATCAAGATCCTGTTGTAAATCTAAGGTAACCTTGCTTGCTGAACACTGCACCTGGAATTTTGGTGTCATCTGCAAACTCACTAACTATACCTCCTATGTTCACATCAAAATAATTTACGTAAATTATGAAAAGTAGTGAATCCAGCACCGATCCTTGTGGCACTCCACTGGTCACAGTCCTCAAGTCTGAAAATCTACCCTCCACCACCACCCTCTGTCTTCTACCTTTGAGCAAGTTCTCCTTGTGTTCCACAAGATCTAACCTCGAACACCTTACTGAAGTCCACATAGATTACGTCCACCACTCTATCCTCATCAATCCTCTTTGTTACCTCTTCAAAAAAACTCAATCAAGTTCATGAGACAGGATTTCCCACGCGCAAAGCCATGTTGACTATCCCTAATCAGTCCTTGCCTTTCCAAATGTATAAATACTGACCCTCAGGATTCCCTCCAACAACGTGCCCACCACCGATATCAGGCTTATTGGTCTATAGTTCCCTGGCTTGTCCTTACTGCCCTTCTTAAACAGTGGCACCACGTTAGCCAACCTCAGTCTTCTGGCACCTCACCTGTGACTATCAATGATACAAATATCTCAGCAACTTCCCTCACTTCCCACAGAGTTCTAGGTTACACATGATCAGGTCCTGGGGATTTATGCATTTCAAGACATCCAGCACCACATCCTCTGTAATATGAACATTTTTCAAGATGTCACCATCTATTTGACTACATTCTATATCTTCCATGTCCTTCTCCACAGTAAACACTGATGCAAAATACTCATTTAGTATCTCCCCTATCTCTTGCGGCTGCACAGAAAGGCCACCTTGCTGATCTTGGAGGGGCTCTATTCTCTCCCTAGTTACCCTTTTGCCCTTAATGTATTTGTAAAAACCCTTTGGATTCTCCTTCACCATATTTGCCAAAGCTACGTCTTCTTTTTGCCCTCCAGGAGTACAGGAGTTGGGAGGTCGTGTTTCTGCTCCTCTGTCTGATGGTCTCTTGCTGTCCTGGACACAGAGTGAGAATTGGGAGCAGGAGTAGGCCATTTGGTCTTTCAAGCCTGCACCAGCATTGAACAGATTATAAATGGATATGGATCTCCCTACATAGGGGTGCAGAGGCTGGGACTACTCTCACTGGAGCACAGGTGACCTTTCAGAGGTTTATAAAATCATGAGGGGTATAGGTGAGGTGAACATTTAAAATACATTTGGAGAAGTACATGAATAGGAAAGGTTCGGAGGGATACGGGCCAAAGACAGGCAGGTGGGATTGGTTTAGTTTGTGAATATAGTCAGCTTGGACTAGTTGGGCTGAAGGGTCTGTTTCTGTGCTCGGCGAAAGTGAGAACTGCACATGCTGGAGATCAGAGCCACGATTAGTGTGGTGCTGGAAAAGCACAGCAGGTCAGGCAGCATCCGAGGGGCAGGAAAATCAACATTTTGGGCAGGAGGGGCTCCTGCCCAAAGCGTAAATTTTCCTGCTCCTCGGATGCTGCTTGACCTGCTGTGCTTTTCCAGCACCACTCTAATCGTGTTTCTGTGCTGTCTGACTTGAACAGTTATGTACTTGTCTTAAAATCATTTTCTTGCCTTCCCCCGTTACCATCCACTTCATTGCTGTTCAGAAATCAGATGAACTCAGCCTTGAATACATTCAATGACCCCTTAACGTGGGCAGCACAGTGGTTAGCACTGCTGTCTCACAGTGCCAGAGATCCAGGCTCAATTCCCACCTCAGGTGACTGTGTGGAGTTTGCACGTTCTCCCCGTGTCTGCATGGGTTTCCTCCCACAATCCAAAACTGTGCTGATTAGGTGAATTGGCCATGATAAACTGCCTGTAGTGTTAGGTGAAGGGGTAAATATAGGAGAATGGGTCTGGGTGGGTTGCGCTTCAAAGGGTCAGAGTGGACTTATTGGGCTGAAGGGCCTGTTTCCATACTGTAAGTAATCTAATCTAACTGCAGGAAGGCATCCCCACTTCTGAACTTAATTCCTTTTGCTAATATACCACTTGCCTTGCTGATTGTTTGCTGCACCTGTCTGACAACTGGCAGTGACCGGTGTAGAAGGACGCTGAGACCCATTTGTCCATCCACACATCATTCCTGAAGAAGGGCTCCTGCCTGAAACATCAACTCTCTTGCTCCTCGGATGCTGCCTGACCTGCTGTGCTTTTCCAGCACCACACTTTTCGACTGATCTGCGGTCCTCACTTTCTCCACATCCCAATGTATCACCATTTAAATAATGCACCTCCTTTGTGCATTTTTTAAAAATCACAACAAAGTCTATAACTTCACACGGTGGTACTGCAGTTGCCATATGTTTGCCAATTGAGACACAGACCTGGACCAACATTGCCCAAGTGTCCCCTCCCTGAATTCACTCTTTCCTTTCAGTTGCTGCAGGTCAACAATTGAACCCCAGAATGGAAACATTGGGCGAGAAAAGAGGGCCATACTCTCAGATATTGTATGGAGGAAAAAGGTTGCAGTCTGGGAGTAAAGTTCAATCTTCATTCAGAGAGAGAGAGAGACGAGCAACAGCAGAAGCTCAAGGTCCAACTTCCGTATTCAGACAATACGGCGGCTCTGATTGGCAGGAGGACCCGTCCCCTTCTGGTCCTCCAGGGCGTCCTATTGGTTCGTCAAAAGAAGGTCACGCGCGCTTTCTGTGGTCAGCGAGAAGCATGTGCAGTGCTTGCTGACACCGAGGATCATGCGCAGTATTCCCTGTGGAGATGCTCGTGTTACTGACAGATTTTAAGTGTCCAAATGCCAATAGGAGTTCAAAAGTCACAATTTTTTATTCCCTCTGTGGCTCAATATTGTATTCTTTTTGCATTTTAATGGCTACTCAACTTTTGTATGTCTTTTCCCCAGGGTAGGGAGAGTTCAGAACTAGAGGGCATAGATTTAGGGTGAGACGAGAAAGATTTGAGGGACCTAAGGGGCAACCCTTTAACACAGAGTGTGGTGTGTGTATGGAATGAGCTGCCAAAGGAAGTGGTGATGGCTGGTACAATTACAACATTTAAAAGGCATCGGGATGGGTATATGAAAAGGAAGAATTTATAGGGTATGGGACAAATGCGTCACTACATTAATTTAGGATATCTGGTTGGCATAGACTGAAGGGTTTGTTTCCCGCTCTGTGACTATTTCTACATAGTTGGAACCAATTTCACAAAACAAGGAATAAGCCATACACCCCTTCCAGCCTGTCCCGAGCTGTGGCCTCACTGCACACTTATTTAGTGCAAGTTTCAGAAAGATTTCAGCAGCTCCTGTAAAAAAAAATTGAACATGCTTTCAGACTTCAATGATGTTTCTGAATATATCATTGTAGCTATTCTCAATGTTTAAGATCAGCCATTTCAGAACGTCATTTAAATGCAGAGGTTTTCTGACAGTAGGTGTGAATTCTGTCTGGGTCCCAATGTCGAGTCAGACTGACATGCTTGTTAGAAAAGCTCTGCAGTTAAACTACATTCTGGGATTAACATACCAAAGAACAGAAGCCAATTCTAAACCATGAAGTATTTAAATCTAAAATTGTTTAATGAATCACATCTCCATGACACTCGACTGCTTTGACTATAAATTCTATGATCATGAACTTATTCTCCACAACCACCGAATGAAGGAGCAGCACTTGAAAGCTCGTGCTTCCAAACAAACCTGTTGGACTATAACCTGGTGTTGAGAGATTTTTAAACTTTATCCACCCCAGTCCAATACCGGCACTTCCACATCGTTTCTAGTGAACACAGCCCACAGCTCCTGGTGCTGCCAGTAAACTTTACAATGCTAACGAAATGATGCAGTACCTGCACTCACAAAACAATTTACCATTTCTAACAATACTAGCTTCTCATTCACTGCTCCATCTGATACACTGCACTGGAAACTTAGTGCAGGAGGCTGTAAGAAATGAGCAGCTTTAAAACAAAAACCTCTTGGAGCTCAAAGCTTTCAATAAGAATCTGAGCCCGGCGGTAAGTTACAGCTTCAGATCCCCCCAGCAAAAAGGTGTAGAAAAAGTCGGTTATATTTTTTAAACAGCTCAAGCTCAAAGTGCACACACTCCCCCCAACTCCTTTAATATTGGTCACCACCAAGTTGTCCCTTTGTAATTGGATCCTTGGTACAGCCTTAACCTGTGGGAAGTGTTGCCTCACTCAGCAATTTCAACCCAGACCCTGTTTCCAAGTAATTTTCTCCCCGCTCATTCGCCAGGAAGGGGCATTGTAGAATCAACCAGACTGCTGTGGGTCTGGAGTCAGGTGTAGGCCAGACCGGATAAAGGATGCAGCTGGAACGACTGAGTGAATTATTTCCCACAACGACAGTTTCCTTCCCAAAAAAAAGGACGTGAGTGAATCAGATGGGGGTTTCTCCACCCCCACCCCCTGAAAGTGGTTTCACCGTTAGATTCTGAACTCCAGATTTCTGACCGAATTCCAATTCCACCATCTGCCACAGTGGGATTCAAACCCAGGAGTCCCTGGAACCGGGTTGATAGTCCAATCGATAATGGCACTGAACCGTTGCTCCTTCAATCCCCCTGCGATGGCACGTGAATTCGCTGGTGCCTCTGCAGGTGGGAGGAGCAGGTGAAGCTCTTCCCTCACTTGGGGCAGCTGAAGGGCTTCTCTCTGGTGTGGACCCGCTGGTGTTTGTGCAAGTTGCCCACCTGACTGAATGTTTCCCACATACGGGGTAGGTGAATGGCCTCTCCCCAGTGTGAATCTGCTGCTGTGTCAGCAGGTGGGAGGAATTGATGAAGCCCTTCCCGCACTCAGGGCAGGGGAACAGCCTCTCCCCGGTGTGACTGCGCCTCTGAGTCTCCAGGGCAGATGGGAAACAGAAGCCTTTCCCGCAGTCCCCCCACTTTCATGGTCTAAGCTTCAGCCACACACAAACACATGTGGAGCCCCTCCCCACCGTGAAGTCCCCTTCCCAGGCCGTATAACGGTTTCAGGCTCCACACTCAGTGCGCTGTGACAGGAGGGTCTCTCATCCAGTCCCACTGATGCTGAAAACGTGCTCAAACAGGAACCAAAAAGCTTTGCTCCTTCTCACAGAATCAGAGTTGAAACCCGTTGCGGTCCCGATGGATTGAGAGACTGTGAGACATTGACGTCAAAGTGAGGACTGCAGACACTGGAGAGTCAGAGTCAGAAAGTGTGGCGCTGGAAAAACACAGCAGGTCAGGCAGCATCTGAGGAGCAGGAGAGTCAATGTTTCGGGCATAAGCCCTTCATGTGTTGATTTTGAAACTTCCAACTTCAGATCTTCAAATACTCTGTAAAAAGAGATTTTAAAGGTCACCACTGTCAGTCCAGGGAAGAAAAGATACCCAGCCCTCCCCCTTCCCAATCTCTATCCTTCAGTCCCTCCTCACCTCACCCCTCACCCGGGTAACTAAGACACAAACCTGAGTTTGCAGAGTCTCCTCCCTCCCTGGATTCACTCCAGTTGCTACAAGTGACCAGATTCCCCTCCCCCTTCCCCTTCTCCCCCCCTCCCCTCCCCCTCCCCCCCCTCCCAGGGTGAAGAGGTGCCCAGAGGGAAAAAGTTCCACTCAAACCTGACAGGGACACTTCCCCGTCATGACGTGAAAGGAGCGAGGGGGCGGGGCGAGCCGAGGGGGCGGTGCGAGTCAAGGGGGCGTGCGAGGGGGCGGAGCGAGCCAAGGGGGCGGGGCGAGCCAAGGGGGCGTGAGAGGGGGCGGAGCGAAGTCGACAGCAGGTCACACCACACTGCGCCTGCTCCGGCCACTGTCCGGCCCGCCCAACGCTGTGCCTGCGCTGCACTGTACAGTTAGGACAAAGCCCTTCTCTTTAGAGAATCCCCAAAGTGTGGAAGCAGGCCACTCGGCCCAACGAGTCCACACCGACCCTCCGAAGGGTAACCCACCCACACCCATTCCCCTACCCCTATTGCTCTACATTTAACCTTACTTGCACATCCCTGGGGCACTATGGGTAATTTAGCATGGCCAATCCACCCTAACCTGCACATCCCTAGGCACTATGGGTAATTTAGCACGGCCAATCCACCCTAACCTGCACATCCCTGGGTACTATGGGTAATTTAGCACAATCAATCCACCCATCCATGGGCCCTATGGGTAATTTGGCATGGCTAATCCAGCTTCCTTGGCACATCGCTGGGCACTATGGGTAATTTAGCATGGCCAATCCACCCTAACCTGGACAAAGTTAAACATCACATAACACCAGGTTATAGCTCAACAGGTTTATCTGGAAGTACTAGCTTTCGGAGCACTGCTCCATCATCAGGTGGTTGTGGAGTATAAGATCAGAACGCACAGAATTTATGGAAAAACATGACAATGTCCTGCCACTGAAATGATATATTGAACTAACCTGGATTGTTAAGGCTTCCATTTTTCAGAATGGGTTGCAGGTGTCATTAATATGTAAATCCCAGAACGTCCTGTAAGGCACCTTCTCGAGAGAACTTAAAAGTTTTATAAAAGGTGACATCTCCGCTCAGACAATGCATTAAAGGTGTGAGGTGAGGATCTGTCTGTATCCCAATCTTGAGTCAGACTGGTTCTATTTCCAAAGTGGAATTTACAAAATATGACATGGATTGACTGCCTGCAGATTTTGCTCCAAAAAAAAATGCACAATACAATGTATTTGTAAATATAATTCTGCAAATACAAATTCATCCCTATGGACTCGTGTGTGCATGAGAGAAAAAATCTATTTCCATGCTGTATATTTCTATGAATATTTTGTAACAGATAGTTTATTTTTGTTGATGTAAATATTGTTGTACATCTTAGCTGGGTACTAATAGTTAGATGGAAGGGACAGAGAATTCCTCAAGTAGGGCACCATAAGAATACTGGGAGAGTCCTATTTCTGGTTTACTTCCTCATGAACAAACATTAAACACGAGCACATATTTATTTTGAATTTGGTTTCATTTTTCTTGTTTGATTCCTTGCTATGACGACACTCTGTGTCTGGATGGTTGACACAGAGATTGGCTGGGAGATTGTGGGTTGGGTCTCAATGTTTTACTCTTCCGGAAGGTGTAAAAGGGGGGTTAAAACTTCAGCAGAGATTCAGCAGAGCTGAGAACAGACCGACATCATACTCTGGGGGAACAGGGAGATCAGAGGACAAAGAAATCAGGACCTGAAACCTGAGCTGACACCAGACTACCCTGTGATCAGTGTTTGGATTAGCAGTGCCAACCCTCTACCTTTACCTAGCTTCCCATTTGATTACTCCCTCGCTATTGAGGATCCAATCCTTATCATCCTGAAGCCATGTCTCTGTAAGGAGTCTCAGATCATAATTATTCACTTCAGTGTGTGCAGTTAATTCATTCACTTTTGTTACAATGCAGCAAACATTGAGACACCATTTTTAGTTTCAATTTTTGTGATCTTTAAAGTCCAGTTTCGATTGCTGGTACATTTACTCTCCTTATCCCTTTCTATCATTCTCTGATGTTCATTTTCCACATCACCTCACTGCTCACCAGGCCTGATTTCGATAGGCCATGCTAAATTGACCAGAGCATCCAGGGATGTGCAGGTTAGGTGGGTTAGCCATGGGAAATGCAGGGTTATAGTTTTGGAGTAATAGAAGCAGGAGTAGGCCATTTGGCCCATCCAGCTTGCTCCACCATTCATTAAGATCATGGTCGATCTATCCATCGTCTTAACTCATCCTCCCTGTATTATCCCAACGACCCTTAATTCCCGTACCGTGCAAAAACCCATCCAACTGTGTCTTGAATATATTTAATGAAGCTGCATCTACTGCTTCCTTGAACAGAGAATTCCATAGATTCACTACTGTCTGGGATAAGCAATTTGTCCTCATCTCTGTCCGAAATCCACTCCCCCTAACCTTGAGGCCTAGACTCACCCACCAGCAGAAATGACTGGATAGGGTAGGGCTTCATCCCCACAGTGCAATCAATTCCCACTTTCCAACAAAATCCCAGATGTCCTCACTCACTCAGTTGCTGGCTCACAAATGAAAGATTTCATTTTAACTTCTTCTGATCCCATTAAGGGCAAAATATCCTTGAAAGCTGCTCTGCAAATCCAGTCTTCACAACCACATTTCTGCTTTCACCGAAGACGATTAGAGTCATACAGCACAGAAACAGACCAGTCATCCCAATTCGTCTATGCTGACCAGAATTCCTAAATTAATCGCGTCCCATTTGCCAGCATTTGGGCCATCTCCCTCCAAATCCTTCCTATTCATGGAGCCAGCCAGATGCCTTTTAAATGTTGTCATTGCCCCAGCCTCCACCACTTCCTCTGGCAGCATGTTCCATACATTCACCACCCTGTGTGTGAAGAAGTTGCCCCTCACTTCCCTTTCCCCATTCACCTTAAACCTATGCCCCTCTTAGTTCTGGACTCCCATACCCTGGGGAAAAGACCTTGGGTATTCACCCTATGCATGCCCCTTATAAACATGTTAGGTCACCACTCAGCCTCCAATGCACCAAGAATATATCCTGGTCCATTCAGACTCTCCCTATAGCTCAAACCCTCCTACTCTGGCAACAGCTTCGCAAATCTTTATCAATCCCTTTCAAAGTTTCACAACACATTTCCTGTAGCAGGGAGACCAGAACTGAATGCAGTATTCCAAAGATGGTCCAAACAATGTCCTGTACAGCCGCAACATGACCTCCCAACCCATCTACTCAATGCTTTGACCAATAAAAGAAAGCATCCCAAATGCCTTCTTCATTATCCTGTCTACACGTGACTCCACTCTCAAGGAACTATGAACCTGCACTCCAAGGTCTCTTTGTTCTGCAACACTTCCCTTAACTATGTCAGTCCTGCCTGGATTACTTGACCAAAATGCAAACCTGACATTTCTCCAAATTCAACTCCATCTGTTCCTCCTTGGCCCATCAGCCCATCCGGACAATTCTAATTTATAGTGAACTCTCTTTCCTCTCTTATTCCCTAGATGCTGAAAATCTCCATCCCACACACACTCCGTCCATTCTCACTTTGCTGACCCTAATCCCTGCTGTACCTCATCCTGAAGGGTCTGGTTCATGCTGATTAACAGGCCTACACTCGGGAGGTGGGGGAAGGTCTAATTGAAACATACAGAATCTTGAACAGCCTGGACAGAGTGGAAGTTAGGAAGATGTTTCCATTGCTGGAGGGACTGGAACCAGTGGGCACAGCCTTAGAGTAAAGGGAAGACCTTTCAGAATGGAGGTAAGGAGAAACTTCTTCAGCCAGAGAGTGGTGAATCTATGGAATTCACTACCACAGTAGGCTGTAGAGGCCAGGTCACCGAGGATATTTAAGACTGAGATAGAGACGTTCTTGAGTATCAAGGCGATGGAGGGTTATGGAGACAAAGTGGGAGAATGTGATTGAGAAACTTATCAGTCATGATTGAATGATGGAACAGACCTGATGGGCTGAATGGCCTAAATTTCTGCTCCCATGTCTTATGTTCTCTTGCTGTCCTGGATAGTGAGAGAATTGGAAGCAGGAGAAGGCCATCTGGGCTTACAAACCTGGACCTACATTCAACGGATTAGTTGTGATTCTGCCGACATCGAGATGAATAGGTTGGGACTTGTTCAATGGACCACAGGAGGTTGAGAGGTGACCGTACAGAGGTTTATAAAATCATGAGGGGAATAACACAATAGACAATAGACAATAGGTGCAGGAGTAGGCAATTCAGCCCTTCGAACCTGCACTGCCAATCATGGCTGATCATTCCTAATCAGTATCCTCTTCCTGCCTTATCTCCATAACCCTTGATTCCACTATCTTTGAGAGCTCTATCCAACTCTTTCTTAAATGAATCCAGAGACTGGGCCTCCACTGCCCTCTGGGGCAGAGCATTCCACACAGCCACCACTCTCTGGGTGAAGAAGTTCCTCCTCATCTCTGTCCTAAATGGTCTACTCCGTATTTTTAAGCTGTGTCCTCTGGTTCGGCACTCACCCATCAGCAGAAACATTTTCCGGCTGCCAGAGTGTCCAATCCTTTCATAATCTTATCTGTCTCAATCAGATCCCCTCTCAGTCTTCTAAACTCAAGGGTATAAAAGCCCAGTCGCTTCAGTCTTTCAGTGTAAGGTAGTCCCGCCATTCCAGGAATTGACCTCGTGAACCTACGCTGCACTCCCTCAATAGCCACAATGTCTTTCCTCAAATTTGGAGACCAGAACTGCACACAGTACTCCAGGTGTGGTCTCACCAGGGCCCTGTACAGCTGCAAAAGCAGCTCTTTGCTTCTATACTCAATTCCTCTTGTTATGAAGGCCAGCATGCTATTAGCCTTCTTCACTACCTGCTGTACCTGCATGCTTGCCTTCATTGGCTGGTGTACAAGAACACCCAGATCTCTCTGTACTGCCCCTTTACCTAAATTGATTCCATTGAGGTAGTAATCTGCCTTCCTGTTCTTGCCACTAAAGTGAATAACCATACATTTATCCACATTAAACTGCATCTGCCATGCATCTGCCCACTCACCTAACTTGTCCAGGTCACCCTGTAATCTCCTAACATCCTCATCACATTTCACCCTGCCACCTAGCTTTGTATCATCAGCAAATTTGCTAATGTTATTGCTGATACCATCTTCTATATCATTAACATATATTGTAAAAAGCTGCGGTCCCAGCACGGATCCCTGCGGTACCCCACTGGTCACTGCCTGCCATTCCGAAATGGAGCCGTTTATCACTACCCTTTGTTTCCTATCAGCCAACCAATTTTCAATCCAATCTAGGACTTTGCCCCAATACCATGCGCCCTAATTTTACTCACTAATCTCCTGTGTGGGACTTTATCAAAAGCTTTCTGAAAGTCCAGGTACACTACATCTACTGGATCTCCCTCGTCCATCTTCAGAGTTACATCCTCAAAAAATTCAAAAAGATTAGTCAAGCATGATTTCCCCTCAATAAATCCATGCTGACTCTGTCCTATCCTGTTACTGCTATCCAGATGTGTTGTAATTTCATCCTTTATAATAGACTCCAGCATCGTTCCCACCACTGAGGTCAGACTAACTGGTCTATAATTTCCTGCTTTCTCTCTCCCACCTTTCTTAAAAAGTGGTATAAAATTAGCCACCCTCCAATCCTCAGGAACCGACCCCGATGAGGTGACTGCCAGGTATTGTTTCCCTAGGGTGGGTGGTTCAAGATTAGGCAGCAAATTTGAAGGTGAGAGGAGAAAGATTTCAAAAAGGCAGGAGGGGCACCTTTTTTTCAACACAGAGAGTGGTTTGTGTGTGGAATAAATGTCCAAAGGAAGTGGTGGATGCAGGTACAGTAACAATATTTAAAAGACATTTGGATAAGTACATGAATAGGAAAGGTTCAGAGGGAATTGGGCCAATCTAGATGGGACTTGTTTAGTTTGTGAATATAGTCAGCATGGACTAGTTGGGCTGAAGGGTCTGTTTCTGTGCTGTATGACCCAGTAACTGTTCTGTACTGGTCTTAAAATCATTTTCTTGCCTTCCCCCATAAACATCCACTTCATGGTTGTTCTAAAATCAGATGAGCTCAGCCTCGAATATATTCAATGATCCCCTAACTGCAGAGAGACATTCTCACTTCTGAGCTCAATTCCTCTTGCTAATATAACACTTGCCTTGCTGACTGCTTGCTGTACCTGTCTGACAACTGGCAGTGACTGGTGTAGGAGGATGCTGAGGCCCCTTGGTATGTCCACACATCATTCCTAATAAAGGGCCCGTGCCCAAAATGTCGACTCTGCCACTCCTTGGATGCTACCTGACCTAGTGTGCTTTTCCAGTACCACACTTTGACTCTGATCTCCACCATCTGCAGTTCTCACTTTCTCCACATCCCAATCCATCACCATTTAAACAATACACCTCCTTTCTGCTTTTAATTTCTACAGAAAGGCTCTCACTTCACATTGTGGCACTCCATTTGCCATGTGTTTGCCAATGGTGGTCTTCTCTACATCAGGGAGACCGAGCATAAACTTGGGGAACGGTTCGCCGAGCATCGCAGCCGGGTCCACAGAGGCCGACCGGACCTCCCAGTCACCACCCATTTTAATCCCCCTCCCCCACTCCATTCCTGGCATGACCACCTTTGGCCTCCTCCGTTACCACACCACACCAAACCACAACCTGGAGGAACAACACCTCATCTCCTGCCTGTGCAGCCTACAGCTCGGAGGACTCAGGATTGGGTTCTCCAATTTCAAATAACCCTCACTTCCCATCCCCAACTCCCTCCCCAGCCCCGATCCCTCATTTCCAATCCTCCCTGCCTGTAGGACCGGGGCATATTGGGGCTGAGATGGAAAGGCCCGTTCCTAGTCCCTGCTGGGGTTCCCCGGTCAACAGTCAAGGTCATGGGGAGGCCGCATGGACACACACAACACAATGAAAACGAGCGCCACCTCCTGGAGGAACACCAGAAGACCCCCGTCAGAGACACATCTTCAGTCTTCATCGTGAATGGTTCAGCCTGATCATTCTGCCTTTCACTGCACTCTTCCTTATCTTTCTTTCACTGACTATGTTTGATTGGGCCACAATGGATAACCTGGTGATCTGTAGTAAATGGGAATTACAGTGTCATACTTTTCTTTACAGGACATACCTTTATGCAGAAAAGGACAGCCGCTCGAGCTGCTGGGTTTGTGCCCATGTTCCCATCCACTCCAAGGGAGGGATTCCCCCTGAGATCTATACCTTTTAATGAATCTGACCCTGCTGAATGGGGGGCTGCCATCAGGCTCGCTCTGCTGCTGTCACAACTTTTCACATCCCCCTGGTTTCCTAAGTGGGTGAACACCCCAAACTCTGACGGGGATAATACCCACCTCCGCTGGCAATCAGTGGGATATACAATGGATACATTCAAGGGTTGGTTCCAGCCTCAATACTATCACTCCTGTCATGTTTGGGCACCCAATGCGATGTGGGGAGGACAGGTCACAGGACCTCCTCTGCTCCTAGGCCTGGCCAAACTGGCCATAGACAGGTCCAGGCAGCAGGCCATGGAGGGGGTCGTTAGGGCGACTGCCTGCCCCTCCTCTGTGGGTATGTCAGAGCCGGGGTGTCTCTGGAGAAGGAGCACGCGGTGCCCACCAACACCTTTGGGCTGTTCAGAGAGAGGTGGGCACCGCAGGGAATGGAGTGTATTATTTCCCCCTCCAACTCTATTTTGATTTGATCCCTGCCCTCCCCCTCACTGTTTGATCACGCAGCATTGCCCTCTGAGAAGGGCACTGCTCGTCACTGGCCACTCAGGTGTTTCCTTTCTTCCTGGTGGTGAAAGTGGAATAAAGATTTGTGCACTTATTGTCTTTCACTGTGTCTCACACCTACACACGCCTCATGGGTGCGGGGGGAAATATAAGCACTCCTGCAGCAAGGTGGTAGTGTGGGGGTAGAGAAGAGAAAAAAAATACAACCCTGCCCGAACACCCCCCTCCCTGTTCCTCACCAATCTCACTGCCATGACTCCACATCTAGGAAGTACTTGCATCAAGAGCAAGCATCCCTCAGGATGACAGGCTGGTTTCAGTAAGTGTCTGCACTCCCTACTCCTTACTTCAACTGCTTACCAGCCCACTGCAGACAGGAGCATACTTAACCTCAGGGGTCCCAACAAGACCGCCATCAATTCCTCACTTCCCACCTTTTGGATTGGAACCCAATGCAATCATTTGTTGCCCTCCAACGGCACTGATTTCATTTGTGGCCATACGGCTTACCCCTGGCTGCCTACCTCCTGGACTGGCAGCTGGTATTTAGGTTGTGTTGTACCTTTCCTTTACCACTCCCACACTTTGCCTTTTGAGACTTCCAAACCGCAAATCAAGAGAGCGCTGACAACTTTACAGCACCTTTTCTCTACCTTCTCCCCTCCCTATGCTGCCCTCCACCTTGAGGGTGAAGGTTAGCGAATTGCTACCACTCTGGAAGAGATTGCCAATGCCACACCTTCAGCCTTTGACCTGCTCAGTGCAGGGATGGTCACTGTCTGCACCATTGCTCTCCAAAGTCACATGGCCCTCGACGCCCTGTTAGCTGAGAAAGGAGGCACTTGTGCCCTTATCGGCTCTGACTGCTGTATCTACATCCCCGACTCCAGTGACAACATTACTAACATTGCCGCCCACATTGGCGAGGCGGCCTCCTCCCTCCATGACACTACTCCCCGTTGGGACCTTAGGTCATGGATGGGTGGCTGGCTTGGCTTTTGGGCTCCCGCTCTCTTCCAGGGCCTTGTGCTTCTCATTGCTGGTTTCGTTCTGCGAGCACTTAGCATTATTTTCCAGAAACAGTGCTGTGCCCATTTCAGCTGCCTTCTGATGCCGAATATCCCAGCATCTTCCCAACTTGTGCCGCTTCTCATTTCTGACATTTCCGCACCAATGGATGGTGTCACTGACACTCTCTCTCCTGATCCTGGTGACCTGGACTATGACGGTTACCTTGGCGACTCTAAACCCCCATCGCCAACAAGCCCCACTGGGTCCGCTACATCCCTCCTTTTGCCGGTTCCTCTGAACTGACCTCCTGATTTGGTGAAAGGAAAGAAGGAAGGAATTGTGGGAGAATTATTATATTCTGGTCAGCCATTTAGTCGCATATTAAAAACCTGGAAACCACTTTCAATCTCAGCTTAGTGCCTGCTTGCCAAACCTTATGTTTCCCAGGCTAAGATTGTGTTTCCCAGGCTCAATAGAGACACTCGGCCTTGCAGCTGTACTGCTACCTGATAAACAAATTCTTTCCTTGCGTGGGAATATCCTTCTCTTTGCAAGGACCTATTGTATACTGATCAGATTCTAACCAAAACTGTCCAGGCACTACGTGACTGGGCAAAGTGCCTCAGTTTGCTCAATATCCTGCAATTAACAGTTTGCTAATTGTTAAATGATTGTAACCTATATAATCATACAACTCTCTGTTTCTCGTCAGAGTGACTTGTGACCATGAGGTCGACTTGGCTCTCCCCGTGAGCTCCGAATAAACAGTCAATAACCCAAGGTTTGTGTGTCATGATTACTTATCTAATACTTATTGGACTACTACGAGCAAGTCACCCACAGCATAATCCACTTCCATCCCCAACATGGATCAAGACACCATCCTTTTTTGGCCAGACAAGTAAATGTATCAAGCTCAGGAAACAAAGCCTGTCAAACATTAACAGGCACAGATCTAGACCAACCTTTTCCAGAGTCTGTCCCTTCACCTCGATTGACTTTCTTTTTCCCCTCAGCTCCTACAAACCAACAGCTGAACCCAAGGATGAGAAAAGAAATGGGAAAGAGGGTGAGAAAAGAGAGTGCGGTCCTCCCAGATGTTAAACAGAGGAAGGAAGTTACAGTCTGGACTGAAGCTCAATCTTCATTCAGAGAGAGAGGAGCAACAGCAACTTCAGAAGCTCATGATCGACCTTCCGCATTCAGACAGTGGCGGAGGTTCTGATTGGCAGGAGGACCCAGGCCCCTTCCGGTCCGAGAGGGTTTCCCAAAGATTGGTCTCCCCGTCCATCAGAACGACGAGGGGAGGGGCCCTATGTCGATCTCACACATGCGCACCATGAACACTGCTCACGGCCAATACAGCGGTGTCTGGACCGCATGGGATTGTGGGTATTACATCAGCCATTAAAGAGAGGAAAGCCGGTGTCCCATATGCCTTCTTAACCGTCCTTTTTTACGTGTTAATGACGAACACGTCAAGAGCTAATCTTTAATCGATTTTCAATTGATAGACTGAGAGAATCACTACAGGGGTTTAATTCTCTATTTCCAGTTCAGTGTCAGTATATCGCTCTTTATCTGTCCTCAAATAAGGACCGAATCAAAGCCCGACGTCTGTTCCACCTGAACGCCGATTTTTTTTTTAGTTTGCAGGTTCCAGCCCTCCGTTTCAATCATTTATTAAAAGTTACTCGTGGTACATGTGCATCGCTGGCTAGCCAGCATTTAGTTCCCCTTGAGAAGGTGGTGGTGACCTTCTGTGGTCCACACGCTGTACGGTGACCCACAATGTCCTGAGGGAGAGAATTCCAGGATTTAGACCCAGCAACACTGAAGGAACAGCAATGTGTTTCCAAGTCAACAGGTTGTGTTCCCAAGCATCTGTTGCCTTGGTCCTTGTAGGTGGAAGTGGTTGTTGGTTTGGAAGGTATTTTCTAAGTAGCTTTGGTGAATTTCTCTGTTGCATCTTGTACACCATACACATTCCTGCTTCTGAACAGTGGGACAGAGGGAATGGATGTATGTGGAGATGGTCCCAATCAAGCAGGCGACTTTGTCCTGGATGGTATCAAGCTTTTTGGATGGTGTTGAAGCTGCACCCATCCAAGCTGGTGCGAGAGTATTCCATTACACTGCTGACTTGTGCCTTGTCGAAGATGGACAGAGTTTGGGGAGTCAGGAGGCGAGTTACTCGCAATAGTATTCCTGACCTGTTGCCTGCTCTTATTGCCATTGTGTCTGTGATTAGTCTAGCTGAGTTTCTGGTCAATGGTAAACCCCAAGGATGTTGATAGTGGGGTGTTTAGTGACAGTAACACTGTTGAATATCACGGGGCAGTGGTCAGATTATCTCTTTTGGGGATGAGTCATTGGCATGGCATACATGTTACTTGCCACTCCTGAGCCCATTGGATATTGTTAAGATCTTGTTGCATTTCAAACTGAACTGCTTCAGTTTGTGAGGAGTTGTGAATCGTGCCGAACATTGTACAATTATTGGTGAATATCTCCACCTCTGACCTTATGATGGAGGAAGGTCACTGATGAAGATGGTTGAGCCTAAGAAGACACGACCCTATGAATTCCTGCAGAGACGTCCTGGAACTGAGATGACTGACCTCCAACAACCAAAGCCATCTCTCTCTGTCCCAGGTATCCCTGAACAATTCAGATACACAACAATATTTCAAAACTAATTGAAGGAATACAGATGAAACACCCCTCTTCTGGGAGTCTCCAGTGCAAGGTTTTCTGTTCGGGAAACCATCTGATAAGTGTTGACTGTCATCAACCTTTTTGATCTTGGCCACACACAGCGCCCCCTGTCCATTAGCCCCCGCCACTCCAGCGCTCCCTGTCCATTTCTACCCCGGCACTCCAGCGCCCCCTATCCATTCTCCCTCACCACTCACAGCACCCCCGTTCTTTCCTCCCACCACCCACAGCTCCCACTGTCCATTCCACCGCCAACCACAGCGCCCCTTGTCCATTCTCTCTCCATCCCCAGGTTCTTGCCCGTTCTCCCTCTATACTCCAAACACCCTGTCCATTCTCTCTCACACCACCCTCTGTACCCCTGTCGTTTCATTCCTCAGGCCCTGTCCAGTCCGTCTCCCCACCTTCTACACCCATCTATTCTCTCTCACCCCACCCTCTGTCACACGTCCATTCTTCCAGCCCCCACCATCCATTTTCTCTCTCTCCCCTCCCCCCACCCGCCACCCGCCCCATTCTCTCTCCCCTGAAATACACCAGGCTCGGAGTCAGAATTGGGTTTCAATGACAGAGTTTATTGCACAAGGAAATACCGGGGCTCCAGGGAGAGAAAGACACCAACAGCACAGTGTCAGCTGCGAGACTTCTCTCGACCCGGAGCACACGTCAAGAGACTTTTATACATTTTGTGATACAATCGGTCAGGGATGAGATTATTGTCTTTGTAACATGATTTGTTTATGGTAATCCTTGTAGAATCGTTGATAGTTGATACAATCATTGTCAGTTCCAACACAACCTTTGTTAATTTCCACACAGTCGTTGTCAGTTTCAGTGCAGACATTGTCCATTTCAATGTCTGCATGGAAATCCATTGTTGTTGTAATGGGCGCTAATTGCTCTCCCTGAGAAGGAGGATTCCTGCAGCCCTGGCTATTAGCATTTGGTATTTAGTCTGTATCATGCTGTTGGCACTTCTATAAGAGGTGTTGGCTGGACCCAGACACTTCGGCGGGCAGTGTTCATTACTCATGAATATTCTCTCCCCCACCCGCCTTAAACGAATCACCTGGGTTGTGAGTCCATTGTGCTAACATTCTGGTGGCCCCAGGCAGTGTCTGTATCTGCTCTGCTGTTTCTCTCCATATTGTGATCCAGTGGCCATCTTGTGTGTCAAGTTGGCCAACTGATGGCTCAGTGACCATCTTGTGTGTCTGTGTGCCTAGTATCACCCTGCCCTGTGCCATCTCCCACTTCTCCACCACGCCCACTCTCTCTCCCCCGCCCAATTTCTCTATCAACCCCACTCATTCTCTCTCTCTCTGTACCCCCTAGTCTCTCTCTACCCCCACACTCTGCCCCCCCGTCCATTTTCTCTCTCTCTGTCCCCCATCCATTCTGTCTCTTTTCTCCCCAGCCCCCACCACACCCGTCCTTTCTCGAGCCTCGAACCATCTTTGACCTCTGCATCAAACCCTTCAAAGGACAGAGAGAGAGAGAGAGAGAGAGATAATGGATGGTGATGACTCTACCTGGGAGTCGGGAGGGGTGAGAAATGGCTGATCTTCAAAATTGAGAATACCTAAAATAATATCTTCAGAAACATCATTAAAGCCAGAAAGCGCTTTCAAGTTTTTTTTAAAAGAGCTGCTGAAATCTATCTGATTCTTTCACTGAAATAAACGCAGTCAGGCCACCGCTCAGGACAGGCTGGAAGGGGTGAATGGGCGAAAGTGAGCACTGCAGATGCAGGAGATTAGAGTCAAGATTAGAGTGGTGCTGGAAAAGCACAGCCGGTCAGGCAGCACTCGAGACTTTTGTCGGAAACGTCAATGTTCCTGCTCCTTGGATGCTGCCTGACCTGCTGTGATTTCCAACACCACTCTGATCTTGAATGTAAGGGGTGAATGGCCTAGTCCTAGTCTTGTGAAGTTGGTTCCAACTATCTAGAAATAGCATCACAGAGCACAGAAACATACCCTTGGGTCTATGCCGACCAGATATCCTAAATTAATCTCGTGACCCATTTGCCAGTATTTGGCTCCTTATCCCCCTGAATCTGTCCTATTTATATCCCCATCCAGATGCATTTTAACTATTATCATTGTACTAGCCTCCACCACTTCCTCTGGCTGACACACACCAACATCTGTGCAAAAAGGTTGCCCCTCAGAAATCTTTCCCCTCTCACCCTAAACCCATGCCCTCCAGTTCTGGACTCGGGGAAAAGCCAGACAGAATGCAAAAGTAATACAATGTCGAATCACAGGGAAAAACAAATTGTGGCTCTACCCCTTTTTTTCCTATTGACATTTGGACTCTTAACATCTGACAGAAACACCAGCATTGAAAAGTGTGATGCTGGAAAAACACAGCAGGCCAGGCAGCATCCGAGGAGCAGGAGAATCGACGTTTCGGGCATAAGCCCTTCTTCAGGAATTTTATGCCAGAATTTTCAACTCTGGTCTCCAGCATCTGCAGTCCTCACTTTCTCCAAGAAACACCAGCATCCCCCAATGAGCATACTGCGCATGTTTTCCGGTGTCATCAACGCAGTGCACATGCCCACCGGTGTCAGCAAAACTCTGGGCATGCTCATTGCTTTCCGCAAAAAAAAGGCGCGCGACCTTCCTTTGATGGCCCAATAGGGAACCGTGGAGGACCAGAACAAAACTGGTCCTCCTGCCAATCAGAGCCACCCCATTGTCTGAATGCGGAAGTTGGACCATGAATTTCTGAAGCTGCTCCTCCTGCTCCTCTCTTTCTGAATCAACATTGAGCTTCACTCAGACCGCAAATTCCTTCCTCTGTCTCAGATCTGTGAGTACGGTACTCTCTTTTCTCGCTCCCTTTGCCATTTCTATTTCTTTCCGGAGTTCAATTGTTGACTTACAGCAACTGAAAGGAAAGGGATTTAACCCAGAGAGGGGACGGACTATGGAAAAGTGATCGAGGTCTGTGTCTCAATTGGCAAAATAGACAGGCAGGAGGCTGGAAGGACACAGCAAATCAGGCAGCATCACGGGGTGTAGAAGTCGATATTTCGGGTGTAGCCCTTCATGGCTGGGGCTGGGGCTAAAGTGGGGATAGGTGAAGACAGGGAGAGGGTCCGGCCTGATTAATCGTTGGGTGGAAGAAATCAGGTTGGTGACAGGAAGGAGTGGGAGTGAGGGGCACGGGGCTGAGAAGGGAGTCGGGGGATGGAAAGGGAGGTTATTTGAAATTGGAGAACTTGATGTTGGGTCCTGCAGGCTGTAGGCTGCCCGGGTGGAAGATGGGGTGTTGTTCCCCCAATTTGCAGTTTGGTTCGTTGTGGCAATAAAGGAAGGCTAAGATGTTCTTGTCAGAAAGGGAGTGGGAAGGGGAATTAAAATCGATGGTGACTGGGAGGTCTGGTCAGCCTCTCGGACCCAGCTGTGATGCTCACCAATCCGTTCCCCAAGTTTACGCTCAGTCTCCCCAAAGTCGAGAAGACCACAATTTACAAACACGTGGCAAATGCAGTAAGTCAATGTGAAGTTATAGTCTTTGCTGTGGGAAAAAAAAAGCAGAAAGGCAGTGTATTATTTAAATGGTGATACTTTGGGATGTGGAGAAAGTGAGAACTGCAGATGCTGGAGATCAGAGGCAAAGTGTGGTGCTAGAAAAAGACAGTAGGTCAGGCAGCATCTGAGGACCTTGAGAGTTGACATTTCGGTCCCGAGCACTTCATCAGGAATGATGTGTGGATGGACAAAGGGTCTGATTCTGTGCTGTATGACTCGAATCATCTTCGGGGAGAGCAGAAGGGTGATTGTGAAGGTTGGAGTTTAAGAGGAGCTTTCAAAGATGTTTGCCCTTAATGGGAGCAGAAGAAGTTACAATGAAATCTTGCATTTGTGAGACAGCAACTGAGTGAGTGAGTAAATCCGAGGTTTTGGTGCAAAGTGGGAATTCATTGCACTGTGAGGATGAAGCCTTACCTATTGAGTCATTTCTGCTGGTGAATGAAACCAGGCTGGAGATTAGGAGGAGTAAATTTAGGACAGGGATGAGGAGGAACTGCTTTTCCTGGAGTCGAGTGAATCTATGGAATTCGAGTGAATCTATGGAATTCTCTGCCCCAGGAAGCAGTGGAGGCAGCTTCATTAAGTATATTCAAGACACAGTTGGATGGGTTTTTGCATGGTAGGGGAATTTAAAGGTAGTTGGGACAATGCAGGGAGGAGGATCTCAGATGATGAATAGATCAGCCATGATCTTAATGAATGGCGGAGCAGGTTGGATGGGCCAAATGGCCTTCTCCTGCTTCTATTACAATGTAACTGTAACCCTGCATTTCCCACGGCTAACCCACCTAACCTGCACATCCGTCATCATTATAGGCAATTTAGCATGGCCAATCCAAATCAAGGCCGGTGAGCAGTGAGGTGATGTGGGAAATGAATATTAGAGAAAGGGACAGGGAGAGTAAATGTACCAGCAATCAAAACTGGATTCTAAAGGTCACAAAAACTGAAACGGTGAGTCTGAATGTGTGCTGCATTGTAACAAAATTGAATGCATTAACTGCACACATTGAAGTGAATAATTATGGTCTGAGAGTCCTTACAGAGACATGGCTTTTGGATGGCAAGGATTAGATTCTGTATATTGAGGGTGTTGTCTAATGGGAAGCTTGGTAAAGGTAGAGGGTTGGCACTGCTCATCAAAGCACTGATCACATGGTAGTCTGATGTCAGCTCGGGTTTTAGGGCCTGGTTTCTCTGTCCTCTGTTGATCTCCCTGTCCCCAAGGAGTATGATGTCGGTCTGTGCTCAGCTCTGCTGGATTTCTGCTGAAGCTTTGTCCCCTTTTTCACCTTCTGGAACAATAAAGCATTCAGTCAATCAAGCCCCAACCCACCATCTCCCAGTCTGTCAGCCACCCAGGCACAGTGTAATCACAGCAGGGGATCTCACAAGAAAAAGGAAACCAAATTCGAAATGACGAGGTGCTCGTGTTTATTGTTTGTTCATGAGAAAGTAAACCACAAATGGGGCTCTCCCAGGATTCTTATACTATCCTACTTGAGGAATTCTCTCTCCCTTACATCTAACTCTGAGAACCCAGCTATGATTTACAACAATATTTATGCCAACAGAAGTAAGGCACCTGTTCTCAAATAGACAGCGAGATATACAAGATGCGCACATACACGATCTCTCATGCGCACACACATACACACACACACACACACACACACACACACACACACACACACACACACACACACACACACACACACACACACACACACACACACACAGGAGTGAATGCACATTTGCAGAGCTGTGCTCAAGTGTCACTTTTTGTTATAAAACTTTAAGTTTGCTTGATAAGGTGCTTTCCAGGGATTTATGGGATTTGCATATTAATGATACCTGCAACTCATTTGTAAAGATGAAAGCCTTAACAATCCAGGTTTGTTCAATGGATCATTTCAGTGACAGGACACTGTCATGTTTTTCTATAAATTCTGTGTCTTATTATCTTATTCTCCATAACCACTTGATGAAGGAACAGTGCTCCAAAAGCTAGTGCTTCTAATTAAACCTGTTGGACTATAACACGGTGTTGTGATTTTTAACTTTGTCCAGGTTAGGGGGGGAAATTGCTATGCTAAATTACCCATAGTGCCCAGGGATGTGCAGGTTAGGTGTGATAGTCAGGGAGTAGAGCAATAGGTGCAGGGGAATGGATGTGGGTGGGTTACCCTTCGGAGGGTCGGTGTGGACTCGTCGGGCCGAGTGGCCTATTCCCACACTGTGGGGATTCTGTGAAGGGAAGGAATTCCTGCAAACTGTGCAGGGCAGTGCAGGCTAGCCAGCCGGTTGGCCGCGCCCCACCCCTTCCTCGCCCCTTTTCCCATTCCCTACCCCACCCCTGACCCATTGAAGGCGTCACAACGCGGAAGTGGCCCTGTCAGTTTGCATGAAACTCCCTCCCTCTGGGCAATTCTTCATCGTGTGGTGTGTGTGTGGGGGGTGGGATGGGGGAGGAGGGGAATATGTTCACTTGTGCCAACTGGAGTGAATCCAAGGAGGCAGCAGACTCTGCAAACTCAGGTATGTGTCTTAATTACCCGGGTGTGGAGGGACAGAAGGATGGGGTGGAGCTGTTTTCCCCATCGCGCTAGAGTCTGAGACTTTTATAAAATCATGAGGGGTATGGATAGGGTAAATGGACAAGGTCTTTCCCTTAGGATGGGAGAGTCCCAAACTAGAGGGTCATAGGTTCAGGGTGAGGGCAGTGGGGAGATGTCAAAGAGACCTCAGGGGCAACTTTATCATGAAGAGGGTGGTGCTTTTATGGAATGAGCTGCCAGAGGAAGTTGTGGGGGCTGGTACAATTCCAACAGTTAAAAGGCATCTGGATGGATGGATGAATACAAAGGTTTCAGATATAGAGGGGCCAAGTGATGGTAAATGCGACTGGTGTCATAGAGATGTGCAGCACAGAAACAGACCCTTTGATCCAACCCGTCCTTGCTGACAAGATAGCCAACCCAATTTAGTCCCAGCTGCCAGCACCCGGCCCATATAGGGGCCAAGTGATGGCAAATGTGACCAGATTAATTTAGGATATCTGGGCAGCTTGGGCAGGTTGGACCAAAGAGTCTGTTTCTGCGTTGTGTGACCCTAATTGTCCTCAGTGAAAGCAGAAGTGTGGTTGTGAAGGCTGGACTTTCAGAGCATGTTTTGCCCTGACTGGGAGCAGAAGGGTTTGACTGAAGTGTGTCGGTGTTAATGCCTTGATGTCTCATTTTGCTCCACCTTCTCGGGGTCATTAACCATTTTGTGTCTGGTCCTTCCTCAAGAAGCTGCATTGCAGGTTCACCCTGAATTGACACTTTTTTTTTTGCTTCCCAAAATCAGACCTGCTCACTCTCAGCAGGATCCCAGTGTTGTGAAAGATATTAACTTTCAGGTGGAGGTATCCAAAATTCAGAGAGATGTCAGTCTTGATGTTTTTGCTTTTCCGCCCCTGTAAGATCCTGAATCAGCACCTTCAGGGGAATTAGTTAGAGCGGAGTGAGAACAGAGGGGAAGGGAAGAGTGGGATGGTACTTTCAACTTTGTGGAATAACAAAAGAATATTCCACAGAAAGTAGAATTGCCTGTTTTGAATTTCTACCCTGCACTGATAGTGATGACTTTTGTAATCTCTTTTTGCAGAGTATTTGAAAATCTGAAGTCAGAAGATTCAAAATCAACAAATGAAGGGCTTATGCCCGAAACGTTGACTCTCCCGTTCCTCGGATGCTGCCTGACCTGCTGTGATTTTTCCAATGCCACACATTTCGACACTGACTCTCCAGCGTCTGCAGTCCTCACTTTGAGTCAATGTCTGACAGTCACTCAGTGCATTCGGACCGCAACAATTTTCAACTAAGATTCTGTGAGAAGGAGCAAAGCTTTTTGGTTCCTGTTTGGGTACGTTTTCAGCGTCAGTGGGACTGGATGAGAGACCCTACTGTTGCAGTGCACTGAGTGTGGAGCATGTAACCGCTATACAGCCTGGGAAGGGGAATTGACGGCAAGGGGGGCTGTATGTGTGTTTGTGTGTAACTGAAGCTTTAGTCATGGACAAACCAGAGAAATCCCACCTTTTGGAGAAACGATGGAAGTGTGATGACTGTGGGAAAAGCTTCTGTTTCCCATCTACCCTGGACTCTCATCGGCGCAGCCGCACCGGGGAGAGGCCGTTCCCCTGCCCCGAGTGCGGGAAGGCCTTCAGCAATTCCTCCGCCCTGCTGACCCACCAACGGGTCCACACAGGGGAGAGGCCCTTCAGCTGCCCCGAGTGCGGGAAGTGCTTTACCCAGGTCTCCACCCTGCTGACCCACCGGCGGGTCCACACAGGGGAGAGGCCGTTCACCTGCTGTCAGTGCAAGAAGGCTTACACCTGCTCCTCCGGCCTGCGGAGGCACCAGCGAGTTCACCTGGAGGAGAATTGAAACTGTGATGGCCAAGTTGCATCCTTTACCCGGTCTGGCCTACACATGACTCCAGGTCCACAGCAGTGTGGTTGACTCTACACTGCCCCACCCCTCCTCGCTCGGCAAATGAGAGGGGAGAAACTTACTGGAGACAGAGAATGGATTGAAATTGCTGAGTGAGGCAACACATCCTCTGGGTTACAGCTGTACCAAGGATCCAATTACAAAGGGACGACTGGGTGCTAACCAATAGTAAAGAACTTGGGGGGGATGGTGGAGTGTATGTACTTTGACCTTGAGCTGTTTAAAAAGCAGCTACTTTTTCTCTGCCTTTTTGCAGGGGGATCTGAAGATGTAACAAAGTTGGTTTGGATCAGACTGGTTCTATTTCCAAAGTAGGAATTTATAAAATATTACATGGATTGACTGCCTGCAGTTTCCGCACTTTTTGAGCAAAGTAGAATGTGTCTGCAAACATAATTCTGCCAATTCAAATTCAGAGTTATTTGTGTGTGTGCATGTGAGTTTGTGTGCATGCGAGTTTGTGTGGGTGGGTACATGAATAGAAAGGTTTAGAGGATTATGGGCCAATGTAAGTAAGTGGGACTAGTTTAGTTTGGGAATCCTGGTCAGCATGGACGAGTTGGACCGAAGGGTCTGTTTCTGTGCTGTCTACCTCTATGAACCAGAAGTGATCTTATTGAAACCAATAGATTTCTGAAAGGGGCTTGACTGGATAGATGCCGATAAAATGCTCCTTTGTGGGGAGGGTCATAGAATCCCAACAATGTGGAAGCAGGCCATTCAGCCCATCTATTCCACACTGGCCCTCTGAAGAGCATCCCACCCATTCCTAACCCCTTTCTCTGTATTTCCCATGGCTAATCTATCCTAACTTGCACATCCCAGGGCACTATGGGTAATTTAGCACTGCCAATCCACCCTAAGCTACACCCTAAAATACAGAAGAGGAAGTGTTGGATGTCTTCAAACATAAAGGTGGATAAATCCCCAGGACCTGATCCGGTGTAGCCTAGAGCTCCGTGGGAAGCTAGAGAAGTGATTGCTGGGCCTCTTGCTGAGATATTATCATCAATAGTCACAGGTGAGGTGCCGAAAGACTGGAGCTTGGCTAACATGGTTCCACTGTTTAAGAAGGGTGGGAGTCCAGTAAGCCTGGTGTCATTGGTGGGCAAGTTGTTGGAGGGAGTCCTGAGGGACAGGATGGACATGTATTTGGAAAGGCAAGGACTGATTAGGGTAAGGTCCTAGGGAGTGTTGCTGAACAAAGAGACCTTGGAGTGCAGGTTCATAGCTCCTCGAAAGTGGAGTCGCAGGTAGATAGGATAGTGAAGAAGGCATTTGGTATGTTTTCCTTTATTGGTCAGAGTATTGAGTACAGGAGTTGGGAGGTCATGTTGTGGCTGTACAGGACATTGGTAGGCCACTGTTGGAATGTTGCATGCAATTCTGGTCTCCTTTCTATCGGAAAGATGTTGTGAAACTTGAAAGGGTTCAGAAAAGATTTACAAGAATGTTGCCAGGGTTGGAGGATCTGAGCTAAAGGGAGATACTGAACAGGCTGGGGCTGTTTTCCCTGGAGCATTGGAGGCTGAGGGGTGACCTTATCGAGGTTTACAAAATTAGGAGGGGCATGGAAACGATAAATAGACTAAGTCTTTTCCCTAGGGTCAGGGAGTCCAGAACTAGAGGGCATAGCTTTTGGGTGAGAGGGGAAAGATATAAAAGAGACCTAAGGGGCAACTTTTTTATGCAGAGGGTGGTACGTGTATGGAATGAGCTGCCAGAGGATGTGGTGGAGGCTGGTACAATTGCAACATTTAAAAGGCATTTGGATGGGGATATGAATAGGAAGGGTTTGGAAGGATATGGGCCGGGTGCTGGCAGGTGGGACTAGATTGGATTGGGATATCTGGTCGGCATGGACGGGTTGGACCAAAGGGTCTGTTTCTATGCTGTACTTCTCTATGACTCTAAAAGCAAGTTGGAGACAAGTAAAAAGGCCCAACCAGGCAAGGAGGTGGTTAACAACCTTAGGGCATCCCTCTTAAACCATGCATCTAGTTTGTTTACAAATTAAACATGCTTCAGCTCTTTTCCTATCTGCTTTCTGGAAATCTGGGTGACACCAGGTTTGTAATACAGTATTAACCATTCCCTCCTTGCCCACGTGTGTACAATACTGCACATAATCAATTGAAAAAGGCAGCAGCAAAGAAGGAACACAAAGTAGTCCATCAGGGGTCACCCACATTTCAGTCTGAGTATCGAGGGAATACCCTGTTTGAAGCCATAGTTTGTGCTGCTCAGCAGGGGGAGCACTCTGTGATTTCAGTCCCATACCCAGGCCTGGCATTTCTATCCCCATATTGTCTCTGTCGGGGTTTTGCTGGGGACCCAATGGGACCAGAGGTTTGGGGTGTCAGGCTGCCCGCTTGGCAGCAGCATCCATCTGCTCATTCCTTTGGAGACTGTATCCATTGCCTCAGCATGAGCTGAACATCTTGATAGCTGCCAGATTGATTGGACAAAACAGCATTACTGTTCGTCTGCCCCATGGGGGTTAAAAATCCTCTCCGTTCCCACAAGTCTCTGTAATCATGGGTCACACCAAAAGCACAGTGAGAGTTGAAGATCTCAACCCCCGGGAGGGGTCTCTCAGTTCCGAGATCGGTCAAATGAACACTAGGATTATGGTCTGCTTCAGCAAGGTTTCACACTTTAATTTGGAACGGCCGGGCAAAGATTTGTCCAGCAACACAGATATTAAAAGATTCTGTGTTCCTTGGAGAAACTGTGAGATTAACTTGGAATAAAATATCAATTTTCATATGTTTCTTAAGAGACCATACAGCCTTAATTACAGAATATTCCAATAAAATGTAATAAAATTACATAATGGAAACAGGTTAACTCAATGATATTTCCTGGGAAATAATGTTGTTTCACACGCATTATCTCCTCATACCTGTGCTTCAAGGTTAGCTAGGATGGTCAGTAATGTCCTATCTAGCTTAATTAGATCCATACAATGAAGAAGGCATTGTTTGCTTAATCTGTAATTCAGTTAGCTCAGGAATGCAGAAATGCAGCTTTGAGCCATTTTAAACACAATGTTAATTTGCAGCCTGAAGCCATGTTGTTCTATTACTTTATATTGAGATGCCATTTTGTGATGAATAAAAGCTCCTGACAACAGCCTAAATCTAGCTATTAGATCCTCATCTGGTGTGGACCTGCTCCGTCACTCAAAGCAAAACTAAATTTACAATTTAAAGCCATACGTGGTATTCTGCTAAATTAATCCAGTTGATTTGTTTTTGTTTAAAAATGTGAAAACCTCGTGAACAGTTCTTCCAGATAATCACTGGATATTCAAATTTCTCTTCAAAATTAAAGATCATAACAAAACTGGGTGTCATTGTGGGATTTTGAATCTGGAGGGTGTGCTTGTGAAGTTTGAATGAACAATATTTCAAAGTGAATGTTATCGTGTTCATTATTAAGACTTTCTGGAGATGAAAAATTTGCCCTTGTGTGTTTTGCAACACTTAACCAAGGTCAGTTCTATAGAATATGCAGACAGGTTGATGTGAGAGTTTGAGAGCTGGGGCAAACATCAGAAATAATGGAGGCAGGAGCACAGCAATTAGAGTTAGAAAGTTAGCCAAAAATATAAAAACAGGAAGGAAAGTTTCGTCACTTTGTTAACTTTTTAAAGAAAAGCTAAGTGTTGGTTCTGTAAAAAATGAGTCTGGGGATTCAATAACGGAGGATAAAGAGATGGTCGGTGAATTGAAAAGAGCTTGAATCTGTCGTCACTAGAGAGGATACAAGTAACAGCCTGGAACTAGCTGGAAATCAGGAATTGAAAGGGAAGGAGGAACTGAAGACAATTACAATTACCAGGGAAGTAGTACTGAGTAAACTGTTGGAACTACAAGCTCACAAGTCCCAGGGGTCCAAAGGATTTCATTCTAGATCCTTAAAGAAAAACTAGCTGGTGATATAGTTAATGCATTGGTTTTAATTTTCCAAACGTCATTAGTTTCAGGGAAGGTTTCTGTAGATTGGAAAACTCCTTTCTTCAAAATGGGAGACCGAGAACAGGAAACTGCAGACCATTTACTTTAACATATGCCATCGGGAAAATGTTCAAAGCTATGATTAAAGATGTGATGACAGGGCACTTGTACAAGTTCAAGGTAATCAGGCAGCGTGAATGTGTTTTTGTCAATGGGAAATAATGTTGTAATAATGTTTTGAAGAACTGCCTCTCCCACCTGTGACTGAGCTGACAAATCTCATGGACCGACAGGGAATGGAATCCGTTAGCACAGTCCCCGCATTTCTACGACTTCTCTGTCGTTCTGGTGTCCTTTTGGCTCCCTGTTTCTGATGAACAATTGAAACTGTGATCATACTCAGGAAATGTGTGCAGTTACTCCCTGCTGCGAATACTATAATGTTACTTCAGTCTGTGTAACTGGTTACAGCTCCAGCCCATAGACAGCTCACTGGGGCACACTCTCTCTCAACAAGGACAAAAGACATACAAAAGTGGAGTAACGAGACAAAACGCAGAAGCAATAAAATGTCGAACCACAGGGAAAAAAAAATTGTGGCTCTACCCCTTTTTTCCCTGTTGGCATTTGGACACGTCAAACCTGTCAATAACAGCAGCAGCCTCAAAGAGCATACTGCGCATGTTTGCCGGTGTCAGCAACGCAGTACGCATGCTCGCCGGTGTCAGCAAAAACTGGTGCGCATGCTAATCGCTATCGGCAAATAAGACGCGAGACCTTCTTTTGATTGACCAATAGGGAGCACAGGAGGACCGGAAGGACGTTGGTCCCCCTGCCAATCAGAGTCACCCCACTGTCTGAATGCGGAAGTTGGACTATGCGGTTCTGAAGCTGCTGCTGCTCGTGTCTGAATGAACATTGAGCTTCATCCCAGACTGCAAATTCCTCCCTCTGTCCATTATCTGGGAGTACGGCACTCTTCTCTTGTCACCTTTTCCATTTATTTTTTCATTCTGGGATTCAGTTGTTGACTTGCAGCAGCTAAAAGGAAAGGGAGTGTGTAGGGATGGGGACAGACTCTGGAAACGTTGCTCCAGGTCAGTGTCTCAATTGGCAAAATACACAGGTAGGAGGCTGGAAGAACACAACAAGTCAGGCAGTATCAGGAGGTGGAGAAGTCAACGTTTCGGGTGTAACCCTTCTTCAGGATTGGGGATGGGTGTAGGGGGCGATGCAGATAAAGGGTGTGCTGGTTGGTGAAGTGGGGATAGATGTAGACAGGTAGAGGGTTCGATCTAGGCAGAAGGGAGGACTGCAGATGCTGGAAACCAGAGTTTAGATCAGAGTGGTGCTGGAAAAGCACAGCAGGTCAGGCAGCATCCGAGGAGCAGGAAAATCGATGCTTCGGGCAAAAGCCCTTCATCAGGAATTTCCCCAGGGTTGGGGAGTCCAAAGCTAGAGGACATATGTTTGAGGTGAGAGGGGAATGATTTAAAAGAGACATGAAGGACAACCTTTTCACATAGACAGTTGTACATGCGTGGAACGAGCAGCCAGAGGAATTGGTGGAGGCTGGTACGATTATATTTAAAATGCATCTGGCTGGGTACATGAATCGGGATGGTTTGGAGCCGTGTGGGTCACATGCTGGCAAACGGGATTAGATTAATTTTGGATATCTGGTCATCACGGACAAGTTGGGCCAAAGGGTCTGTTTCCATGCTGTATGACTCTTAATCATCTTTGGTGAAAGCAGAAGTGTGGTTGTGAAGACTAGAGTTTCAGAGCAGCTTTCGAAGATGTTTTGCCCTTACTGGGAGCAGAAGAATACAATGAAATCTTGCATTTGTGAGAGAGCAACTGAGTAAAGGGAGTACATCTGCGATTTTGGTGGAAAATGGGAATTCATTGCACTGTGGGGATGAAGCCCTACACTATCCAGTTATTTCAGCACGTGGATGAGACTCGGTAGTTCACACAGGCAGTCAATCCAGTAATATTTTGTAAATTCCACTTTGGAAATAGAACCAGTCTGATTCAAGATTGGGATACAGGCAGACTCTGACCTCACACCTTTAATGCATTGTCTAAGCTGATATGACACCTTTTTGTTATAAAACCTTGTTATCTCAAGAAAGTGTCTTACAGGAAGTTCTGGGATTTCCATATTAATGATACCTGCAACCCATTCTGAAATATGAAAGGCTTAACAATCCAGGTTTGTTCAATATATCATTTCAGTGGCAGGACACCGTAATGTTTTTCTATAAATTCTGTGCCTTATGATCTTATTCTCCACAACCACCTGATGAAGGAGCAGCACTCCAAATGCTGGTCCTTCCAAATAAACCTGTTGGACAATAACCTGGGTGTGTGTGATTGTTTTTTTAAACATTGTCCAGGTTAGGTTGGATTGATCATGCTAAAGTACTCACAGTGCCCAGGGAGGTGCAGGTTTGTGTAAATTGGCTGTGCTAAATTACACATAGTGTCCAGGGATGCGCAGCTTAGAATGGATTGGCCACGCTAAATTACCTATAGTTCCCAGGAATGTGCAGGTTAGGGTTAATTGGCCAGGTCAAACTATCCAGAGTGAAGATCTAGACCCCTCTTAAGGGCCCTTTTGGTTCGCGATTGGTCTAAAGAATCAATGAAATGCAGTCTGTACAAAGCAAGGTTATCAGTTTAATAAGGCATCTTGACCCAATTCTGTCCAGCAACACAGTGATTAAAGCTTCTGTGTTCCATGGCGAAGTTGTGCAATTACATTTGAAAATGACACGTTATTTATTTAGGTTTTTTTAAGAGACAGTACAGCCTTAATTACAAGAAAAGACCAATCAAATGTAATAAGGTGACATGATTTAGAGCAGGTTAATCCAATGATATTTCCTGGGAAAGGGGTCTTAATTACGTAAATCATCATGCCATGGTAGCAGCTCAAGGTTAGTTCAAATGGTCAATTAATGTGTCAGTGTTCATTTTAAACAAACTCCATTGTCCTCTTATCTTTGGATTTTAGCTTAATTCTGCAAAACAGCAGGACAAGTTCACAGAGTTCAATCATTATTCTCAGCCATTTTGTTGTATTATTTTAAATTGAAAAGCCATTTTGTGGTTCGTAAAAAACCTACATATACTTGTTGCATCTGACAATAACCTAAATTCAAATTTTAGATCCTCACCTGAAGCATCAGAGTCTGAGGGGTGACCTGATAAACGTTTGTAAGAGGCATGGATATGGTGAATACCCAAGGTCTTTTCCCCAGGGTAAGGGAGTCCAAAGCTCGAGGCCATATGTTTGAGGTGAGAGGGGAATGATTTCGAAGGGACCTGAGGGGCAACTTCACACAGAGAGTGGTGCATGTATGGAACGAGCTGCCAGAGGGAGTGGTGACGGCTGGTACAATTACAACATTTAAAAAGCATCCGGATGGGGATATGAATAGGAAGGGTTCGGAGGGATATAGGGCACATGCAGACAAATGAGACTAAATTAGTTTAGGATATCTGATCAGATGAATTGGACCAAAGGGTCTGTTTCTGTGCTGTACGACACTAATCGTCTTTGGCGAAAGCAGAAGTGTGGTTGTGAAGACTGGACTTTCAGAGCAGCTTTCAAAGGTGTTTTGTCTTTACTGGGAGCAGAAGAAGTTACAATGAAATCTTGCATTTGTGAGACATCGACTAAGTGAGTGAGTACATCCCAGATTTTGGTGGAAAGTGGGAATTCATTACACTGTGGGGATGAAGCCGGACCCTATCCAGTCATTTCTGCTGGTGGGTAAGACCAGACCTCAAGACTAGGGGGAGTAGATTTAGGACCGAGATGAGGAGGAGAAAGTGAGGACTACTGCTCTTCCTGGACTATAGTGAATCTATGGAATTGTCTTCATTAAGTATATTCAAAATGGGCTTTTGCATGGTTGGGGAATTAAGGGTAGTTGGGGCAATGCTGCTAGGAGGAGCTGAGACGATGGATAGATCGGCCATGATCGTAATGAAGAACGGGGCAGGCTGGATGGGCCAAATGGCTGACTCCTGCTTTTATTACTGTGAAACTATTTCCCATGGCTAACCCACCTAATCTGCACGTTACTGGGCATTATGGGTAATTTAGCACAGCCAATCCAACCGAATCCGCACAACACTGAACACTGGGTAATTTAGCATGGTCAATCCACCTGAACCTGGACAAAGTTAAACAACTACAGTTGTTATGGGGGATTTTAACATGCAGGTAGACTGGGAGAATCAGGATGGTATCGGGCCTCAAGAAAGAGACTTTGTGGAGTGCCTCAGAGATGGATTTTTAGTGCAGCTGGTGCTGGAGCCGACCAGGGATAAGGCGATTCTGGATCTGGTATTGTGTAACGAACCAGAATTGGTCAGTGACCTCGAAGTGAAGGAGCCATTGGGAAGTAGTGACCATAATACAATAAGCTTCAATCTGCAATTTGAGAGGGAGTGGGTACAATCTGAAGTGACAATATTTCAGTTGAATAAAGGGAAATATGGAGCTATGAGGGAGCAACTGGCCAAAGTTCAATGGTTTAATACCTTAACAGGGAAGACCGTGGAGGAACAATGGCAGATATTTCTGTGTATAATGCAGAAGATGCAGGATCAGTTCATTCCTAAAAGGAAGAAAGATCCCAGGAGGAGACATGGGCGGCCGTGGCTGACAAGGGAAGTAAAGAAACATATAAGGTTAAAAGAGAAAAAGTATAACTTAGCGAAGATAAGCGGGAAAACGGAGGACGGGGAAGCTTTTAAAGAACAACAGAGGATTAGTAAGAAGGAAATACGCAGAGAAAAAATGAGGTACGAAGGTAAACTGGCCAAGAATATAAAGGAGGATAGTAAAAGCTTTTTTAGGTATGTCCAAGGCAAAAAAATGGTTAGGACAAAAATTGGGCCCTTGAAGACAGAAGCAGGGGAATATATTACTGGGAACGAAGAAATGGCAGAGGAATTAAATGGGTACTTCAGATCTGTGTTCACTGGGGAAGACACAAGCAATCTCCCTGAGGTAACAGTGGCTGAAGGACCTGAACTTAAGGGAATTTCTATTTGCCAGGATTTGGTGTTGGAGAGACTGTTAGGTCTGAAGGTTGATAAGTCTCCGGGACCTGATGGCCTGCATCCCAGGGTACTGAAGGAGGTGGCTCGGGAAATCGTGGATGCGCTGGTGATTATTTTCCAGAGTTCAATAGAATCGGGGTCGGTTCCTGAGGATTGGAGGGCGGCTAATGTTGTGCCACTTTTTAAGAAGGGTGGGCGGGAGAAAGCAGGAAATTATAGACCAGTTAGTCTGACCTCAGTGGTGGGAAAGATGCTGGAGTCTATTATAAAGGATGAAATTACGGCACATCTGGATAATAGTAACAGGATAGGACAGAGTCAGCATGGATTTATGAAGGGGAAATCATGCTTGACTAATCTTCTTGAATTTTTTGAGGATGTAACTCGGAAGATGGACGAGGGAGATCCAGTGGATGTAGTGTACCTGGACTTTCAGAAAGCTTTTGATAAAGTCCCACACAAGAGGTTAGTGAGTAAAATTAGGGCGCACGGGATTGGGGGCAAAGTACTAGATTGGATAGAGAATTGGTTGGCTAATAGGAAACAAAGGGTAGTGATTAACGGCTCCATTTCGAAATGGCAGGCAGTGACCAGTGGGGTACCGCAGGGATCCGTGCTGGGACCGCAGCTTTTTACAATATATGTAAATGATATAGAAGATGGTATCAGCAATAACATTAGCAAATTTGCTGATGACACAAAGCTAGGTGGTAGGGTGAAATGTGATGAGGATGTTAGGGGATTACAGGGTGACCTGGACAAGTTAGGTGAGTGGGCAGATGCATGGCAGATGCAGTTTAATGTGGATAAATGTCTGGTTATCCACTTTGGTGGCAAGAACAGGAAGGCAGATTACTACCTCAATGGTATCAAATTAGGTAAAGGGGCTGTTCAGAGAGATCTGGGTGTTCTTGTCCACCAGTCAATGAAGGCAAGCATGCAGGTACAGCAGGTCGTGAAGAAGGCTAATAGCATGCTGGCCTTCATAACAAGAGGGATTGAGTATAGAAGCAAAGAGGTGCTTCTGCAGCTGTACAGGGCCCTGGTGAGACCACACCTGGAGTACTGTGTACAGTTCTGGTCTCCAAATTTGAGGAAAGACATTCTGGCTATTGAGGGAGTGCAGCGTAGGTTCACGAGGTCAATTCCTGGAATGGCAGGATTGCCTTACACGGAAAGACTGAAGCGACTGGGCCTGTATACCCTTGAGTTTAGAAGACTGAGAGGGGATCTGATTGAAACGTATAGGCTTATGAAAGGATTGGACACTCTGGCAGGAGGGAACATATTTCCGTTGATGGGGGAGTGCCGAACCAGAGGACACAACTTAAAAATACGGGGTAGACCATTTAGGACAGAGATGAGGAGAAACTACTTCACACAGAGAGTGGTGGCTGTGTGGAATGCTCTGCCCCAGAGGGCAGTGGAGGCCCAGTCTCTGGATTCTTTTAAGAAAGAATTGGATAGAGCTCTTAAAGATAGTGGAGTCAAGGGGTATGGAGATAAGGCTGGAACAGGATACTAATTAGGAATGATCAGCCATGATCATATTGAATGGCGGTGCAGGCTCGAAGGGCAGAATGGCCTACTCCTGCATCTATTGTCTATTGTCTATTGTCTATTGTCTATCACATAACACCAGGTTATAGCCCGACAGGTTTATTTGGAAGTACTAGCTTTCGGAGCACTGCTCCATCATCAGGTGGTTGTGGAGAATAAGATCAGAACGCACAGAATTTATGGGAAAACATGACAATGTCCTGCTACTGAAATGATATATTGAACAAATCTGGATTGTTACCTCTCTCATCTTTTACCGTGGGTTGCAACGACCATTCATATGTAAATCTCGATAACATAAGGTTTTATAACAAAAGGTAACAACATCTGGGCGGCACGGTGGCTCAGTGGTTAATTCTGCCTCACAGCGCTTGGGACCCAGGTTCAATTCCAGCCACTGGCCACAGTCTGTGTGGAGTTTGCACATTCTCCCCGTGTCTGCATGAGATTTCTCCAGGTGCTCCGGTTTCCTCCCACAATCCAAAAATATGCAGGTGAGGTGAATTGGCCATGCTTAAATTGCCCGGTGTGTTACATGCATTGGTCAGGGGGTAAATATGGGGAATGGGGCCTGGTGGGTTACTCTTTGGAAGGTTAGTGTGGACCTGTTGGGCCAAAGGGCCTGTTTCCGTACTCTAGGGAATCTAATCCAATCTCAGCTCAGACAATGCGTTAAAAGTCAGAGTCTGTCTTTATCCCCACCTTGAATCTGACTAGTTCTGTTTCTAAAGTAGGAATTTATAAAATACAATATGTTCTGACAGCTTGCAGATTGTGCATTTTTGAGCAAAATAGAATTTATCTGAAAATATAATTCTGCAAATGCAAATTCACCCCCAAGGACTTGTGTATACTTACAGCAAAAAAGTTTATTTCCGTGCTGTGTATCTCTGTCTATTTGGTAACAGATGCTTTATTTCTGTTGGTGTAAATATTGTTGTAAATCATAGCTACGTACTAACAGTTACATGTAAGGGAAAGAGAATTCCTCAAGTAGGGCACTATCGGAATCCTGGGAGACCCCTATTTCTGGTTTACTTCCAATTGACAAACATTAAGCATGAGCACGTATTTATTTCTATTTTTTTTTGTTTCACTTTTCTTGTTTGATTCCCTGGTACGACTACACTCTGTGACTGGTCGGTTGTCAGGCTGGGAGATAGTGGATTGGGTTTCGATTGACTGAATGTTGTATTGTTCTGGAAGGTGTAAAGGGGCTGAGGGGTGGGGTTTCGGGGAATCAAAACTTCAGCAGAGCTGAACATCTTGCTGTGTGAGAACAGGGAGATCAACAGAGGACAGAGAAGCCAGGACCTGAAATCCGACCTGACACCGGATTACTGTGATCAGTGTTTTGATTTGCAATGCCAACCCTCTACCTTCACCTAGCTTCCCGTTTGACTACCCCCTCTATGTTCAAGGACTAATCCTTGTCGTCCTGAAGCCACGTCTCTGTAAGGAGTCTCAGACCATAATTATTCTCTTCAATGTGTGCAGTCAATTCATTCACTTTTGTAACAGTGCAGCACACATGCAGACACCCTGTTTTCGGTTTAGATCTTTGCAATCCAGATTTAATTGCTGGTACATTTCCTCTCCTTGTCTCCATCATTCTGTGATGTTCATTTCCCACATCACTACATTGCTCACTGGCCTTGATTGGGATTGGCCGTGCGAAATTACCCACAGTGCCCAGGGATGTGCAGGTTAGGTGTATTTGTCAGGGTAATATAGAGCAGTATGGGTGGGTTCCCCTTCAGAGGGTTAGGTGTGGACTCATTGGGCCGAGTGGCCTGCTCCCACACTGTGGGGATTCTCTGAAGCGAAGGGATGCTTGCAAACGGTGCGGGGCAGGACAGCGCAGGCGCAATGCGTGCGCCCGGCTTGGCCCCGCCCACCCGCTCCTATTGTGGCGTCACAACGCGGAAGTGACACTGAATGAATGAAAATCCCTCCGTCTGGGCAAATGGTGGGGCGGAAAAATCTGTTCACTCGGAGCAATGGGAGTGACTCCAGGGCGGGAGCAGACCCTGTCAGCTCAGGGATGGGAGTTAATTACCGCGGAGGGTCGGCAGGAAGGAGTCTGACGAATAGATTGGATTCGGGGACTGGGAACGGGGCAAGTCAGTCATCTCCCGATAGAGAGGAGTAACATACTACTGCCTCTGGGGTGAAGGGTGTTCTGTGGGCCTGTATAAATAAGTTCCTTGTGGATTGAGGAGTTTCCCCTATCAGGCTTCCCTTTTCTCGAGTCGGCCCATCCTACAAAAAGGGATGGTGTTCCTGGGCATCCTTAAAATATTTACCATAATGACGGGGTTGATCATTTTTATCCTCACTAGGCTTGCGTCTGCAGGTAAGATCAAAAAGACAGGTTCGGTAACGCCATGGTAACTCCCCCTGATTTCTACTGTCCAGATGGACCATCTGGTCTTTCTGATGGAAGAGTCCATTACAATAATCAATCTTCATCACGTTCCACACGTCAAAGGCGTCTGGTCCGGTGCACTGGACGACATCTCCTCAGTATGGGTGGGGGGTAATCTCTGATCATTCCTGGTCCCATCCATACTTAGTGGCTTTCCCCATCAGGATGTTGTACGTGATCAGAGAGGTGAGGAGATAAGTGATCCCCCACATGTCCCTCCTCTTAGTTCAAGTATCTGTAATAAGATTAACATTAGAACAACAGCAAGATTCAAAAACCCAAATGGACAGGGTCCACTCCTTTTGTTGGGATTCCAGAATTCTCTCCTCGTCTTTCCCCCTTTTGATTGGTGCGGTCAATCAATTTACTATGGTGCAGTTGGACCCAAGCTGAGTGCCCAGCGACTGTGACCGCCATAGGGGTTGGAAGTAGAACCTGGAAGGGGCTATCCCAACGAGGTTGGAGACCTTTGCCAGTCCAGTTCTTGACGAGCACCAACGAACTGGGCTCTACCCGTGATGAGGCTGAAAGGGAGGGAACATCGCTGTAGGCCGCATGCTCCTGGGAGTGAAAGGCACGCATAACACTAGTTAGAGCAAGAACATAACCAATGATTGCTTCGGTCACGTGGTGGACGTGGACTGAGAAGGGAGCCGAACCGTTCCGAGGGGGTGACCAGAGAGACTCTCAGCTGGAGACAGTCGTGTCTTGCCCGCAGACATGGATCACATCTGGAATAAGGCCACAGGGATTAACATAACCAGGAGAGGCCAGATTCGGCCATTAATTTGGCAAGGTTAGTCTTGAGTCTGGTTAAAACATTCAACAAGGCTGGTCACCTGAGGATGATAAGCACCGTGCAGTTCCCGACAAATACAAAGCTGGGAACAGAGTTCTCCGTTAATATTACATGCAAAGTGTGGTCCATTGTCTGAGCTAATGCATGCAGGTATACTGAAGGGGGGAATTCTTTCCTTAAGCAAAATCTTTATCACAGTCTCAGCAGTAGCGTTAGGAGGAGGGTAGGCTTCAATCCACTTCGAAAAGACATCAGCAATAAGCAAAACATATTTATAGCAACTCAACTCATTTCTCCAACTCAATGAAATCCAGTTGAAGTGTCTTCAAGGGACCCTCCAGCAAGGGAGTTCTCGTAGAGATACTTGAACTAAGAGGTGGGGGATCGCCTACTCACTGACCTGTTTGATCACGTACAACATCCTGATCGGGAAAGTCACTGACTGAGTATCGATGCGATCTGGAACGATCTGAGATTATCCTGGTGTCATCTGGTGCACCAGACCAGACGCTTTCAACGTGGAGTCGCTTGAGCGATGGAGTGAGCTGCCAGAGGAAGTGGTGGGTGCTGGTACGATGACAAGTTAAAAGGCTTCTGGATGGGCATCTGAATATGAAGGGTTCAGGTGGGTCAGGGCCAAGTGATGGCAAATGTGACTGGAGTCATAGAGATGTACAGCACAGAAACAGACCCTTCGGTCCAACTCCGTCCTTGCTGACAAGAGAGCCAACCCAATTTAGTCCCAGCTGTCAGCACCCGGCAAATATAGGGGGCAAGTGATGGCAAATTTGACTAGATTAATTTAGGATATCTGGGCAGGTTGGGCCAAAGGTTCTGTTTCCGTGCTGTGTGACTCTAATTGTCTTCAGTGAAAGCAGAAGTGTGGTTGTGAAGGCTGGACTTTCAGAGCATGTTTTGCCCTGACTGGAAGCAGCTGAAAATGTGTTGTTGGAAAAGCGCAGCAGGTCAAGCAGCATCCAAGGAGCAGGAGAATTGACGAACCGGGCGTGAGCCCTGAAGAAGGGCTCATGCCCGAAGCGTCGATTCTCCTGCTCCTTGTATGCTGCCTGACCTGTTGTGTTTTTCCAGCAACATATTTTCAGCTCTCATCTCTAGCATCTGCAGGCCTCACTTTCTCCTGACTGGAAGCAAAAGAGTTGGACTGAAGTGTGTCGGTGTTAATGTCTTGATGTCTCATTTTGCTCCCACCTTCCCAGGGACGTTAACCATTTTGTGTCTGGTCCTTCCTCAAGAAGCTGCATTGCAGGTTCACCCTGAATTGACACTTTTATTGCTTCCCAAAATCAGACCTGCTCACTCTCAGCAGGATCCCAGTGTTGTGAAAGATATTAACTTTCAGGTGAAGGTATCCAAAATTCAGAGAGATGTCAGTCTTGATGTTTTTGCTTTTTCTGCCCCTGTAAGATCCTGAATCTTCAGGGGAATTAGTTAGAGCAGAGTGAGAACAGAGGGGAAGGGAGAGTGGGATGGTGCTTTCAATTTTGTGGAATAACAAAAGGAAAGGATATTCCACAGAAAGTAGAATTGATTGTTCAGAATTTCTACCCTGCACTGATCATCCCTTTTGTAATCCCTTTTTGCAGAGTATTTGAAAATCTGAAGACTGAAGTTTCAAAATCAACGAATGAAGGGCTTACACCCGAAACATTGACTCTCCTGCTCTCCAAATGCTGCCTGACCTGCTGTGCTTTTTGACTGACTCTCCAGTGTCTGCAGTCCTCACTTTGATGTCAATGTCTGACAGTCTCTGAATCCATTGGGACCGCAACTATTTTTTACTGTGATTTCTGTGAGAGGGATCTACACTTTTTGGTTCCTGTTTGAGGACGTTTTCAGCATCAGTGGGACTGGACGAGAGACCCCTCTGTTTCAGCGCACTGTGTGTGGAGCCTGAAACAGTTATACGGCCTGGGAAGGGGACTTCACGGCAGGGAGGGGCTCTACACGTGTTTGTGTGCAGCTGAAGCTGTGGCCATGGAGAAACCTGAGGAATCCCGCCCCGTGGAGAAACCGTGGAAGTGTGGTGACTGTGGGAAAGCCTTCCGTGTCCCGTCTGCCCTGGAGACTCATCAGCGCAGTCACACCGGGGAGAAGCCATTCCCCTGCACCGACTGTGGGATGGCCTTCAGACATTCCTCTCACCTGTTGGCCCACCAGCGGGACCACACGGGGGAGAGGCCCTTCAGCTGTCCAGATTGTGGGAAGGCCTTCAGATATTCCTCCTCCCTGATGAGGCACCAGCGTGTCCACACGGGGGAGAGGCCCTTCAGCTGCCCCGAGTGCGGGAAAGCGTATACCGACATCTCCTCCCTGATGAGGCACCGGCGTGCCCACACTGGGGAGAGGCCCTTCAGCTGCCCCGAGTGCGGGAAGGCCTATACCGACATCTCCTCCCTGATGAGGCACCAGCGTGCCCACACTGGGGAGAGGCCCTTCAGCTGCCCCGAGTGTGGGAAGGCCTTCAGTTATTCCTCTGCCCTGCGGAACCACCGGCGCATCCACACGGGGGAGAAGCCCTTCAGCTGTCCTGAATGTGGGAAGGCCTTCACAGACGTCTCCACCCTGCAGAAGCATCAGCGTATCCACACGGGGGAAAGGCCCTTCAGCTGCCCCGAGTGTGGGAAGGCCTTTACCCACGGCTCCGCCCTGCGGAGACACCAGCGTGTCCACACGGGGGAGAGGCCCTTCAGCTGCCCCGAGTGTGGGAAGGCCTATACTGACATCTCCTCCCTGATGAGGCACCAGCGGGCCCACACGGGGGAGAGGCCCTTCAGCTGCCCAGAGTGTGGGAAGGCCTTTACCGAAGTCTCCTCCCTGATGAGGCACCAGCGGATCCACACGGGGGAGAGGCCCTTCACCTGCTCTCAGTGCGGGAAGGGCTTCACCAGCTCCTCCAACCTGCGGAGCCACCGGCGCGTCCACACGGGAGAGAGGCCCTTCAGCTGCCCCGAGTGTGGGAAGGCCTTTAGCGATTCCTCGAACCTGCTGGCCCACCAACGGATCCACACGGGGGAGAGGCCGTTCACCTGCTCTCAGTGCGGGAAGGGCTTCACCCGCTCCTCCCAACTGCTGACCCACCAGCGAGTTCACGTGCCAACACGGGGATTGAAGGAGTGACGGCCGAGTGCCAATATCGATTGGACTATCAACCCGGTTCCGGGGAGTCCCGGGTTTGAATCCCGCCAAGACAGACGGCAGAATCGGTATTCGGTCAGAAATGTGGAGTTCGGAATCCAACGATGAGACTGTTTCAGGGAGGGGGTGGTGCAGGGGAGAAAGCCCCCATCTGATTCCCTCTCTCCCTTGTTAGGGAAGGGAACCACCATTGGGGGAAAGGATTCACTCAGTCGTTCCAGCTGCATCCTTTACCCGGTCTGGTCTACACCTGACTCCAGACCCACAGCAGTCTGGTTGACTCTACACTGCCCCTTCCTGGCAAATGAGCGGGGAGAAACTTACTTGGAGACAGGGTATGGGTTAAAATTGCTGAGTGAGGCAATAATTCCTCCGGGTTACGGCTGTACCAAGGATCCAATTACAAAGGGACAACTTGGTGCTGGCCAATAGCAAAGACAGTGAAGGGGGGGGTGGGACAGGGGACGTGTGGTGTGTGCACTTTGACCTTGAGCTGTTCAACTAGCAACTGCATTTTTTCTCTGCCTTTTTGCTGGGGGGATCTGATGCTGTAACAAAGTTGGGTCACAATAAAGGTTACCTGAACTTGCTGCCGGGCTCAGACTCTCATTGAAAGCTTTGAGCTCCAAGAGGTTTTTGTTTTAAAGCTGCTCATTTCTTTCAGCCTCCTGCACTAAGTTTAGAACATGGAACATAGAACAGTACAGTGCAGAACAGGCCTTTCAGCCCTCGATGTTGCGCCAACCTTTGAACTGTTCTCAGCTTGTCCCCCTACACTATCCCAAAATGAACCATGTGCTTATCTAAGGATTGTTTAAATCTCCCTAATGTGGCTGAGTTGACTACCTTAGCAGGGAGGGCATTCCACCCCCTTACCACTCTCTGCATAAAGAACTTGCCTCTGACATCTGTCTTAAATCTATCACCCCTCAATTTGTAGTTATGCGCTCTCGTACAAGCTGACGTCACCATCCTCGGAAAGAGTCTTTCACTGTCTACCCTATCTAATCCTCTGATCAACTTATATGTCTCTATCAAATCCCCTCTTAGCCGCCTTCTTTCCAATGAGAACAGACCCAAGTGTCTCAGCCTTTCCTCATAAGACCCTCCCTCCAGACCAGGCAACAACCTGGTAAATCTCCTCTGCACCGTTTCCAATGCTTCCACATCCTTCCTGAAATATGGGGACCAGAACTATACACAATATTCCAAGTGTGGCCGCACCAGCATTTTGTATAGTTGCAGCATGATATTGCAGTTCCGGAACTCAATCCCTCTATGAATGAAACCTAACACACCGTATGCCTTCTTCATAGCACTATCCACCTGGTTGGCAACTTTCAGGGATCTATGTACATGGACTCCAAGATCACTGCCTTCCTGTTATTCTTCCCGAAGTGCATCACCTCACATTTAGCTGCATTGAACTCCATTTGCCACCTCTCAGCCCAATTCTGCAGTTTATCCAAGTCCCCCTGCACCCTATAACATTCTTCCAAACTGTCCAGTACTCCACCGATTTTAGTCTCATCTGCAAACTTACTAATCCATCCACCTATGCCTGTGTCTAAGTCAGTTATAAAAATGACAAACAGCAGTGGTCCCAAAACATCCTTGTGGAACACCACTAGTAACTGGACTCCAGGCTGAATATTTTCCATCAACCACCACTCGCTGCCTTCTTCCAGTTTCTAATCCAAGCTGTTAAATCACCCTCAATTCCAAGCCTCTGCATTTTCTCCATCAGCCTACCATGTGGAACCTCATCAAAGGCTTTACTGAAGTCCAACTATACCACGTCAACTGTCCTACCCTCATCTACATGCTTGGTCACCTTCTCAAAAAACTCAATGAGGTTTGTGAGACACGACCTGCCCTCGATGAAACCATGTTGACTATCTGAAATCAAATTGTTGCTTACTCGATTTTAAATCTTCTCTTCCAATCCTTTCCAAAATCTTTCCTACAATAGATGTAAGACTCACTGGTCTATAATTACCTGGGTCATCTCTGCTGCCCTTCTTGAACAAGGGCACAACACCGTGGGCGGCACGGTGGCACAGTGGTTAGCACTGCTGCCTCACAGTGCCAGAGATCCGGGTTCAATTCCCGCCTCAGGCGACTGACTGTGTGGAGTTTGCACGTTCTCCCCGTGTCTGCGTGGGTTTCCTCCGGGTGCTCCGGTTTCCTCCCACAGTCCAAAGATGTGCAGGTCAGGTGAATTGGCCATGCAAAATTGACCGTAGTGTTAGGTAAGGGGAAAATGTAGGGGTATGGGTGGGTTGCGCTTCGGCAGGGCGGTGTGGACTTGTTGGGCTGAAGGGCCTGTTTCCACACTGTAAGTAATCTAATCTAATCTAATCTAATTAGTCCTCAGGTACTAAACCCGTAGACAATGACGACTCAAATATCAAAGCCAAAGGCTCTGCTATCTCCTCCCTCGCTTCCCAGAGAATCCTTGTATAAATCCCATCTAGCCCAGGGGACTTGTCCACTTTCACTCCTCCTTGAATTGATAACACCTGTGTGTAACCAACCTCGATCCTTTCGAGTCTAATATCTCGTACCTCCTTCTTTTCCTGAGTGAAAACTGATGAGAAGTGTTCATTTAGCCTCTCTCCGAACTCTACAGGGCCCACACTCCACTTCCCACTTCTGTCTTTGATTGGCCCTATTCCTACCCTAATCATCCTTTTATTCCTCACATACCTATAGAAAGCTTTCGGGTTCTCCTTTATTCTGTTTGCTAAAGACTGCTCGTGTCCTCTCTTTGCTCTTCTTAACTCTCTCTTTCAATCCTTCCTCGGTGATCTGTAATTCTCAATCGCCTCATCTGTACCATCCTGCCTCATCGACACATAAGCCTCATAGAACAGCATCATAAGACACAGAACTTACATCAAAAGATCAGTGTCATGCAACTGATAGAATATATTGAACAAACTTAGATAGTCTTCATCTCTTAGAATGGGTGTGGGCTTTGGTTCATTAATGTGTAACAATGTTCTTGAGATGACTTCAGGTTTTATAAAAAAAAGACATGTCTGCTCAGACAATGCATTAAAGGTGAGATTTCAGTCTGTTGGTATTCCAATCTTGAATCAGACTGGTTCTGTTTCCAAAGTCTG